>NW_026592510.1:16993992-17037112 GCF_907164565.1 Psammomys obesus | reverse complement strand
CCCCCCCCCCCCCGCCCCAGGGGAGGAGCAGTACTGTTAGGCTACAGAGGAGGACTTTGCAGCCAGCCCTAAAGATACCTAATAAAACAGGGTCAAATGAAAGGGGAGGAGGTCCTCCCCTATCAGTGGACTTGGAAAGGGGCAGGGAGGAGACCAGGGAGGGAGTGTGGGGTTGGGGAGGGAATGAGGGAGCGGGATACAGCTGGGACACAGAGTTTAACAAAATGTAACTAAAAAGAAAAATAAAATAAAATAAAATCATGAATGTCTCTTGAAGTAAGAATTAAGGGGTTGCTATTATTCTATTGTACAACTTCACTGTATTTTGTGAACATATAGAAATGAGGTATGTGAGTACAAGTATTCAGAATCTGCTGCAATAACCTCTTTATCATTCTGACATTTATAAATTAATCTTTTGTTTTATTATTTAACAGTCTTATCCTTTTGAAAATAAACTTTGCCCTTTTAAGTTTCCCTGTGGATTTTTTTTTTGTATTTATGACATATTTTCTACAGAGTAGATAATCCTCAAATTTCTGTCATTGAACATATATGAAACCTAGTGATGACTCTCATAAGAGACAGAAACTGAACTGGATATAAATAGCCTCATGGGCATCATTATCACAGCGGGACCCCAGGGCTCAACTTTGTCTTCAAAGTGCTCAATTCTTTCTGTATTTCTCTCTAAACAGTTTTAGGACAGCTATCTCTATCCACATGGCTTTATTTCTTCCTCTGTGCTATTTTTCTCTTCACTTTTGAGTCTGTATAAAAGAAAATATTTTTTTTTTTACAATCCAGCAATCCAGCACACATTTTTCAAGCTTTATCCCCAAAATTTGGAGAAAGGGATCCCTTCTTTTATGCCTCCTTAATTTCTTTCCTGATTGTGAAAAGTTAAAAATAAGATCAAAACCCGGGATACTTTTTGAAAAGGAAATCTTTCAAATACATACTTTAAAAACAATAAAAATGCTGCATAACAAAATCAGTTGAACACAGGAAGACAGTTCTAAAAGGAAAGCATATTGCTAAATACCTACATCTAAAAGAATTAAGATACCAAGTTAATAAGTTAACCCCAGAACAGTTAGAAGACCACAAAGCCAAAATGACTAGACAGGGAAAAAAAAAAAAAAAAAAAAAAAAAAAAAAAAGAACAGGTTCTTAAATTAATTAAATAGAGACAAAATTATAATAATCCAAGGAAAGAGAAGGGAAGAAGTATGACTATAGGGAGGGACAATAACAGTAAAGGATCTTTGAAAACTTATTACTGTAGATGCTTCCTAATTTCTATGAAAGGAATTTAGATGGAGTCACTGTGTGATAAAGGAAGACAACGCCCCAACTTCACTGGAAAGATTTTACATCTGGTACTTTAAAAATGTCCAAAATCCATGACAAAGGAAGTCATAAGCCATAGAGGAGAACCTATTAATGTTGCTTTTCTACATGGGCATGTTGTCAAATTACTTTATAAGTATTTATGTTTATTTCCATAGATATGTGCTATCTCTAACGTTGTTCATTGAAGCTGCTTATTGCAGTGGGTAGTGTTTAGTGCATAGATACATTAATATTCAAAGTACTGAGAGTAAACAACTGTGAGTGCTCTGCTCCAAGTAGGTCATCTGTCATCTATATCTTTCCCAACACACCCTCGGGGAACATCTCAGAAGCTAGGGATGGAAAGGGGTGCTCTGAAATGCTGCCTGTTGAACATGACCTGAACTTATAGTGGCTGTGGTTACTCACCCATGACATGGGTAGGATTGTTCAAATGCACAACTTTTATAACATGCTCACCTCAAACTAGCTAAATGTGACCACATGCGGTGGCAAAGAACTTTAGGATTGTGACCAGTGGTGGGTTCCCATGGCCCAGTGGATAGATGACAGTATAGCTATGTTTATATGGTCAGCACTGGTTGAACTTACTAAGGGAAAGAAAGACAGAAAGAAAGAAAGAAAGAAAGAAAGAAAGAAAGAAAGAAAGAAAGAAAGAAAGAAACAAAGAAACAAAGAAACAAAGAAACAAAGAAGTGGAGGGAGGCAAAGAAATTAATCTCTGCATAACACCATTACCTATTTGAAGTTGTTTTACATTTTAAAGTTTATAAGTACTTAGAAAGCTAATTATCATATATTACAGGATCTATGTTTTATGAAATTACATTAAATTCAAATCACAACTTCAAATGACATTGTTTTGACTTTGTGAGAAACAAATGCATGTATTCTTTTAAAAAAACACAGATAAAAAGCTCATGGTAAAATTTTACAAAATTACTTATCAACAAATTCTGTAATATAGAGTAAAATGATGTCATAACATGCTAAATGATGAAGCATTGATGGGTAAAGAAAGGTATGAACAAATATTATAAGAAGTACTTTCAGTCCACTGAAAGGCAGCAGAACCATATTTAGGGGGCACTGTTTTATAACACCAATTTGTGCTTCCCAGGACAAAACTGGAAAACAAAATGTTCCTCTAAAAGTCAAATAAAGATTTAATAATAGATTTAGTGTGTCTGGTTTTATGTTGAGGTATTTGATTCACTTGGGCTTTAGTTTTGTGCAGGGTGATAAATATGGATCTATTTGCATTTTTCTATATCCAGTTAGACCAGCACCACTTGTTGAAGATGATATCTTTTTTTTGTGTGTGTGTGTGTGTGTGTGTGTGTGTGTGTGTGTGTGTGTGGTTTTGCCTTCCTCATAAAAAATCAAGTATCTGTAGGTATGTGGGTTTATTTCTGGGTCTTCTATTCAATTCCATTGATCCACGAATCTGTTTGTATGCCAGTACCATGCCTTTTTTTATTTATTTTATTACTGTTACTCTATAGTACAGCTTGTGATCAGGGATAGAGATACCTTTAGAAGATCTTTTATTGTACAGGGTTGTTTTAACTATTCTGGGGTTTTTGTTTTGTTCATATGAAATTGAGAATTGTTATTTCAAGGTCTGTAAAGAATTGTGTTGTTATTTTGATGAGAATTGCATAGAATCTGTACATTGCTTTTGTTAGGGTAGCCATTTTTACAGGAAAGGCAAAATGGAGAAAGGGGAACCCTCCTTCATTGCTGGTAGGAATGTAAACTTTTAGAACCACGTTAGAAATCAGTCTGGCACTTAATCAGAAAATTAGGAATAGCACTACCTCAAGATCCAGCTATACTACTCTTGGGCATATAACCGAAAGATGCTCAACCATACAACAATGATATTAGTTCAATCATGTTCATAGCAGCTCTTTTCATAATAGCCAGAATCTGGAAACAACCTAGACATCCCTCAACCCAGGAATGTATATAGAAATTGTGGTACATTTACACAATGGAATACTACTCAGCCATCAAAAACAAGGAAATCATAAAATTTGCAGGCAAATGGGTGGAACTAGAAAAGATTATCCTGAGTGAGATAACCCAGAAGCAGAAAGACACATATGTTATATACTCACTTATAAATGGATATTAGCCATATGATATAGGATAAACATACTAAAACCTATAGTCCTAAAGAAGATAAACAACAAGGAGGACTCTAGGTAAGAGGCTTATTCCTCATTCAGTAGGGCAAACAGGAGAGACATCAGATGTAGGAGAATATAGGGAACAAGACAGGAGCTCTCCACAGAGGACCTCTGAAAGACTCTACCTATCAGGGTATCTAAGCAGATGCTGAGGCTCATAGCAAAACTTTGGGAGAGTGAAGGGATTCTTATGGACAAAGGGGAGATGGAAAGACTGGAGGGGACAGGAGCTCCACAGGAGACCAACAGATCCAACAAATCAGGGCCCAGGAAGTCCTGCAGAAACTCATGAGCCAACCTCAGACCATGTATAATGATGACATAGATCCCATGCTTTGATGCAGCCCATGGGCAGCTCAGTCTTCATGTGGATTTCCTAGTAAGGGAAGCAGGGATTGTCTCTGACATGGACTCTGTTGCCTGCTCTTTGATCACTTCCCCCTTGTGTGGGGGGTTGTGCTGACAGGCCACAGAGGATGATGCAACCAGTCCTGATGAAACTTGACAGACTGGGGTGAGATGGTAGAGGAGGAGGGCTCCCCCTTCTGAGAAATAAAGCAGTGGAATCTGGGGAAGAGGGAGGGAGGGTGGGATCCCAGCAGATGAGGAATGTAAAGTGAATAAATTATAAAAAATAAATTTACATTTAAAAAGATTTAACAATAGTCATTTTTCTTAAAATGAATTGATAGCTTATTATGAATTTTATTTGCATCTCCTCAGAATTAGTTATGTTGAACTATTTTTCTAGCAACTTATGGACATATTGAGCTCCTCATTTGTTAAATATCTATTTAAACTATTTACCACTTTCAAATTGTTTTTGTTTGTTTCTGGCTTCTGTGGTGGCAATTCTTGGTCATCAACTTGACTATATCAGGAATTAACTAAAGCCAGAGGGACTGGGTATACCTGTGAGGAATTTTTCTTAATTATTTCATTTAAGGTGGCAAGATTCACCTTCCATCTGGATTTTCTGAGGTGGGAAGAGCCACCTTTAATATGCACCACACCTTCTGGTGGCAATGGATGTAAAGGACTTGAAAACAGAAAACTTTCTTTTTGTTGTTGTCGCTGTCCTGCTTGTCTTCCCTCTCCATAGCAAGTTCATTTCTTCACTGGTGCTTCATTCTCGGCATTAATGCTTGCTTCACAATCCCAGCCTATATTCCAGACTAGCTGGGGCATCCAGCCTCTGAACAACTCTTCCATTCTTAGACTTTCTGATGGTAGGTAGACATTGTGGAACTAACTGGACCAGAGCCTGTAAGTCACTCTAATGTATTTCCTTTGTAAATATAAATTCTGTTTCTTTAAAGTACCTAGACTAATACTTTTTTTTCAAGATTTTCCCCCTTTATTGTAAGTTTTTTTTTCAGTTTCATTTTTTTTTTATTAATTACACTTTATTCATTTTGTACCCCCTCCCCCCGTTGGTGGCTTTTCAGTGCTAGGGAGTCTATGGAGGTAATTGTTGATATTAATGAAGTATGCCACTAAATGTATTCTTATGCCCACAGCTTTGTCTTATATATGATTCTGAATCTATTCAGGTTGATGGTGAATATTAACCACAGCAATCATTCTCTTTGGAAACACTAATAATCAAAAATAGAAAATGTCCTTGACCAAAAGAAAAACTCTTTTTCTTTTATGAAGCTTGCCTGCTTTTCTTTTGGGGCAATTGTGAATCTTGTAACCCTCCACCTTCATTTGGTCTTTGCCCTCCTTGAAATTCAAAATCAAATTTGTAGTGGACTTACTTTTATAGTGTTACAGGGAATAATAGTAACCTAATTCATTTTCTCACAGTTTTTATTTTCATTGTCACTATTTTTCCTCTTATTTTCTCTTCAAATTAAATAACAAACACAAATCATAGCTTCAAAAATAAAATGAAATGAGACTACAAACATGCATGCCTGAAATTTATATTCCTGAATTACAGTTATAGTCAAACTCAAAATGTAAAGTTTGAGTGAACATATTAAACTAATTCAAAAAAAATTATAACATGAGCAATCATCTAATTTTTAATTGATAAAATATATGTAAATTCAAAATAATATGTATGCTACATGATTTAAAATAAGTAAGGACACTCCTTTGAAACCAAATGAACAAGTGGAACACGTTCAAAAGCAAATGCAAATTTGGGGTGCTTCAAAATACTTACAGAATATATTGTACTAAATGTAAACTCCACATACCTGCTAACAAGTTCCGTGCTGGGTGAGTGCAAATAACTCCTGCAACCTTCTTTGATTTTGGTAACAGACAAAGTAGTATTAAAAAGCACAATGATCAGTTTAAATGGGAATAGGAAATTAGGAAACAACAGAATCACATAATATTGTGGAAAGATCAGTCTTGTACAATGTTATCATTGATTGTCACATTGCTTTTTTTAATGAGGTACATAGTATATGTACTATTTGTGCCAGTTAAAAGAAAAAGTTATATAACATGGTCTATGAGTATTGACAGATTGAATTATCACAGCATATAATAAAGTCCATCAGTTACCGATAACTACCTCTCCAATATGTAAGGTCACAAGATTACTCACTATGGATATAGATTTTATGTTGTAAATTAAAGTTCCTTTGGGGTTTTTATTGCTTTGTATGCTATCAATGTATAACCAATTAAATATTCTTGTCCTCCGCTGTCAAGAATACCATCACTTATAGTGACAAGCAGCGCGCCTTAGTTTATTCATGTCTTTTTCTCTGAAACACTAGAGATATATTGAGCTCTGGTTTCAGTATCATAACTTAAAATGATATTAGGGTTTCCCAGCTTTTCTTTAACCTATAATCAGCAAATGCTTTGCACACTATAGAAAATGTCTGTATATAAGATTTTAGAGAGAATAATAGCTACATAATCTTACCTATCTGCTCTAAATGTAAGAAAATCACTTTTGCCTAATAGTCTGAAAGCAAGAAAAGTGTGTGTTATTGCTATCACTTCATCCTTGACAAAATGAAATCTTCAGCACTGAGCTATATTCCATACCACTTTTCCTGATCTTGGCATCAAGCATCTTCTGGTGTAATAACAAAAGGAGAACCTAGCACCCTTTTAGAATATTTTCCAGAGGAAAAAAAAAGAAACTCTACAACTACTAAGTATTGTTTCTTTTATTCTACAATAAATGAAAAACAGGAGTCTTTAACCTTATTTACAGTTAGTCTCAATAACAATATGTGTCTTCCATGTGTCATGGGTTAATATGGTGTTTAATGTAAATTATTATCCACTCTTATTTCCATGTGCTGATAAGACGGATGAGTGAGAACCCATCCGCCCACAGGCACTGATCATGTGTATAAACACCGCTAAGTTACTTTTAAAATCTTTTACAATCACTGTTAGTCTTAATGATTAGTAATTTAATTTTATAGTGAAGGCATTTATCAATTAGGCAATTTGAATTTCTAATTAGTACCTGATAGAATCTCACTTGCTGTCCTGAGATAAAGGATTATTGTTCCAGTAGTTGGTTGGTCTGTGTGCTTGCAGTAGCCTTTTGAACAACCGTGGATGCTTTGAGAGTAGTTTGCCAGACTGCTGCTGATTTGTCCTTATTGCTGAAAGCCTCTGCGCCTATTTGGAACAGTTTCTACATACGATTTTGTGTTACAAGTTCCAATGAACCTTCTGTATCTTATTCTGAAGGTGAATATTTCCCCTAACAAAAAGATGACTGTGGCCGATACTTTGGGGTCAAATTTGGGATTGTTTCAAAAGATAAGCCTTAATGACAATGATGGACAAAAGGAAGAAGGGGCTATGATCCCCTCAAACAGCCATTCTGGACTATGTAAGCAAGTTGCTTAGGTTCAGAGAAGCATCCGTAAGAGGATCTTCTGCATTTCCCTCCCGTGCTGCCTAACAAGGCAGGAAAATCTTACATTTAGTGGCGTTTTCTAGCCTCCATTCAATAGTCCAGGCCGAAATGTTCACCCAGAAACAAGCAGCGAAGAGTTGGTAGGCGGAGAAGTGTTTGAGCCTTGAGTCCTCAATAGCAGGTGTATGATTAGATTCTAATAATACCTGATGTCACTACCTAAAAACCCATCTTGTGTCGCCCATCTTTATTCTGTGTGATCTTTATTCGGACCCCTGGCCCTTCCTCGATGTACTCTACTGGAAGCTGCTACTGTGCATCTGTAGATATGTTGCTTGTCGGGTCTCCCCGAAGGTAAATGGTCGAACATGATTTACTCCAGATGCCGTAGATATGTTGCTCCTGAATGATCTGCTAGGTTCTCTATCTTGTATGTGGCTATTATTTTGTTTCATAATAACCTTGACACTAATTTTTTTTTATTTTTCATACTGCATTGTTTTCTCGGGAAGGACTGTGACAAGGTTCTAACTAGCAAGATGGGTTCATAGTCTTGAAAAGAAAAATGATGTCTGGACCTTACAGTATGCAGTATTTTAGAACATTTCAAGTGCTCATAGGTAAGAATAAGAATGGTTTTATACATATCAACCATAGTTAGGTTAATTGCCACACAAAAAGGCAAGAAAAAGAAGAAGCCTCAATAATCATCCCAGTGACTGTAAATCAGATATTGCACAGTGATTGTGAGTTCTTTGCAGCAGTTACTCTTCCCATTGTGCTCTTACATATTAGAGTGACATATAGGAATGAATGGTGAAAGTAAAAGGAAATGGAAAGTGACCTAAATGACAGGTAATAAAGTAAAACACAGAAAAATAACTCTTACAGATGAGTTGTATGTACAGGCTTTTAGGGCTGATCCTTGGACTCTTTATAATCAGTTAGGGGTTCATCTCTTGGGAAGACTAGTTTCCCCTCTCTCAACAGTTGATAATTACCTAAAGCTTTTTATCTCAGGGTAGGGCTACATGAGATTATGCCAAACTGTAGGAATGTCAAATGAGACTGAGTTTTGGTGGAACGTGATTTCTGAAGTACAATGCTGAGATTTTATGTGTGTAGCTTTCCTTTCACATACATGTTGAGGACTCACTCTCAGAGCAGACATCCTGGTCTCCAGGATCATAAAATTACCATGTCATTTGGTTTGTGTTGTTCCTTGAGCCTTAAGTGCAGTTATGTTATAGAGATATAAAGTGGGGTTTGGGAACCCTCAATAACTTGTTCCATGTACTTTTCATTGTGGTGTTCATAACTACTACAAAGGAAGCTCCTAAGATGAGCAGTGGGGGCTATATTTATCTGTTGGTATAAAGATAATTATTTAGAATGCATTTAAAAATTACACCAGTTCAGGAAAGTAGCAAGAATAGGCTCTCCTCTAGATTCCGTGGCCTGAGCATGGGTAGTTGGCTAGATTTTTTAATTCCCTCCTATTATGTAGCTGATGTCTAGTTAGTTGTTGGTTACCCACAAGACATACATGTTACTACTGAGTCAGATATATCATGCTGGGGTGGTCATTATTGTAGTTTGTAGGCACTACAACTTTGTAAGGCTCTTGAGTGTCTTGTGCCATTGGTAGCTTGTCTAGTACCTGCCAATACCAAGAGTTGGAGCTCAGGGAAGAAGACTTTCTGTTAGCTCAAGTTCTATTACTCCAGGCCAGGCGTCTGAAGTATGTGGTAGACTCAGTAATATGGTCTTCCTTTCAGGTTACCCAGGCAACCAAGATCAATGGCAAATGCCGACAATGTTTTCTGAGTCTTTTGTATTGCATCCATCCCGACAAACAAACCTAAAAGAACTTTCCCTTTATTGACATTGAGATTTTTGTTAGATGGCATATGCTACTGAGGGGAGCATTATCATATACCCTGTATGACATAATTACATTATACATACACATGTATATGTAATATGATATGATACATAAATGCACATACACACATGAATATATGTATTTTAAGAAAGCTTATGAAATAATGTATTTATTATTAAGGCCTTTTCAGAAACCCTTAAAATTATTTGTCTCGATTTCCTCCCTCTTCCTCTGTATTACCCTTATTTCTCCTCCTCACTTAAGTACTCCCATCTTTCTTCTGTAATGCACCTTTGCCCTGCTATCTCCTTTGCCACAGCTGTTTCTGCACCATTCTCCCATTTTTTTCTTCATTCTTCTTTTTTGTTTCTTCAGTCACTTCAGGTAATAGTTCATGTACAAATTTTGGAAGCTAGAATCCTCAATCTCTGGGTTTTTGTTATTACAGTAACTAAGAAATCAGCTTAGATGTCCATCAACTGATGAATTAATAATGAAAATATATGTTGCATGGGCACCACAAGTTCTATTCAGCCATAAAGAAAAACAAAGTTATGAAATTTGCAGATGTGGGTGGATCAAGAAAATATTATTTTGCTTTTACAAACCAAAAGCTGAAGAAATGGCTCAGTGATTAAGAGCATTCATTGCTCTTGCAGAGAACCAAAGTTTAGTTTCATGTAGAGCAGCTTATGATCCTTTGTAACTCCAGAGTAAAAGCTTCCAACCCTCTCTTCTGGGCTCTGAGGACACCTACCTACAGATAATATTCATACACATGCATGAATAAAATTAATAAATAAGGCTTAAAATGTTTTGTTTCTATAAAACTAGGCCAGTTAGTCAAACAGCTTCCTTTTATCCTCTGCACTGGAAGTAAGTCATATAATACAAAAGTAAGTGTGCCATATTTCATTCAGTTTCAGCTTCTTTTTATCCCACATAGTGTTAATGAAAAAATACTGCTGTTCTTCTTCAGTCTGATGTTTCCATTTCACATTCCTTTTTAATAAACCTCAAAAGCACCATTATCCTGTGACAGTTGTGAAGGACAGATGTCCAAGTATGAATCCTAAGGACCTTTAAATATGCTACTTTATATAACTAAGGAATATTGTGAGTGTGAATGAGTCAGAGAATATATTTATGGATATTATCTTGGATAAGGCAAGGAGAGCTGTGTAATCAAAGGGTTCGCAAGGTTAGGGAAAGGTCTGACATGAATTTAAAGAAGCAAAACTACTTTAGATCCATATTTATCACCCTGCACAAAACTAAAGTCCAAGTGGATCAAAGACCTCAACATAAAACCAGATACTCTAAATCTGTTAGAAGAAAAAGTGGGGAACAGCCTAGAACTCATTGGCACCGAAGACAACTTCCTGAACACAACACCAACAGCACAGGCTCTAAGAGCAACAATCAATAAATGGGACCGCATGAAACTGAAAAGCTTCTGTAAAGCAAAGGACACCATCATCAAAACAAAACGATTGCATACAGATTGGGAAAGAATCTTCACTAACCCTTTATCTGACAGAAGACTAATATCCAGTATATACAAAGAACTAAAGAAGCTGAAAAGCAGCAAACCAAGTAATTCAATTAAAAAAAGGGGAACAGAGCTAAACAGAGAATTCTCGACAGAGGAATATCGAATGGCAGAGAAACATTTAAAGAAATGCTCATCCTCATTAGCCATCAGGGAAATACAAATCAAAACGACCCTGAGATTTCACGTTACACCCATCAGAATGGCCAAGATCAAAAACTCAAGTGACAACACATGCTGGAGAGGTTGTGGAGAAAGGGGAACCCTCCTCCACTGCTGGTGGGAATGTAAACTGGTACAACCACTCTGGAAATCTATCTGGCGCTTTCTAAGACAATTAGGAATAGTGCTTCCTCAAGACCCAGCTATACCACTGCTAGGTATATACCCAAAGTTTGCTCAAGTACACAAAAGGGATACTTGCTCAACCATGTTTGTAGCAGCTTTATTTGTAATAGCCAGAACCTGGAAACAACCCAGATGTCCATCAATGAAGGAATGGGTACAGAAATTGTGGTATTTTTACACAATAGAATACTACTCAACAATCAAAAAGGAGGAAATCATGAAATTTGCAGGCAAATGGTGGGATCTAGAAAAGATCATTCTGAGGAAAATATCCCAGAAGGAGAAAGACAAACACGGTATATACTCACTTATATAGACCTATACGATATGATAAACATAATAAAATCTATACACCTAAAAAAGATAATCAAGAGAGCGGGCATGGGGTAAGATGATCAATCCTCATTTAGAAAGACAGATGGGATGTGCATTGAATGTATGACAGGAGTCTACTGAGCACATCTGAAAGACTCTAACTAGCAGTGTTTCCAAAGCAGATACAAAGACTCATGACCAAACCTTTGGCAGAGTGCAGGGTTAGGGTTAGGGTTAGGGTATATGAAAGAAGGGGAGTTAGTATGATGGGGAAAGGATAGGAGCTCCACAAGGACCAAATATATCTGGGCACAGGGTCTTTTCAGAGACTGACATTCAACCAAGGACCATGTATGGATATAACCTAGAACCTCTGCTCAGATGTAGCCTGTGGTAGCTCAGTAACCAATTGGTTTCCCATAGTGAGGGGAACAAGGACTATTTCTAACAAGAATTCAATGACTGGCTCTTTGACCTCCCCACCCCGCAAAGGAGGAGCAGTCCTGTTAGACCACAGAGGAGGGCTTTGCAGCCAGTCCTAAAGATACCTGACAAAACAGGATCAGATGAATGGGGAGGAGGTCCTCCCTATCAGTGGACTTGGAAAGGAGCAGGGTGGAGATGAGGGAGGGAGGGAGGGACTGGGAGGGAATGAGGGATCGGGACATGGCTGGGATACAGAGTTAATAAAATGTAACTGATAAGAAAAAAATAAAAATAAATAAAAAATGGAGGAAGGAGAAGGTAATCAAGAGGGAGGACTCTTGCTCAAATGCTCAATCCCTATCCACAAAGGCAAAGAGTATGAACATCAGAAGAATGAGAAAAGGGGGAACAAGTCAGGAGCCTGACACAAAGGACCTCGGAAAAGCTCTGCCCTGCAGACTATCAATGCAGATGCTGAGACTTATGGGCAACCTTTGGGCAGAGTGCAGGGAATCTTATGAAAGAAGTGGGAAACAGTAAGATTTGGAGATGACAGGCTCTACAAGCAGAGCAACAGAACCAAAAAATCTGAGCACAGGGGTCTTTTTTGAGACTGATACTCTAACCAAGGACCATGCATGGCGATAACCTAAGACTCCTGCACAGATGTAGCCCATGGCAGTTCAGTATCCAAGTGGGTTCCATTGTGATAGGAACAGGGACTGTCTCTGACATGAACTGATTGGCCTGCTCTTTAATTACCTCCTCCTGAGGGAGAAGCAGCATTACCAGGCCACAGAAGAAGACAATGCAGCCACTCCTGATGAGAACTAATTGACTAGGATCAGAAGGAAGGCAAAAAAGCCCTTTGCTATCAGTGGACTTGGGGAGAGGCATGCGTGCAGAGGGTGAAGGGAGGGAGGGATTGGGACAGGAGGATGGAGAGAACCACGGGGGGATACAAAGTGAATAAAGTGTAATTAATAAAGAATTTTTAAAAGGGGAGGAAGGACCCCAGGAATCCAGACAGTCCCTAAAATATGACAATCCACAAATATGGGATTCTTTTTCATCCCCTTCAGAAGCATGCATATATACCCTGATTTTTAATCAGTATGTACTATTGCATAGTATATACTCAGCAAACATTTTTATTAATACTATAACTAACACAGTATATCAAAATATTTTACAGGGATGATTACATTTACATTTTATTCTTGAAACAAAATCAACTTGTCTTCAATTCATATTTCTTCCTTCTAGGATTTCAAGTAAATTTGTGCAATTTTTAAACGATAATTAAGTGGTACCTTATTACAGTACCAATAAGAAAGTAACAAACATGTGGATGTTGTGAGAGTTACACATTACTTTTCTCAAAATTTCCTCAATCATTTTCTATCTACATTAGAGTAATCTTTAAAACCTTATTATACTTGCTTTCAGGTCTTGTGTGAATATGAACATTATCTCTCTTATATGTTTTATTCCTTTACTACTGCATTGTTTTTTTAATTTTTTAAATTCTTTTTTTTTTTTTTTTACACAATAAGGGCATTAACTCAACCATGTTTGTAGCATCTTTATTTGTAATAGCCAGAAGCTGGAAACAGCCCAGATGTCCCTCAATGGAGAATGGATACAGAAATTGTGGTACATCTTCACAATGAAATACTACTCAGCAATTAAAAACAAGGAAATCATGAAACTTGCAGGTAAATGGTGGGAACTGGAAAAGATTCTTCTGCTTCTGCTATCTCAGAAGCAGAAAGACACACATGGTATATACTCACTCATATAGACATATAATATAGGTAGGATAAACCTACTAAAATCTGTACACCTAAAGAAAATAATCAAGGGGGAGGACTCTTGCTAAATTTTTAAGTTTTTATAAATTACAGTTCTTTTCACTTTGTATCCCAGCTGTAGCCCCATCCCTCATCCCTTCCCAATCCCACCCTCCCTCCTCATCTCCCATGCCCTTCCCCAAGTCTACTGATAGGGGATGCCCTCCTCCTCTTTCCTCTGCTGCTAACCTATCAGGTCTCATCAGGACTAGCTGCATTGTCTTCTCTGTGGCCTGGCAATGCTGCTCCCCCATCAGGGGGAGGTGATTAAAGAGCCAGCCACTGAGTTCATGTGAGAGACAGTCCCTGTTCCCCTTTCTAGGGTACCCTTTTGAACACTGAGCTGCCATGGGCTACTTCTGTGCCCAGGTTATCTCCATGCATGTTACTTTGTTGAAGTATCAGTCTCAGAAAAGACCCCTGTGCCTAGATATTTTTGGTTCTGTTGCTGTGATTGTGGAACTCCTCTCCCGTCCTGCTCTTTCTATCAATCTCTTCTTTCATAAGATTTCCTGCAAGGCACTATAGAACAACTCCCTTGTAATATGATTTTTTTTCCCCCTTTACAATTAACATTATCATCCTGTCACCAACTTGGAATAGAGTTAACCTTTATAAGCAACCAGGACAATGAAATAGGTAGAACAGCAAAACGCTAAGCAAGTCTATAGGAATGTTATCGGTACTACTGATAACCCCTAACAGAAGGAAAAATGTAAGAAGATATAGTACCTTAACCTGGGTTTCCAGTCTTTACTCTTGCAGTCTCCCACTCCAGTAGAAAGTGATCTTGGAAGATTTTGGTGTGTATATGAAATGGAAGGTTAGTTGAAAATCAGACTCCATGGAGAAATGTAGTCTCACATGATCCCATGGACTTTGTTGTGATATAACTATTTGGAGTCATACATGCTTCTATACATAACCCCCCCCCCATGCATTGTCCTTTAGATTAGTCCAGTGAGCTCATTTTTGACACTGAGCTACACTTGTATGGAATTCTTTGGTTTGGCTTGTCATTGATACAGTATCTGGGGTGAAATAGACGTTTGTTCGCGTTTCCTCAGGAAATGTAACATAAGAAATCTTTTCTTCTTGATTCCTTTTATGCAAGCTGCCTTCTCTTTTTATATTCTGTGACACATTAGAACATGTGTCATAAGTGTTCTAATTCCTCATATACCTCTTTCTAAAATGATTTTGCTTCAATAACCTAAACAGTTCATATCTCTTATTTCTGTGTATAGCATGTTTTTAAAGCATTCTTTCCAAACACTATTTGTAGTCTCCTTCATTAAAACTCCGCAATGGTCTTCTTTGCTTTCCTTTACTCAGTAACATGTGTTATATTATAGCATTACACTCATATTTGATTTTTAGAGTGAACAGCCTGTTTCTGTAAGCTTTAAAAGGAAAGTTCATATCTATTTTATTTAATGTTGTGTTTTCATGCTTGCCACATAGTGTAGTTACTCAGTATTTTAATTATAAAATAACTGACAGAGTATATTAAAGTTTCACAGGAATGATTATATTTACATCTTATTCTTCAAGACAAAAATTGACTCATATCTCAATGGAGATACTGAAAACAAAATAATCTTATTAGCATAAATCAGCTTATCTGTAATAACAGAAATTGATGTTTTACATATTTAAAAGCCATGTCTTCCATAAAATATTTCGATACCCATAGTAGGCCTGTAAGGGAGATATTATTTTATCATAATTTTATTAATTAGGGATTTAAATCTATAAGAAAATGAAATTCTCAGGAAGTAAGTAACAGAGTATTATCATAAATCAGGTTGGCTTTTCCAGTTGCCCCTCCCCCTCATCCTTCAGCAAATGTTTCTCAGTGTGTAAGATAATTGTGTCCTCACTATCTTGACTTTACTTGATTCTTGGTAGCCAGAAAAATATTGTGACTGTATAGGAAACTCTGAGTGGTTTATGTATTACTACCTGATTTGTAAGGGTATCAAATGCAATAGAACTGACAAGATGGACACATATTAATAATGAATCTATTAGATTGGTGCCCATGATAAGGCTGGAGGAATGCAACAGAGAGGTCAGGAACCTGGTAGTTTTTCAGTTCACAAAAATAAAAGAAAGAAAATAAGCTATCAGTGAAGAAATAATCAGTTGTAGCAGTGGTGTAGACAAACATGTTAGCAAGAGTAATGACCAAGACAAGAGGGAATCAATGAAAAATCCTCCATTCTTCCATATCAACTTATTGGTTTGTTAACATAAGGTATTCCTAACATTTAGTGGAGGGTGGGGTCTTACCACATCAATTGAGGCATTCAAGGCATCCTTCACAGACATGCACATAGGCTTTCCCAAGGGATTCTGGGTTGTTTCGAGTTAACAAAGTCAACCATCAACCGTCATCAAAGGTTGACTGTTTCTTCGAGAAACAGATGGACTTACAAGTCTTATCTCATAAAATTCTTTCAAACACATAAACAAACATTATCAAATGTCATTTTATGGAAACTTGATATTATAAAATGCTGGTGCAATTATGGAGGCACTAGAACTCTCAGATGTCACTAGTTGGATATAAAAATACTTCTGCCATTTTGGAAAATAGTTGGAAAGAGTTTTTATGACACTAAATCATTCTTAGCAATGTAATATTCAGTATTTATTCATTTTTTTATCCGAAAGAGATAAACATGACTTTTTGTAGAGACAGATGAGTCTGTCACTATGGAAAGATGTAGATGGAAACCCAAATATCCCTCCGTTAGTGAAAAGATAAGCACTTTGTGGAACATTTATGTAAAGAAGCAGCAAAAAAAAATACTTACAATCTTAAAACAGATTAATCTCAAAATCTTGTACTATAAAAAGCACAAAATCTAAAAGATGCTACAGTTTCTATTTCAAATTCTCCTTGAAGTTCCACGTACCTGAATATATCGTACATCACATCTCAGGGAAGTGAAGAAACCTGGATGAGGTAGAGCCTTTGGAGAAGTCTTTATGCCCCTGAGACCACATCCTTGAGAGAAATATATAACCTGGTACTTCCTCTTTTGCTCCTATTGAAGCCATAAGGGGGTTGATTTTGTGTCACCATGTTCCTTCCATGATATGTTGCTTTGGGTCTGAATCAAGAGGGTTAAATCAAGGGCTAAGACCTATAAATTTGTGAGCCAAAATAACCTTTTTTTTCTTTATAATATAGTAACATAAAGCTGACTAATACAAAACATTTTAAATTATCATACATTTTCATATAGATGCCATTTCATAAATGTTCATACTATGAGGATTAAAGTTATGTCCAGCAGCCACATACTGCTAGATGAGCATAATTCCTAACTACATTCTAAATATTATCCTTATACCTACACACAAGAAGCCTCATAAAGGAAACCTCTCTTAACAGCAAATAAAAACAACAACAACAAAAAAAATGAAGTGATCAACAGATCATGAAGGGCTCAGCTCCAGCTGTTAGATCACAGATTCTATAAATGGATTTGATATCAAGGAAGAAAAGGTGGAAAGATTGTAAGAGCCATAATACCAGGAGATCTGTTTTGAAACAGTCTCTCCTAAAATGGCTACATAAACAAGACTGAGCCATGGCAATATCACTGGATACTTTACTGCAGAAAGAGAAAATTTTCAAGGAGTCCCACCACTAGTAAAAAACTACTGGCAATTAGCAATTTCCAGAAGTCTTTCTCCCCTGCTGTCTAAGCCTAGCATATCTGGTCCCATTAGGACAGCCTGGATCCTCTTACTATGTGGGCTGCCTAGGTAGCCCCACCAGGGAGAAATAATCAAGGAGAGGGCAACCAAGTTCTGGGATAGTGGAGGAAGGAGGAGGAAGGATGGGACTGCGAGGAGTTGAGAAAAGGAGCTACAACTGGGATACAAAGTGCATACATTGTAAAATACTTAATATTTAATAATAATAATAATAATAATATGTTATAAAAAGCAATTGAAGGAGAAGCGAATTAAGCTTCTACCAGTGATGAACCCCTCATTAGCAGAGTGATTAGCCCTGAAATCATATAAACACCAACAATAAAAACTGACTCAGTAAGTTGTATTTATATACATTAGTGTACACACACACAGAAACGCATGCATATAACAATAATACTCAAAAAAGAAGAGACTATCAACTTAAGAGCATGAGGAGATATGGAAGAGGTTGAAAGAAGTGTTCTTGAAAGAGGCTGGAGGAACAAAATGGGGTGGGGGAAGTGACATAGCATATTTAAATTAAAACCATGCTAAAAATCAAAAATAAGGACAGCTTAATTCATTATAAATAATATACAGACAATAAAAACTCAATTTCAAAAGCTAAATATCATTATTTTCAAGCCTTAAATACTAGAAGCAAAAGTATTTGAAGTTGTCTCATCAAAGAAAAGTATGCCTTCTGGAGCATTTTGGATACATTGAAAATAAAAGGTCTGAGAAATGGCTCAGCAATTCAGAGCATTGGCTGCTCTTGTTAAGGACTCAGATTCAATTCCCAGCATCTGCACAATAGCTCACAACTGTTTGTACCTCCAATTCTGGGGGAATATGGCACCTTCACAGACATACATGCAGGCAAAACACCAGCATGCATAAAATAAAAATAAATAAAATTTTAGAAAAATTAAAAGTATGGTAGTTTAGAGTATCAAATAAAGGCCTCTAGTTTGTTAGGCACTTAGGTATATATTATATGGTTTCTCTACCTATTCACAAAATTCATTCTAGACATGTACATCATTGTTTTTATAGGCTTTTGTGAAAATGTTTTAGATAATAGACATTATTTTGCTTACTTAACAATTCTTTGTCATAAAACTATCTAAACTGTCACCAATTTCTAACTTTTCCACACTGGATATTATTTGAGTCTGTCAGTTTCTACTTCCATTTCTTTTATCACTGTAAAGTCAATGTAATGTCTTCATGGACTGATGCCAACATTTTTCAACTGTTATGTCCACTTTTGCTCTCTCTCTGCTTTAAGCTCTCATTACATGATAGCCACAGTCGAGTATTTAAGCCAACACTCTCATACTTAAAAGCCACCAGTGGCTTCACATTGCATTAAGAATAAAATCCACACTGTTAACTATACATTGCAAGGAACTGTATGATCTGGGCACTAGACAGCACCAGTCGCATTTTAGGCCTCTTTCCTCTTCTCTCTTCTCCTGCTGTGCTGTGCTTTGATAATTTTCAATGTTGTTAAATTCTTTCTGGCTTCAGTTTTCTCTGAACACATGTTTTTCCCCCTGCCTTTAAAGCCTGGCCTCCTACCTCTTAATCAGATTTGTTCTTTGTCAAGTTACAGAACTCACTGTCATACAGAGCTTTCTTTGCCTCTTTCTGTAACTAGTTTCCTTTGGACATTGATTCTGAGGTTACCAACTTTAAAGTATAGCACATATAAATATTTTATATTTATTTCTTTTTATTGCCTTCATATACATCTAGAACATAAATTATGACATTGCATTTGAGGAATTTACAAGTGTACATAAAGCATTTGGGTCCAGGCTCCAAATTCACATAGCTCTAAGGAATACTATGCAATACCTGTCCTACAAGACATTTGGATACTTAGGTTCTTTAATGCAGTGTATGTGTGCATGTGAAATCATATTATTTTACTTAAATACATAAATGTGTGCTTCACACTTACATAGGATGCTTGAGAGCATAAATAAAGTGTGATGTAACCACTTGGAATAAACCAAGGTAACCTATACACTTAATTTCCATATTTCTTCACTTATAAATCATTTCATATGCTTATCATAGTATGTTGTATATTGACTCTTCATCAAAGACTGTAGGATTGTATTCATGGTAACTTTTGATTTATAGACATAGAAAAACAACGTTGTTCAAAATTCTCATGATGGATAATAATTTTTCTACAGGAAACCATGGGTCATAAATTCAAGGTTTATTGATTTTCTGAAGCATTTCATCAAAGTGTCTGAAGTAACACTTGCCCTGTCATTTGGTTTGAAATCATCACATCAAAATAGTTATTCCTATTTGGTGTTTATAAGTGTTGCCCCAGCATCATTGATCATGCCATTAAGATAAGATGGGGGTCATCTAGCTAAAAGATTTAAGGGTTAGTTGTCTGCAATCTATTTCTAGGATTGTTGGGCATTATCAAATAATTACATGTGTAGTTAGGGCAAGTGTTGGTGTCCTTCATTAAAAATATGGATAGAACCAAAGACACTGCTTTTAGAAATCATGATCTTACTGAAAACCATTGCATGCATTGGCCATAACTCAAATAAAAGAACTGTGGGTTTTAAAGTATCGCTGCCAGTGTTATTGATGTATGAACACATTCATTATCAAACAATAAAACAACATGAAAAAATCAGGAGACATTAATAACTGTGATGTATTTAATAAAATTGGAATGAACAAACATACAGGCCACTTTTAAAGCCAAATATAACACGGAAATATACATTGAAATACCTAAGAATTACAGCTGTCCATTTTTATCACAAGATAATCAATAACCATTGTCATAGGGTCAGAGGAGACCCTTTTATCAGTGCTTCCAGGCCACAGAATATCTTCACCATTATATTCCTTTGAATCATCTATTTCTTCCAAAATTCCTACTGGTTCAAGCAATTTTCAGGCTCCTCTATGAAACGCTGTCTCCACAAAGACTTTTCTAATGGAATCAGAAGTTAGACCTTTATTGCTAATGTCCTATTATCTGACAGACAGGTGAAGTGATGACTTTAAAACTTGGATACTTTCCCCATAATTGATACTTACAATGTTTGAAGGCTATAAATGTTTTATATAATTAAATTACACAAATTAAGGCTATAATTTTATCATTGTCTAAAAGGAAATGGGAAAGAATATTTCTAGTTTAAATCCATAATATGTCCTTACATTACTCAAGAGAGTATAAATTCAATGATGTTGGTAGCTTTATTCTTCATATTTAAAGAGCTCACTTGCACTTTTTTCTGTCCTTACCTATTCTAAGCATCTCTACAGTGCCAATGTCTTTCTTCTTATATATATCTTAATTTTTACACTAGTCTTTTAAGTACAAAACCCAAGGCTCAGTGTATAAAATACACTTAATAACTTACGCTATCTCAATCAAACCCAGAATACATGTATTATATTACTGCTCTTGAATGGAAAATTTTACAATTTCAAGACATGAGTAAGTTAATATATAAAGTCTTCAAACAAAACAGTCTTTTAACATGGAAGAGTAGATGGCAATGAATTATCTCGTGCACAGAAGCAGCATCTTTCTATCAAAATTCTACAACTATGTATCTGTTTTAATATATTTTTTATTAATTACAGTTTATTCACTTTGTAGCCCAGCTGTAGCCCCCTCCCTGATTCCCTTCCAATTCCACCCTCCCTCTGTCATCTCTACGCATGCCCCTCCCCCAGTCCACTGATACCTCTACCTTCCTCCCCTTCCCTCAGATCCTAGTCTATCAGGTCTCATCAGGAGTGGCTGCATTGTCCTCCTCTGTGGCCTGGTAAGGCTACACCCTTCTCAGGAGGAGGTGATCAAAACACAGGCCACTGAGTTCATGTCAGAGACAGTTCTTGCTCCCATTACTAGGGAACCCTCTTGGACATTGAGTTGCCATGGGCTACATCTGTGCAAGGGTTCTAGTTTATCTCCATGAATGGTGCATAGTTGGTGTATCAGTCTCAGAAATGATCCCTGTATACAGAATTTTTTCTCTCCTTGTGGAGTGCCTGTCCCCTCCAAGTCTTTCTATCTCCAGAGAATTCTCGATAGAGGAATATTTTATGGCAGATAAATGCTTAAAGAAATGTTCAACATCCTTAGGTATCAGGGAAATGCAAATCAAAATGACCCTGAGATTTTACCTTACACCCAATCAGAATGGCTAAGATCAAAACCTCAAGTAACTACACATGCTGGAGAGGATGTGGAGAAAGGAGAAACCTCCTCCATTGCTGGTGGGAATGTAAACTTATACAACCACATTTGGAAATCAATCTGGCACTTTCCCAGACAATAAAGAATAGTGCTAACTTAAGATACCGCTATACCAGTTCTAGCCATATATCCAAAAGCCGCTCAAGTATACAACAAGGACATTTGTTCAATCATGTTCATAGCAGATTTATTTGTGATAGCCAGAAGCTGGAAACAACCCAGATGTCCCTCAGCTAAGAATTGTGGTACATTTGCACAATGGAATGCTATTCAGCAATTAAAAACAAAGAAATCATGAAACTTGAAGGCAAATGGTGGGAACTAGAAAAGATCATCCTAAGTGAGGCATCCCAGAAGCAGAAAGATACACATGGTATATACTCATTTATATGTGGATATTAGACATATAATATAGGATAAACATATTAAAATCTGTACACCCAAAGATGGTAATCAACAAGGAGGACTCTGGGTAAGATTATCAATCCTCATTCAGAAAGGCAAATGGGATGGACATAGGAAGAGGGTGAAAACAGGGAACAGAACAGGAGCCAACCACAGAGAGACTCTAAAAGAATCGACCCTGCAGAATACCAAAGCAAAGGCTGAGACTCTTAGCCAAACTTTGTATAGAGTGCAGGGAATCTTACAGCCATGTTTCTATCAGAGTGTGTCAAAAATTTAAGATACTCTATCACATTACAAAGAGAAAGTGATAAATAAGTAAAGGCGACTTGGTGAAGGGATTTGTCTTCCACATCATTAATGCAAAAAATTCTTTTTTTTTTTTTTAGATGTTAGAATTATCCGATCATGATCTTTTTAACTTTTTTTAGTTACATTTTATTCACTTTGTATCCCTCATAACCCCCCCTCCTCCCCTCCTAATTCCACCTTTCCTCCCTCTTCTTCACGCATGTTTCTCCCCAAGGCCACTAATAGGGGAGGTCCCCCTCTCTTTCCTTCTGATCTTAGTCTATCAAATCTCATCAGGAGTGGCTGCATTGTCATCTTCTGTGACATGGTAAGGCTTCTCCCCCCTCAGGGGGAGGTGATCAAAGAGCAGGCCAATCAGTTTATGTCAGAGGCAGTTCCTCTGTCCATTATTATGGATCCCACTTGGACACTGAACTGCCATGGGTTACATCTGTGCAGGGGTTCTAGGTTATCTCCATGCATGGTACTTGGTTGGAGTATTGAGTCTCTGGGAAGACCTGTGTTCAAATTTTCTGGTTCTGCTGCGATTCTTGTGCAGTTCCTGTTTTCACCAGATCTTACTATTTCCCACTTCTTTCATAAGATTCCATGCACTCTGCTCAACAGTTTGCCATAAGTCTTAGCATCTGCTTTGATAGGAAGCTGTGAAGTTGGGAAGAAGATGTCCCAGTTAGTACTGGAAAGATTTGGAGAAGGAATGAGGGGTGTGTGTGTGTGATATTCATGTATGAATTATTCAAAAATATTAATAACATCTTTCTTTTAAAAGAAATTAAAGAAGACCTTAGACAATGGCAAGATCTCCCAAGCTTATGGATTGGTGGAATTACTATTGTGAAAATGATCAGACATTCTATAAAAATTAATCTATTAATTCAGTGGAATCTCAATCAAAATCCTAGCATAGTGTTTTATAGAGGTAGAAAATAAGCCTCTAAAAGCATACAGAGTATGAAAAGCCTGGATAGCAAAAGCAATATGAAGATAAAAACTTTAGAGAATTTTTGAAGGTATTACCATAGCAGATTTTAAATTATACTGCAAAGCCACAGCTACAAAAATAACATCCTACTATTTCACAGAGGTAGATAGTTAAATCAATGACATATAGTACAGAGTTCAGACACTAGCCCTGCAACTTTAACCACTCAATATTAGCAAGGATGCCAAAAACATGCATAGAAGAAAAGATAGTATTCTCAACAATTGTTGGTGGGAAAACCACATAGCTGCTTGGGGAAGAATGAAAATCTACCTTATCTCTTACTATATTAGTCAATATTCTCTAGAGGAGTAGTTCTCAAACTTTCTAATTCTGCAACTCTCAGGTTGTGGTGACTCCAACTATAAAAGTATTTCATTGTTATTTCATGACTAATTTTGCTTCTATTATTGATAATAACATATATCGATAGTATATATTGAGAGAGAGAGATTAGAATTATTAGAATGTCTTAACAGTGTACAGGCTCCAGCTTGTCCAACAATGGTTGTCTACTGAATGGTCCAGTAACACAGTAGTTGTTTGGTCTGCAAGGCTGGATGTCTCATCTTACCTTCAGTATATTCTGAAATCCTAAAGTACTATGATCTAATGCCAGTGAAAGAATGGACTTACGAGCAAGACTGAGAGCAAGCAAGCAAAGAGAGAGCTGTCTTCCTTCTTCCGTGTCCTATATATAGGCTGCCAACAGAAGGCTTGGCCCAGAATAAAGGTGGATCTTTGCACTAAAAAAATATTCTGGAATAAAGGTGTATCTCAAAGTTACAGAGTAGAGGTAGTTCTTCTTACTTTCAAATGAAATGATTAAGAAAAAAAAATCCACCATAGGCTTTTGGGAAATTACAGATGTAGTCAACTTGACAACTGAGAATATTTATCCTTAATAATATACCCTGCACAAGATCAATTCCAAAGTGGATAAAACACATCAACATAAAACCTGAAATGCTGAAACTACTAGAATAAAAATGGTAAATAGAAGTTATAGGTATAGGCAAGACTTCTAAACAGGGTACTATTCATGCAGTCTTGTTTCTCTGTGAGTTACTAAATAGTTTTTCTTTTATATAAATTGCTATTTGTTATATTATGTAATAAAAATAAGTTGTCAATAATGCCTTTCAACCATGTTTGTAGCAGCTTTATTCATAATAGTCAGAACCTGGAAACAACCAGATGCCCTTCAGCTGAGGAATGGATACAGAAATTGTGGTACATTTACACAATGGAATACTACTCAGCCATTAAAAACAAGGAAATCATGAAATTTGAAGGCAAATGGTGGGATTTAGAAAAGATCATCCTGAGTGAGGTATCTCAGAAGCAGAAAGACACACATTGTATAAACTCACTTATAAGTGGATATTAGACATATAATATAGGATAAAAATACTAAAATCTGTACACCTAAAGAAGCTAAGCAAGTGTATACTGTGTGTGTCTTTTTGCTTCTGGGATAGCTCACTCAAGATGAGCCTTTCCGGGTCCGACCATTTACTTGCATATTTCATTATTTCCTTAATTTTCATTGCTGAGTAATACTCCATTGTGTAGATGTACCACAATATCTGTATCCATTCATCAGTTGAGGGGCATCTGGGCTGTTTCCACCTTCTGGCTATTATAAATAAAGCTGTTACAAACATGGTTGAGCAAATGTCTTTATTGTGAACTTGAGCCTCTTTGGATATATGCCTAGAAGTGATATGGCTGGATCTTGAGGAAGCACTATTCCTAGTTGTCTGAGAAAGCGCCAGATTGATTTCCAGAGTGGTTGTACAAGTTTACATTCCCACCAGCAGTGGAGAAGGGTTCCCCTTTCTCCACAACCTCTCTAGCATGTGATGTCACTTGAGTTTTTCACCTTGGCCATTCTCATGGGTGTAAGGTGAAATCTCAGGGTCATTCTGATTTGCATTTCCCTAATGGCTAATGATGTTGAGCATTTCTTTAAGTGTTTCTCTGCCATTCAATATTCCTCTACAGAGAGTTCTTTGTTTAGCTCTGTTCCCCATTTTTTAAGTGGATTACTTGGTTTGCTGCTTTTCAGCTTAGTTAGTTCTTTATATATACTGGATATTAGTCCTCTGTCAGATAAAGGGTTGGTGAAGATTCTTTCCCAATCTGTATGCAGTCGTTTTGTTTTGATGAGGGTGTCCTTTGTTTTACAGAAGCTTTTCAGTTTCTACTCACTCATATAGACATACAACATAGGATAAACCTAGTAAAACCTGTACATCTAAAGAAATTAAGCAAGAGAGAGGACCCTGACTAAAACGCTCAATCCCCACCCTGAAAAGCAAAGACGATGGACAACAGAAGAAGAAGAAAACAGGAAACAACCTAGGAACCTGCCACAGAGGGCCTCTGAAAGGCTCTTCCCTGAAGACTTTCAAAACAGATGCTGAACCCGATTACCAACTGCTGGGCAGAGTGCATGGAATTTTATGTAAGAAGTGGGAAATAGTAAGAGCTGGAGAGGACAGGAACCCCACAAGGAGAGCAACAGAATGAGAAAAAATGAACACAGGAACTTCCCAGAGACTCATACTCCAACCAAGGACTATCCATGGAGATAACCTAGAACCCCTGCACAGATGTAGCCCATGGAAGTTTAGCGTCCAAGTGGGTAACAGTAATGGGAAGAAGGACTGCCTCTGACATAATCTGATTGGCTTGCTCTTTGATCATCTCTCCCTGAGGTGGGACCAACCTTACCAGGCCACAGATGATGACAATGCAGCCACTTCTGATGAGAACTGATAGACTAAGATCAGAAGGAAGGAGAGAAAGACCTCCGCTATTAGTGGACTTGGGGAGGGGCATGCATGAAGAAAGGGAAGGGAGGGTGGGATCGGAAGGGGAGGACGGAGGGGCTTATGGGGGGGATATAAAATGTATAAAGTGTAATTAAAAAAACATAAAGCAAAAAGAAGCTAAGCAAGAAGGAGGACCTCACTCAGAAAGGCAAACAGGACAGTTATCAAAGGAGGAGAAAACAGGACAGGAGCCTATCATAGAGGGCCTCTGAAAGACTCTATCTAGAAGTGTATCAAAGCAGATGCTAGGGCTCATAGATAAACTTTGGGCAGAGTGCAGGGAATCTTATGAAAGAAGGAGGAGAGAGAAAGAGCTGGAGGGGAGAGGAGCTCCACAAGGAGAGCAACAGAAACAAAAAATCTGGGCACAGAGGTCTTTTCTGATACTCCAGCCAAGGACCATGCATTGATATAATCAAGAACCCCTGGACAGAAGTAGCCCATGGCAGCTCAGTGTTCAAGAGGGTACCCTAGTAATGGGAACAGGGACTGCCTCTGACATGAACTCAGTGGCTGGCTCTTTGATCACCTGACCCTGAGGAGGGAGCAACCTTACCACAACACAGAAGAAGACAATACAGCCACTCCCAATGAGACCTGATAGGCTAGTGTCAGAAAGAAGGGGAGGAGGACATCCCCTATCAGTGGACTTGGACAGGGTCATGGGAGGAGATGAGGGAAGGAGGGAAGGTGGGTTTGAAAGGGAATGAGGGAGGGTATTACAGCTGAGATACAAAATGAATAAACAATAATTAATACATATATATTTTAAAGTAAAAAAGAATTCTAAAAGATATGCTTTCATTATTTTCTTAGTGTATGTATTGAATGTTACTGTCAAATAGTATTCAAGTTGAAGCAATACTTTTAGTTAATATTTTTTATAGTGGAAGAAAATTTTGTCAACAGTATGTAGTGTCATAGAATAGAACTGGACAATGTATTGTGTTGATACAGTTATATTTTTTTTCTTGAATTAAATTTGTCTTGGACATATTTTCCTTAGAATTCCCAAAAATTCACAGCAGAAAAGATATATTTACACAAACTACATGGAAATATTGATGTTAATTGGCAATTCATGGATTTTGTTTTTGCATATCTTTCATCCAGATATGAATTACTGAACATAATTCATAATTTTGTTTGCTTTTCCTTGGTTTCTTTTATCATTGGTTTTCTCTCTGTCATTTTTGTCTCTATTTAGTAATCTTTATGATTTTTTCTCTAATTTCAGTCTGCTTTGTTGTTATTCCAGGTACTTAAGAATATTTTTTTCTTTCAAATGAAATTGAGTTTCCAAATTGTGATTGGCAGAATAATGACCTCTCTTTCTAGTTCCCTAAGTAACCTGCTTTGCATAGCCAAAGGGACTTCGTTGTTCTCATTGGATATGTTCAGAATGGAAGATTATTCTTGATCTTTCAGGTAGCTCCAAGATAATTACACGAACCCTTAAAATGGTAAAAATCTTTCCCTGATGAAATAAATTTATGTGATGAAGAGAGAGTCCCCTACTGACTATAAAGCTGGAGACAGAATATGGCCGCTACCTAGGGATCATAGGTATGTTTTAGAAGTTGTAAGAAATAGGGAAATGTTTTGTTTTCTGTCTTAGTGCTGCTTTTATTGTGTAACAACACACCACAAAGAAAAAACAAGTTGGAGAGAAAAGGGACTATTTGCCTTACACTTCCATATCACTGTTCATTATCAAAGGAAGTCAAGACAGGAACTCAAATAGGGCAGGAACTTGGAGAAAGGAGCTGTTGCAGAAGCCATGGAGGAGTGCTGCTCACTGGCTTGCTTCCTATGTCTTTCTCAGCCTGCTTTCTTATAGAATCCAGGAGTACCAGCTCAGTGATGCCACAACGGACTGGGCCCTCCCACATCATTCACTAATTAAAAAGATGCCCCAGAGACTTGGAAACATCTTCTTAGTTGAGGTTCCCACCCCTCAGATGACGTTAGCTATATCAATTTGACATAAAACTGTCTAGGACACACCTCTTATGTCTCTGAATGTAAGTGCCACATGGATGATACTTCAGTGTTATTCTGCTTCAAGACATTTTGGACATCTGACTGCCAGATCTCTCAAATTTATTTGCATTTGTGTGGTTTTCTAGATAGTCTGCTTGTAACAGTTTGTTACACAAGAAAGAAAATATTTTCTATCTGGACATAGTTAACAATGCTTCTTCTCTATAAATATATACATATATACATACATATATATGAATACATAATTATGCATATGGTTACTGGAAGAGATTCTAAAATCTATTAATTTACCAAAGCTGCATAATCCATAACAACCATCTATAAACATTTGAACCTATGCCCACATGTAAATGTAGTCTTCCATCCTCATCAAGGAAACTTCTGCTCTATCTGTCTCTCTCTGTCTGTCAGGGTGTGAAGAATCACACCCCTGTCTCTCACACACATCTGCAATAAGTGACTTTGCTGAACTGTTCCAAGTTCCTGATCAAAAGGAATCAGCAGGCATACTTCACAGAGCCCAACAATCTGTAACTCCTTCTACTAAAACTGGCTAATCTTTCTCAAGACTGTGGGAGTAGAACCTTCGGCCAGAGGCAAAATGTTTTTTGGTGATCATGAAATGGAGATACAGCCAGTTAAAACATGCCACTACTTTTGGGAGGACAGCCATCAGCAAGAAAGTCAGCAATCTCAGCATGGTGGCCATCACAGAATCAGTGCATCCTAGAAAATCCAGAAGCCGGTGGTGGTGGTGAAGGAGAGGACCTCCCCAACAGCAGCTGTAGAGCTCTAGTCCCAGAAGCAATGAAGAGCACACTGAGTTTTTCAGCCACACGATAAAAATAATTCTCTGCAACAGACGAAGATCAGGCAAACAACAAATCAAAATTCAGAGTTGTAAAGCCCAGTCTGAAAGGATACATCTGTCAAACACTTCTGTACCTAAGGGTTAGGAAATATTCTGGAAGAGAGGAAGGAAAGTGGTGTGAGAATGGCTTGATACTAAGCTTATACTTCTAAATATTTTTGTTTTCACTCAGAGTTTACATGTATCCCTATCCTATCCTTTGTTCAGTTTTCTTCTATGATTTGAAAATCGTGATGTTAATTCTGTGACTTATATCATCTAGATATATTTTTCCATTTGTGGAATCTGAGGCTGAAAATATATAATTATTAAGTAGTGCTTGGATTAACCATTGAATGTTTCATTATTCTTGGGTGATTAGGATGACAGAAATTTTAAGAAGCTTAATCTTAAAGTATGCTTTGTGTCTATGTCTGGGCATTCCATGCACTTTAAACACCCCTCTCTTAATACTACTTGTCTCTTGCCACTAATTCATAATTCATTAATTACTTAATATAAATATGACAAAATTATCCTTGTATTAAATCCAAAATGTTTTGTTAATGTTTTCCTATTTTATTACTTATGAAGTCATATAAAAAGTTTGTAAACATCATTGTGCAACATTTTAAATTCTTTTTGAAATTGACTAAATGGTATAGGTTTATATAAAACAGATCATTATAGTTTTATTTCTGCTTATAGTAAATTTGCTTATATAAAGTTTTTTTATATTCTTCAATAGAGTTTTGGTTGCTTCTTCCTTTCATTTCTTCTAACCATTCATGTCAGTTTTAACCCAAATGCATTTTCAAGTTTAAATGCTGTGTTAAGATAGTTTAATATATTACATAATATTTATTATATTTTAATTATATATTTGTGATGCTATATACCTAGATTTAAATATAGAAATAGAAATGCAAATGCAGACATAACTTTTAGAATGTACTTCTGATAAATTCTCTGAGTTTATATATATATGCAATTTTGTATATATAACTTTGCTATATGTAAGATATTTTTTCTTTATGCACAATACCCAGTCTCTGTTCTCTTCCAACAATTACACCCTTATATATTTGTTTTATATAAGATTGAACATCTACCTCTGATGGGGAAAAAGCCTTACCAGGCCACAGAGGAAGACAATGCAGCCACTTCTGATGATACCTAATAGGTTAGTTTCAGATGGAAGGGGAGGAGGACCTCCCCTATCAGTAGACTTGGAGAGTTGCTTGGGAGGAGATGAGGGACAGAGGGTGGGATTGGGAGGAAAAGAGGGAGGCACTACAGCTGGGTTACAAAGTGAATAAGCTGTAATTAATATAAACAAATTAAAATTAAAATAAAGATTGACCTCATTAGGATTTCTAAGGTCATGCTAAATACCAAATAGTTACTTTCTGGCAGCTAATCTGCCTGTGGTTGGTTCTAAAACTTTAATCATTAACACTGTAACACTGTATAGGATTTTCTTTTCATGTAACAGATATTTTGCTCTTATAAGTGAGTTCCATTCTATTTGTACTACAGTATTGGTGTTAAACACCTTGTTTTTAAATCTTGTTTCTACATATTTTACACTAACTTTTGTTCAATTAATTTGTATCTCAGGTGAGTCATATAAGTGAGTATTTGTTTAAAGTGTTTCTCTGCCATTCAATATCCCTATGTTGAGAATTCTCTGTTTAGGTTTATACCCTATTTTTAACTGGATTACTTGGTTTGTTGGTGTTTAACTTCTTGATTTCTTTGTATATTCTGGATATTAGCCCTCTGTCAGATGTAGGGTTGGTGAAGATTTTTCCCAGTCTGTAGGCTGTCGTTTTGTTCTGTTGACAAGTGTCCTTTGCTTTACAGAAGCTTTATAGTTTCAAGAGGTCCCGTTTATTGATTATTGATCTTAGAGCCTGTGTTGTTGGTGTTCTGTCCAGGAATTTATCTTCTGTGCCAATGCATTCAAGGCTCTTCCCCGCTTTTGTCTTCTAACAAATTTAGTGTGTCTGAGGTCTTTGATCCACTTGGACTTTACTTTTGTTCAGGGTCATAAATGTGGATCTATTTGCATTTTTCTTCAAGTAGACATCCAGTTAGACCAGCACCATTTGTTGACGATGTTGTCTTTTTTCCATTGTATGGTTTTGGCTTCTTTGTCAAAAATTAAGTTTCCATAAGTATGTGGGCTTATTTCTGGATCTTGGATTCAAACCCATTGATCCTGTCTGTTTCTATGAGTGTACCATGCCGTTTTTATTACTGTCGCTCTATAGTTCAACTTTACACAATGGAATACTACTCAGCTATTAAAAACAAGAAAATCAGGAAATTTTCAGGTAACTAGATGAAACTAGAAAAGATCATCCTGAGCGAGGTATCTCAGAAGCAGAAAGAAACACATAGTATATAATCACTTATATGTGGATACTAGCCATATTGTATAGGATAAACCTACTAAAATCTATAGGCCTAAAGAAACCAAATAAGGAGGAACCTAGGGAAGATACTTTATTCTCATTCAAAGGGAAACAGGATAGACATCTGAAACAGTAGAAGAGAGGAAACTGGACTGGAGCCTACCACAGCTGTCCTCTAAAAGACTCCAACCAGCAGGGGATCAAAGCAGATGCAGAGACACAGCCAAACTTTGGACAATGTTCAGGGAGTCTCATGAAAGAAGGAAGATATAAAAGGGTCCGGAGGGGACAAGAGCCATACAAGGAGACCAACAAAAATATATGCTTAAATGATGTAAAATCATAGTAATTCACTCACTTTACTTACACTCCACATAAATATATTATTTATAGATTTGATACAAGTGCAATAAGTTCATATATTTTTATAGAACACTATGTAATTAAAATGAGCTTTTTAAAATATGGTGGTTTGAGCAATGAAAACATATAATGCCAGTTTTACATTACGAATACATGTATAGTAAAATGTTTTTGTATATTTTCTTAGTTATTCACCATTTAAGGCCATTTAAAATAACACAATGAAAGAATAGGAGCAGGGCAAACCTAGTAACTCTCTTCAAATTAACAGTTAGATATTATAATTGTCAGTATCTAGAGAATATTAATTTCTCAAAATTATATTTTATGAACAATTAATGAATATTAAAGGTATATATTAGAAGTTATAAAGTATGTTGGCTAGAATATTGTAAATTATAAATAAATCATGTAAAATTAACTTTTATTCACCAGATGTAATTGTTATATCAGAAGCTTACTGCTGAATAAGCTCACCCTTTCTAGCTCTGAAGTCCAGCTGGCTGGTTCAGCTCAGCTGTTCTGGCTCAAACTTCTCTCCAAGCTGACTTATTCAAACTGGCTTTTCTCAGCTTCTAGCTGAGTTGCTCTGCTTGGCCTCAAACTAACTCCTGCAATCTGTTCTAATCTTCTGGCTGCTTCTCATTCTCTAGCTCATTATGTCTTCACCTGTATCTAGCTTGTGCTGTCTCCAACCTTTCCTGTAAAATTGTTAAAGTGATAACTGTCTCTGAACTTCATGAACGAAACTGCCGCCAACTGAACTGCCAGGAACTCAGCTCCACTGCACTGCTTTTCAACTGACTCCCAACTGACTGACTAAACTCAACATCCTTAACTCAACTGCCTCTCCCTGTGCTCTCTTAAATAACCTCTGTCTTTAGATGCATGTTTTCCTCCTGCAACCCAACTACCAAAGTGATGACTCTGAGGCTTAAATATATGTACACATGCCAATGCAAAATAGCTAGGCATGTTCCCAGAAGTGCTCATAACTAATAACCTGTTTGTTTGTTTGTTTATTATAATTTATTCACTTTGTATCCCTGCTGCAGCCCCCTCCCTTGTATCCTCCCAGTCCCAATCACCCTTTCTCTTCTCCCCCTATGTCCTTTCCCTAGTTCTCTAATAGGTGAGGACCTCCTCCCCTTCTATCTGACCCTAACCTATCAGATCTCATCAAGGCTAGCTACATCATCTTCCTCTGTGGCCTGGCAAGGCTGCACCCCCCAGGATAAACAAAGAGGGAGGTGAATAAAGAGCCAGCCACTGAGTTCATGTCAGAGACAGCCCCTGTTCCCCTTACTAGGAAACCCACTTAGAAACTGAGCTGCCTGTGGGCTTCCTCTGAACCTCTCCAAGTATGGTCCTTAGTTGGAGTGTCAGTCTCTGAAGTCTCTGCAGGCCCGACTTGGCCCAGGGTTTTGGCTGTTGTTTTCCTTGTGGAGTTCTTGTCCCCTCCAGGTCTTTCTATCTCTCATTTCCTCTCCATAAGATTTTTCCAGCACTCTGCCCAAAGTTTGGCTATCAACCTTACTATTCTCTTTGATACCCTGATGAGTAGAGTCTTTCAGAAGCCCTCTATGGAAGGCTCTTGTTCTGTTCCTTGTCTTCTCCTATTTCCGATGTCCATCCTCTTTGCCCTTCTGGATGGAGATTAAGCATTTTCCCTAGGATCTTCCAGTTCTGCCACATGGCTGCTTACCTATGCTGAGTTTTACAAGTCCGTCTTTTTTCAGAATCCCAGGGCAAATTTCCTCCTTTAACTATCTCCCAGAGTTTCTCTCTCATTTTTCTTCTCATTTCCTGTGTCAGTGAACCATCCATTAGGATTTTATTGACGGTGTTACTTCCACACAGACACAAGAATTCTTTCCTGTGCTGTCCTCACGAGAGTTGGGCATATACAATTCTGTCAAATATTTCTCTGATTCTTCACTTTGTTAGGGATCAAAGGTGTGTACTAAGGGTGTGTCTATATTCCAGAAAGAGCAGTTAAAGGTGTGTATTTTAGCCAGAGGGAAAAGTGTGTGTGTGGTGTGTCTGAATTCCAGTGAGATCACTGATCATACAGACCTAGATCTTTGGGTGAAATCCTTTGCCAGAGCAGCCATGTTGCTGGATTAAAGTTCTTCTACAAAGTCAAATTGAGCAAGTAAAAATATATATATACTTCTTGGAATGTACATTTTCAGTACCAACTTCTCACTGAATAAAGATGTTTGAAACTTTAAGTTGTAGAGTGGATTTTCTACACTTTCCATTAAGAGACAGGGAGATAAAGAAAGGGGCTTTATGTAATTAGTGTTTTTCACCCACACCCTTGTTCCTAGAAATAACATCTCTGAGACATAAATATATTTACAAAAACATAGACGAATATACCTAAGCGTGTTCCCTGATGTGCTCGTCACTAATATCTAGTTTATTCTATTCTATATGTGCCATGTGCCTGGTGACCTCTGTTTTGGTTTCATGAGTCTTTCCTCCTCAGTGTGGGCAAATTCCTGCCTCTGTCTCCCAGAGTCTCTCTCTCTTTCTGTGTGTGGGTGGGTGGGGCATGAATGTGTTTGTATTAATATTTGCCAATATTGAATGCTTCCTAGGTTACCCTCTACATTGTATTAGATAAAGTCTCTCCTACTAAGTTTTCTCTCACTATAACGAAAGAAACTTGTGGAGAAAAGAATGATTTTCAATTTACACTTTATAATCCATCTGGCAGAGACTAAAAAAAGAAACTGAGGCAGAAAACATGAAGGAATGCTACTTATTGGTTTGCTCCTTACGGCCTGTTTTATTTTATGATCCAGGCCCACTGACCCAGGGTTGCACACTGCCCTAGTTGAGCTGGATCCTTTTATATCAATTATTAATCAAGAATTAAAGAATATTACTGAACCCAACCCTTGCTGAATCTGCTGGACTGGGTGACCTAGCTAGCCCTGGGATGGGACATTTTCCACTGTCTTAGTGTTACCAGAGTTGAGTGAGATTAGAGGTGTATATGTCATGACAGTATTGAATAGATGCTAGAGATCAAACTTGGGTCCCCGTTGGAGAGGTATCATTTTACTAAATATGCCATGCAATCTAGATAGCTTAAAAGTGTGGAATTTAGTAAATGCAACTGTGGAAAACTGATAACCAGAGTAAACTGCTTGCTATCTAAGCAGTTGAAATTTAACATCACATGTAAAGCAAAAACATTAAAAATTTAACAAACACACAGTTTTAAAAACATATTACAATATGGATCCATCAATAGAGATAAGCTAGACAAAGAGTTACAGAATTACTGCTGTTGATCTGTGACCATCTGGTGGTGGGGATTAGGATCTGGTCCTCTCTCCATTAAATAATAGCATCTTATCAGTGTATTCATCCTCCTCCCTCCCATCCTGTCCACACCGAATAACCATTTTCCTTTTTGTATTGCACACAGTTTTACACAGAACATGATTTTGAAAATGTATTAACATGGGACTTGGATTCTTTCCACATTTACCAATTATTCTAAATATAAGAATTTGTGAAATTTAGAATATGTGGGCTTTGTTTTTAACTTAAAGAAAAGATGACTATTCAGAATTCCACTTTTCTTTGTTTGTTCTGCTCTTTGGATAGGTGTATGTGTGTGTTTTCCACAGTGCACACAGAGTACTCGAACTCAGAGGACAACATGTGACTCTCAGGTTCAAACTGTGGTGGTCTTCATACTCCTAGCCAGAGGAAGTGTAGGCTCTGTGCAAAGCGTGCTGTGAAAGTGTTCAGTTTCTGAAGCTTTAAGAAATCTGGGTACTGAAGAGTTTGTTTATCGAATAAAGATTTTTAAATGTCTTTCGACTATGTGAGTAGAGTGCAGGAAAGTTAAGCTGAATGAGAAAATCAATGAGGAAAGACATATTGAGAAAACAACCTGTAGTGTCAGATGACTAAGCTGCCTAGTGATGTCACTGTTGGGTCCCAAGGGCTGCTGAAACGCTGAAAGAACAGCCTTCGACTAGGTGATGCTTTTATCTCCAACTGCTCATGGAGCTTTTGCTAGCTCTCAGTGATGATATCAGATTTCTCCCACCTGGACAAAAGCCAGATGCATTTGTGTGCAAAGTCCTCTATTCAGGTGAATCTTCTTTGTTGTTGTTGTTGTTTATTTGTTAGTTTTGTTGTTGTTGTTGTTTGAGGCAGGATCTCACCTATATATCCTTGGCTGTCTTTGAACTAAGTTAACAAGGCTGGCCACAAACTCAATTGTATCCACCTGCTTCTGCTTCTGCCTCTATGCTGGGATTAAAGGGCACATATACCACATATCACATATAGCCCAAAGGAATATTCTAGCATAACTAAAGTTTGTGTGCATGTGTGTGTGTGAGTGTGTGCGTGTGTGCTTGCTTGCATGTGTGCATGTGTGTGTGTGAGTGTGGCAATTGGGCAGCTATGAAGCTGCCAGTGGGAATTCAAGACATTCTCTTGCTTTTTAACTCTTTACAATTTTATCAGCTGTGGTTCTCAACCTCCCTAATGCTATGATCCTTTGATACAGTTCCTTATACTGTTGTAACCCCAAACATAAATTTATTTTTGCTGCTACTTTGTGACTGTAATCTTCTAACTCTTATGAATCCCAATGTAAATGTTTTTGGAGATAAAGTTTTGCCCAAGTTGTTATGAATCACAAGTTGAGAACCACTGAATAAGCTATGGTTCATTTAGGAATCACAGGTATTTGTGAGGTTTATGGAAATTAACTCTAATGTGATTAGTAAAAAAAAAAAGCATTCATTTTCATATAGCCACTCTTAAGCATAACTTTCACCTATGACTTAAAAACATATGCTTCTTTTGAAAATATTCATTAACCTTTCACATGATGTATAACTAGCTTTATCACAGTGGATAAAAAACAAATCCCACTTAGAGTTTTGAAAGAGAGACCCAGTGGGAAATACACAAATGGTAAACTCTACCGAAGGACACAAAAAGGCCCATAAAACATCAGAGGGGTTATGGAGGTCTATGGATTTTAATTGCTGTGTGCCATTGGGCCTTTACAAAGCAATCAAGCAGGCAATCTCCAAAGACATTCCTGCCATAATACATTTAACAACAGAGTTCTCACCCCGTCGGCAGACTAGGGTTTATGAAGGTCCCAATAGCAATTAATGACCTTGTACTCTAAGGGGAGTGGGGAGAACTGGGGGAAGGGTGGAGAGAGAGAGAAAAAGAAAGAGAGAGAGGGAGGGATAAATTGGCTCAATTTGATGCATAATATGAGTATAGAAATGAAAATTTGAAAAGGAAGCATTAAATACCACTATTTTTGTTCTTTGCAATTCTCCAAAGGCAGAATTAGAATTTTTTAAGTATTAATGGAATTTATTGTCACTTATAAGATGGTTTCAATTTTTTTTTTAATTTGAGAGAGTAAAATTGGTGGACTTATTTATTTTTAACTACAATACATCAGTGGCTTTAATATAAATAGATGATAGCTGTAACTTTTTAAATAAAGTATTCACTTTTGGCTATCTCTAAAGTCAATGAAAGTATCTAATATCAGTATTTGTACTTTATTGAAAGCCTCCTTTGTATCAGAGTATATAATCTAACCCAATGTTGTGCTAGTCTCTTTACCATTAAGAACTAGAACTGACAAATATAACTCAAGGCTATAATTCTTATCAGTGACTACACTGTCATTCAAATATGGATTTTTCTTTTTAAATTCTGCATTGAATGCTTTCTGCTTTTCTAATACAGCACCAGACCCAGAACTGTGCAACTGTGTAGGGAGAAAAGTCCTATTCTGAAGTCACTATGTGGTATTAGTTGTCTAGGTCTCTGGATGCAGCAAAAGTGCTTGCATAGTGTGTGCCCTTGCTATCTCTTCTCTACCTGCTTTGAAATGCCCAGTGAAAAGAATAAGCACCATTTGCAGAATCTTCATTACAAGTCAACAGGGACCTCAGACAGCCTGAACACAATGCTGCTTCTTCCTGGTCTCCCTGTGCCCCTATTGACTAGACCTACTGTTCTCCAGAGAACCCTGTTCAATAGCCTTCTCATTTAATTCACATTTGTTGTAGCTATTTTGTCACCCTGACAATTGGCTGAGTTCTCCTGGGCTCAGTTTCTATCTATTGCCTCACAGAGTGGGATCTGGGAAAGGGATAGTTTAAGCAAAGTTCCTAAACCAAAAAAAGAGAGGGTGCCTTAGTGTATTATATGTACCTCCCTTTAGACTTCTCCATTGCAACCCATTTCTACCTTGTGATTCTACTTTGATTAATTAAGAAATTTCAATAACTGAATTAGGATTATTTTATTGTACTCTGACATATACCCCGACTACATGGAAAATAACTGTTTCAGTTTTACCTAGACATTTCTTTCGAAGGTTCAGATATGTTTGCTGTTTTTACTTAAGCATACTTATGACACCAATTAAGACAGAGCTGAGTACTCAGACACTATAAGATTACCTCCTAAAATTTGCTACACAAGCAGTTCCATAAAGAACATATCACAGAAACCATCTTCCACTGTATTTTTTTTTTTTTTTTGTGATGGTTATCTTGGTGCTGTGTCAATTCTCACATCATGAGGAAGAAATACTGGTGACAACAATAGTATCAACTTGTATTTTGCATTTTTAAAGAGCTGTTTAAAAACTATTCATGCATTTTTGTGTCTAATCAATATTTAAATACTGTGTATAGTTGGTAAAGGTAATTTCCTGGGTTGCAATTTCCTATCGTATACCTCAAACAGTAGATTGATTTGAAGTCTACCTTTTAGGTGAGAGCTCATTTGGAGCAATGTGCCAAATACCTAAATGTAAATAGTGTTTATTTGACCCATCACACGGTAAACCTTCCAATGTCCCAGAGGCTTGTCTCCTTATTAGCAAAAGTTCATCCTCATCCTCAAAGTGGTTCGAGATCTCACAACCCTGCTCCTGTTACTTTTCTCATCATCCAACCTCCTCAAGTATGTACCTAGCTCTTGTCACACAGGCTTTTGCTCTCCTGCAACAGGTGAAAAATTTTCTAAGTCAAAGCCCTCATGAATCTTATTCACTTTACATCTCTACTAAGCTGCTTTATCACTTTCTCTCATGAATTTCTTTATTTAATTAAGGTTTTCCCTCTTAAGGCTCCACAAAGATCAAGGTCTTTGACCATGTTGTTTAGTACTTTATTAACTGGAACTACAAAAAATGTTTTTCATTTGTAATATAAATTGACAGGTTGTTTTGCAAATTGAACAAAGAATAGAATTTAGCCTGTAGGTTTTCTCTCCTTTCCTTCCGTCCTTTCTTTGTCTGTTTTCAGAAGATTCCAATATTTTAAATAAAGTGCCATATTTCATATGTACCTGTAGAAACCCAGAATGAAGCTCCAGCTTCTGATATTTGTCCAAATGTCTCCTTGTCCTCTTTAATAGTTTCTTTAAATTATGAATTCTGCTTTATGTATATGAATATTTTGCCTGCATATATGTCTGCATGTTTCATGTGTGCCTCGCTCCCAGAGTTTAGAGGAATTCCATCAGATCAGCAAAACTGGAGTTGTGGATGGTTGTGAATTACCATGTGGGTGCTGGGAACCAAACCTGTGTGCTCTGCTAACATTGCAAGTTCCCTGCCACTGCTGCTTCAGGAAGGGCACACTCCTCTTGAGGCTGGTCCAAGTGCTGCAGGCTTCTGGGCAGGAAATGGATGGAACCTTAGTGTCTCAGGTTCTGTCTCTCTCAGGAGTGGCAAGAGCACTCAAGTCGAGGCCCTTGTAAAATTCTCAATCTCATCTGGGGTGTGGAAAAGAGTTTTCCACAGAGTATTACATTTATATCTTTTTAAGGAGATTGGCAGTACTGGAAGGCAGTAGAAACCCGGTGTTCCAACACCAATAATGATACCACCCTGTAAACAGCTCTTCATTTAAGCAGCAGTGCTAATTCCACAGGACGCAGAGGATGTGTGCAGATGACCATGCCTTGTCAGTTCACTTCCGGAGAGGAGATCCAACTTCCTTGGCAGTCAGCAGGTTGCCTCCTCTTCTGGAAGGAGGGGAGACCATCCTTCCCAAGAATAAAGGAGTCTCAAGCAGTCATGTTGGAGGAACGGAAGGAGGAAGTGAGTGCTTGTTTTGTGAATCAGGAACCTTATAAACCTTGGGCAGTGGGAGGGGTTTCAGTGGTAGATGTGTTTTATTACCGGGGGCTAAGTTTGCTAGGGATACTTAATTTACATGCAGTGATATAGTACTTCATTTACAGGCAGTGGCACAGTCCTGTCACAAGAAGTGGACCTCGGTACTTAATTACTCTGTGGGTGGGGGAAGTGCTCCAAGTACGGTTAAAGGTCGTTTGCTGAAAACTAAGGAAGGTCTCCTTAGTATACGGTGGGATATTTCCAGGATTCCCCAGGTGCTTGCTGAACAGGGAGCTGAACCTGTTTTTCCCTAAGGACTATGTGACATTCCTCGGGTAGAGGATATGGGGATTTGGATTTGACCTCCCCAGATCAGGCAGAGAAGAGAGAGCCCCGCTGACAAAGGAAGTCTGCCATTTTTGCACCAAGCTCACGGGCTATCAAGTTATGCCAGACTTCAACTTTAATGGCAGGATCCCACACTCTGCAAAAGTCATAAATGTTCTGAAATGTTGAGACATCTCTTCAGTTTCATCCATGTCCTGTTGCTGTAAGTTTCTATTGCTTAGTCTTCATGCTAGCTATCACTCTTTACCCATAAAATTATTTTTCTGTACTTCATATTCTGTGTCCTCAACAGTTCTTTCTCTGTACTTTAATATCAAACACCAAACACACAGACACACACACACGCACACATGATTAATTAGGCAATAGTTCTTCTTTCCCACAAGACTATAAAGAGGTCAGGCACAGAAAACTGAGAGAAATAACTGAGGTATATGTAGGCAATAAACACTGTTGCCCTTTCACAACACTGAAAACTTCCTCAAGTTGAACTCATTTAAAAATGATTGCTGAGAGGAAACTCGCATCTTGATGGGAAGCATAGAATGTTGTGACACAGTTGTCAGTGCCTGTCTGTGTTTACTTAGCCGTGTGGAACATGCATAGCTTAGCCAGTGGTCACTTCTACAGGCCTATTAAAAAATGCCCAGGAGAGGATTTTTAACAGTAATTTGGCTCCGTAACTACAGATTGTATTCAAATATATCAATTTAAGACAACATTGCCATGCTAGTTTTGCCCAGGGAAAAGTGCAGAACAGTTTGAAAGATAGCATGTATAAATGAAGCCAACACCGTGCAAGAAAGCACATGCACAGAGGTAAAGCATTTCTTGGTTTACCCAGAAGGTACGCACTAGTTCAGATTAGTTCATTTTGTAATCAGGATGTATGGATAAAAACACATTTTTCTATCAGTAATGCAGTAAAAAATATAAACACAACATGTATGTCATATTTAAATTGTAATATTGTTGTGTGTGTGTGTGTGTGCATGTGTGTGTGTGTGACCAATGCAATAGTTTCTATAGTGTATCTCCCAGATATCAAATACTCATTACTCCAAATAACACAAAGTTCATTTCAAAGGAGAGTTCAGGGATCTATAATCCAATTTAAAAGAAAAATGACAGCCATTATGCAAAACAGTATACCAAAGTGAATCTGAAAATAAAATTACTGTATGATCAAGCAATCCCACCACTGAATGTATAGCCAAAGATATGAAATTATTATGTCTGAAAGACATTTGCACCTCCATGTTTATTAAAGCACAATTCACTATGCTTAAAAGACAGACTCAACCTAGATGCCTTCCAATATATGAATGAACAACGAAAATCTGGTATTTACAAACAGTAAAAGTTATCCATCCAAAATAACTGAAACCATTTGTGTAAGAATGGATGGAACAGTCAAATGTAAAAATAACACACAAATAAATAATATATATATATAATATATTATATATATTATATATATATATATATATATATATATAAAATGTTCTCTGACTTAGCTTTGGAAATTAATATGCCATACTTATAGAATTAACATGTGGTAGAGAAGGGATGAGAGAAAATGCAAGAAGTTGAATGGGGCACTAAAAACATGTGGGAATTATTTCTGGCTCTTGTTTAGCATAGTGGCATGGCTGTAGGTTAGAATTGTGGGTAGTATGAAGATATCAACACCTAAAGATAATAATTGTTTGAAGACATTAAAATGCTTAGAGCCCTGACTTGATATTATGAATATATATAATATGGAATATATATATACATAAATTCCTTAAAGATGTATGAATTTTATGTCTTAATAAAAGCAAATTAAAAAGACAATATGGCTTTGCAATGAACAGAACAAAGGAAGCAGTTAAAACGTGGGAGTGCACTATATGTTAAATTTCCAGGGCTGTGACTGATTGGACTTTACCACGTAGGAAAGTATGGTAGAATATTTCAGCATAATTCCAACTATTTTGAGGTTAAACTTAAACTGTGAGCCTTGGGTCATCTATGCCACACTTATTGTTCTAAACCCTTTCAGAAGAAGCGCTGTAGAGTAGAGAGAAATAGAAAGGGTTTTAAGCTGGGGTAAAAATAGTTTCACAATTATACAACCAAATGACTGCTAAAATCAGATAAAGTGGTATTTAAAGAAGTGTTCTTCTTCTATCCTAAAGGAGAAAATCCTTTTTGTTAAATTTCTAGCAATTTGAAACAAAATGTGACTAATGCTAATAAATAATAAAAATTTTAACATAGATCAGTAATCCATATGCTGTTTATTTGTCTGATTTCTTTTTTCTCTTTATCCAGCTAGCAAAGGTAGAAATGAGCCCCAGATACACCTCTTGGACATTTTATTTCTCTCTTTGTACTCACACCTTTGGTGATTCTATTATACTTTGGGGGTCTCATTATTTCAATCTTATCCAGGATAAGCTAGGCTATGATGCAATAACAAATAACTCACAGATTTCAGAAAACTAAAGCAGATATGTCCCTCAACTTTCCTGGAATTTTCTTTTTAATCATTTGGGCTGTATACTGTAAGTTGTCCTCAACTTATAGAAGAGGGAGGAGAAGGAAGGAGGAGGAAGAAGAGGAGGAGGAGGAGGAGGAGGAGAAGAAGAAGAAGAAGAAGAAGAAGAAGAAGAAGAAGAAGAAGAAG
>NW_026592510.1:16752040-16993982 GCF_907164565.1 Psammomys obesus | reverse complement strand
AGAAGAAGAAGAAGAAGAAGAAGAAGAAGAAGAAGAAGAAGAAGAAGAAGAAGAAGAAGAAGGAGAAATTCTTGTGGATCTGATACTGAAGTAAAATGGTCCAGGCTAGAACTTTCTTTTCATACCTGTTCCATGGCTCTACCTAGTGTCTTGAAGCTAAAACATTAAATTCTACTATACATCTGTAAATTTATCGGATACAGCATAATTTTTATCTCCCCAATATTTAATAATTTTATTTTTTGAACCCTATACTGTTAGGCATCCAAGTGCATACATAATTCCATGCTCCAACCTGAAAATCCATGAAATTGCAAATTTAACATGTCCAAACAAACAAACAGAAACCATTGACTCCTTATATCTTCAAAAATTTCTCCTCGAGGCTTATCTCTGAAAATTAATCACTACATAACTGTTTACAGACTTAACATTGAGTTGGGTTTTACACTCCCTTTTCTCATAATGAGTACATTCGTATTTCCATCAAGCCTGTTTATGTCATTCATTACAATTCTCAAACACATCATCTATCAGTTTCTTACCCGAAACCATGACTTTTTCTTTAGACCATTAAAAGTACTTCATCATCGGTCTCTTTATTTTTTCATATAAATTATTATCCAGACAGCATCTGAAATTATTACTTTACATCATGAGAAAAACTATTTTGTAGCCTGATTAAACAACTTTGACGACATTAAAGCACATTTGTATTTAATTTGGAACACCTAACTCTGGTCTCTAAGGTCCTAATTAACACAATGCATACTAAAGGTTGCTTCAATACCCAGATGTGTTTCTTTTCCTGACAAATCACCTGTCAATGTATTCTGAAGGCTTTCCTTTGTAATAAAATACAACAGAATGACTTTAAGTTTTTATGTCATCTTCTCTATCATGATAGCCACAGCATCAACTCATCACTCCATTCTTCACTTACTGCCGTGCATTACAAAGACGTTTTTACTGCTCTGTAGGTTTCCTTTGAGCATCTTCCCATCATATTCTTGCGCTGATGTTCTCTGAACTTGGCGCTGTATTGCTTAGACAGCTATGTGGCTGCTGCTGTGTCTTAGAACCAGAATGTCTTCAAAGGCTCATGTGCTAAAACACTGGATCACCAACCTACGGTGCTAACCAAAAGAACTAGAAATTCTAGGATGTGGAACCAAGGGGAAATATTTGATAATTCATGTACATTAAAAGGAATATTGAGAAAATACCATGTGTGTCTTTCTGCTTCTGGGATACCCCACTCAGGACGATCTTTTCTGGTTCCCATCATTTGCCTGCATATTTCATGATTTCCTTGTTTTTAATTGTTGAGTAGTATTCCAATTGTGTAAATTTATGAAAATTTCTGTACCTATTGCTCAACTGAGGGACATCTGGGTCCAACTTCTGGTTATTATTAGACATATAATATAAGATAATCATACTAAAATCTGTACACCTAAAGAAGCTAATCAAGAATGAGGACCCTGGGTAAGATGCTCAATCATTCAGAAATGCAAACAGGATGGACATCAGAAGAGGGAGAAAACAGAGAACAGGACAGAAACCTACCACAGAGAGACTCTGAAAAACTCTACCCAGCAAGATATCAAAGCAGATGCTGAGATTCAGAGCCAAACTTTGGGCAGAGTGCAGGGAATCTTAAGAAATAAGTGGGAGATAGAAAGTCATGGGGGGACAGGAACTCCACACGAGCAACAGAAGCAAAAAATCTGGACAGAGGGGTCTTTTCTGAGACTGGTACTCCAAACAAGGACTATTCATGGAGGTAACCTAGAACCTCTGCTCAGTTGTAGCCCATGGCGGCTCAGTATCCAAGTGGGTTCCCTAATGAGGGGAACAGCAACTGTCTCTGACGTGAACTCAGTGTCTGACTCTTTGATCACCTCCCCCTGAGTTGGGGAGCAGCCTTACCAGACTACAGAGGAAGACAATGCAGCCAGTCCTGATGAGACCTGATAGACTAGGGTCAGATGGAAGGGGAGAAGAACCTCCCCTATCAGTGGACTAGGGAGGATGGGATTATGAGGTGTCAGGGGAGGGGTTACAGATGGTATACAAAGTGAATAAACTAATTAATAAAAAATAAATAAATTTTAAAAACAGGAATATTGACATATTGAGTCTCTGTTTCTCTCTCTCATACTCTATTCCTCTTTGGCTCTACTCCTCTCTTTCTTATCTCCACCCCTCTCTCTTTTTCTTGCTTTTTTATCTTTCAAGGCAGCACAAGAAGATCAGCCTTACTCTTTTTGCCATGGCCCAGGGGGCATGTGACCGTAGGCTGAGACTGGGAACTCCAATTAGTCTTTATTCTTTTATGTTGATTTTGGGAAATATTTCATCACAGTGACAAGTAAGTAAGTAAATAAATAAATAAAAATAAATAAATAAATAAATAAATAGATAGATAGATAGATAGATAGATAAATAAGAATAACAGTTGCTGCTGAACTATGACCTTTTAAACAAACCTTCTTCCCTTACTCTTATCTAAAACAGCATTTCCCCTCTGTTCTTTGACAGCATCCATATCCTGCCCTGATTATTTTTTGAAATATTGTTTCTTTGTGTAGCATTGGCTGTACTAGACTCACTTCGTAGACCAGGCTGGCATCGAACTCACAGAGATCTTCCTTTCTCTGCCTCTGCCTCCTCAAATCCTGTGGTTACAGGTGTGTACCACCTCACCCAGCTCCTGCCCTGACTTTTAATTTAAAGTTTTGTTTAAAGTTGCGCGTGAATGTTTGCCTGCACATTTGTCTGTTTACTACTGTGTTTTGTGGCCACAGATGCCAGTGGGGATGGAATCCCTCGAGCTGATATAATAGACAAAAGACAAATATGAGTTGTCATGTGGGTGCTGGTAACTGAACCCAGAGGTCCTTGGGAAGAACAGTCATTGCTCATAACCACAAAGTCATTCCTTCAGCACCAAATACTTGGCCCTTTGTAAAAAGCAAATACTATTTTTTTTTAAATAATTGAAGGCAAAAGAAGGAATTTTGAGTAATATAAAAACACTGTCATTCTTATAGATATAAATGTTCATATTGTTTTACTGAAGGGGAGGAGATTCCACAGCCTACACTTTTATGTTCCCCTGATGGGATTTCCCTACATGTAGAGGCTGTAGGCCCAGTGGATTATTGGACCCACATGAGAATGCTCCTAATGTGCCCCAATCTCTTATTATTCCTCACTACTAATCTTTCAGAAAGGATAGTCTTCTTTATTCTAATGTCTTTTCTTTGTTGCCAGGGCTTTTCACACCAGCATGTGTCTCCGTCTACAGAATAAAGACTGAAATTTCTTTTAAGAAACACTTTCCCAAAAGGAGAGAAACATTTTTTTCCCTTTCTAATCAAATATAAGAGACTAAGAGGCTAAGTTTTAATCAGAGCTATCGTCATTTTCTCCTGGACTAAAACAACCTGTTTCCAAAAGAAAAAAGAAAGACAGAAAGAAAAGGAAAAAAGAAGCCTCCAATTTGGTTTGCATTAAAATTTCTTTTCCCTTAAGCGTATATGCACAAACTTCAGCTTGGATTAACACGATCTTCTTTACATAAAAGGCTCTCTTTTTTTTTTTAACAGAACACTTGAAAATTATCATGTTATTAATAACCTCAAAATATGTTGATGAGAGTATGATGAGCACAGCAGACATGACATACAATTTGCAATATATCTACATAGAGATTTTTGTAAATGAGACAGTTTGAACTTTGAAGACAACCATAAAGTAGTGAGGTGTCAAGGAGAGTACTTCAAAGACTTGAAATTAAAGTTATCATCAGGTTCATCAATTTCCAAGATTATTTAACCATTCTGAATAATCACAGCATAGTGGAAATCAAACAGAAAAGTTTTAGAGCAAGTATGAATCATCCACATAGGTTATATTTGAAAGGAGTTTAAATTCCTCCCATCCCACTGAGCTGTTAACCAATACAATTATTATCACATAGGGGGAAAGTTTCAGACAGAGTTTATTAACTTAGTGAAAACATACCAATTAAGAACTTAGATCTGCCAAATAATAAGAAAGCATAAAAATGTAAGAATTAAAAGCATTGTCTCCAAAAACACTGAATACATTCACAGGGTAATCCATGCATGTATACCATTCAGCAAATACATGGTGATGGAAGACTACAGTTACAAAAGTGATAGTTCTCAAAGCTCATGTACTACATGTATCTTCAATCAGGAGCAGCTTTGATTTTTGACTGAGGTAAAGTAATTAGGAAGTAAACTAGGTAAATTATGGTAATGATATTTTTTAAAGCTCTCTCTCTCTCTCTCTCTCTCTCTCTCTCCTATCTCTCCTTCTTATCCCAATGATGTACCCCTCCCTCTTTTGTTTATTTTCTCTTCCAAGCCAACACAAGATTGATGGTTTCTTAGATTGAATATTGCCGAAGATAATTTTCAAAATATATAATTTTTATAATGAACTTGGCTAAAAATGGCTTTAAAATCAAATCTTTCAAATAAAAAAATAAAGTCAGGAGCTAAAGAGGGCTCAGTAGTTAAGAGTGCATTTTTAATTATTGCAGAGGTTTTGAGTTTGCCTCTCTGCATGTATGCATATGTTTCTAGCTCTATAACTTCTTTTTCTCTTTTGACCCCTACAACCATTTAAAGTATGTGTGTGAGGGTTTTTCTGCAGGTGTCAAGGCAGGCAGTGGTCCACAAAGAGTTGAGAATGAAAAATTGGTTCAGATGGACAAGTTTTGCCTGGATCAAACTTCACGTAGTCTGATGCCAGATGATTTACTACCAGAATTTTTAAAAACAGAATAATTTAGAAAAAGAAATTCCTGGTATAATACAATTTCCAGTACACAAGAAAGCATGATTACATTGAAACTCAACTCAAGTACATGTTATGTTTTATAAGAAAATGGGTTCTAGAGATAGGCTACTTATATTAGTATGGGAACCTATAGCAGTATCTGGCCTGGTCTCCATCAATAGAGAGTGTAGAGGTCACCTGGGCTGTTATCCACCTCAGGTCCTGGTTGTGATATCTGGCGGGGGGGGGGGGTAGGGGAAGGAGCGCTAGCTATAGGAATAATATAAGGGTCATTTTTACTATTATGTTTCTCCAGTCCTTGTTGTAGGAGCATGGTCCAACAGATATCACAGATTATCAGGCTGTTAATCACTCTTAATTCCCAGGTTTTTGTAAAAAACAAACGAACAGATTTTATATCTATCCCTTTGAAAAGACAATCCTGTGTGCTTGATATTCCTACTCTCCTGGAGATCTGTTGGTGCAAGGACCTTCATGCTCCCAACATGTGCACATATCCTCACCCCATCTCACCGAATGCACACCTATACACATAATTTAAAAATAAAATTAAAAACTTTAAAACCAAACTTTAAAAAAAATTACATAAATTTGAAGTAGTATCTCCAGGGCTCTGTCTTTGTGCCCCACGGTCTCTCATTGTCACACCTTGTTTGGCTGATTTGCCTGTGGATGAAACCAAAGGCTCTAAAAGAGATAGCTTGAATTTTCTGCCCCAGATAATACTTCATAACTCCATAACTTTATATACATTACACCTATATTAGGTATGTATGCATCTATAATATGTATATATAAATACATGTATATGTGTGAGAGAGAGAGAGAGAGTGTGTGTGTGTGTGTGTGTGTGTGTGTGTGTGATTTTCTTAATGGAAATGAGTTTCCTTTAGGGATTTGTGCAGATATTTAGTGTTCTTTTTTTTCCGCCAAGACTGCAGGGATATCTTGACAAGAACTCTCCTCATACATCTCAGAATAGTTATTTACAAATATAGATGCTTTCTGTATTCTGCTTTCCTTCCTTTGATGTACAAGAGAATATATTAATATTTATCTCAAGTGGTTACCATAAGGTAAACAAATTAAAAATTTATACATGCTCAGAATAATGATTAACATTGAGTAACTATGTAAGAAATTCAAGAAATAATGATTACTTTAACTATCACTACATCTTCGGCATGCCATTAATTTCTCTCCTATAAGACCAACTCCTGGTAAACAATACTTAAAAAATACTCATTGCATTAGGGAAGCAATTTTTAGAATGATTTCACTTTTACTATATATTTGTTCTACTTCAGCCTTTCTATTTTAAATATTGATCTCTTTATTGAGACTACATGCATAAATTAGAGTAAACAACAGAAAAAAATACTCTTCATTGCATGCATATGTTTCTAGCTCTATAACTTCTTTTTCTCTTTTGACCCCTACAACCATTTAAAGTATGTGTGTGAGGGTTTTTCTGCAGGTGTCAAGGCAGGCAGTGGTCCACAAAGAGTTGAGAATGAAAAATTGGTTCAGATGGATAAGTTTTGACACATAAGAACAAATGACACATAAGAACAACCTAAGGGTTCAGAACTATAAAGGGATTGTTTTCAGTAGACTTGAGGGGAGGTCGTTTGTGGAAGAACCAAGTCTGAATTTGCAAAAGTAAAAGTACACTTTAAGTCTTCAGCAGTCCTAAAAAAGAGTGCACAAGTAGGTTTAAAATACCATGTCTTTTAATAACTCTGTAAGGCATTGTACATTTCATGAAAAAAAAATTAACTGAATTCACTGAACATTTATTGTGCTCCTGATTTTTTGGTAAGTAAGCACTTTATTCTAGTCATTTTATTTTGGTCATAAATACACTTTGCCACAACTATTCTAATGTTTAAAATAATAAAAATAACATTTAGTTAAGTATTTTACTCAATTTTGTTTAATATAAATTAAGAAAAACGTATTGAAGCATAGGAAATACATATCATCAAGATGATATTTACCTTCCTGACTCAGGTCTTTATCATCATTCAATGGAGGTTTTGTTCAAACAGCTATGGGTTCAGTCCTATGTCAAGGAGATGTTGAGGTTCATATGACAAACTAAATACCATTAATAACTTTGATGGAACATAATAAAAAGGTTGGTGATGTGGTCAATGTCAAAGATATAGAAGAAGCAAAAACTCATAGATTATCCCTACTCTATATAAAGGAAATCCCAAATGTAATTATCCGTTTCTCAGCAATTCAAGTCAGATCACCTTTGTAAAATGGAGTGATTAGGATTCAAGTTCTCCATGGTGTCCTTCAAGTCTAAATGCAGTGTTTCTACCTTTAATGTGCCTGCTCATCACTTGGTATAGTTCGATTTCTGACAAAATGTTAATTTTTTTTTCTTTTATTGTTAGAACAAAGCAAAGAGTTTAGCTTGGCTCAAAGTTTGAGGGTATCTTCAATTGTGATGGAGAAGCCGTGTGATGGAGACAAAGGTAGTTGGTTGCTTTACCTCCGCAGTCTGGAAGCAGAAGTATTGATGTTCAGCTTGCTTTCTTTTCTTCGTTTTAGTATACTGGCCCACTGTAGATGTCACCCGCATTGGGGGTGGGTCTTTCCTCTTCTAAATCACCCTCAGAAAAGTATCCAAAGGTTTGTTTCCATGGTAAATCTAAATTCAACCAAGTTGACACTGAAGATTAACTATTATAGATACCAACACAATAAAATAAACTACAAAATGGGAAAACTTTAGTAAGCAATGGGATACTTTAGTAAGTCATTTAACCAAAAATTCAGGATTGCTCCACTGAGGTGTGTCAGTATTTACTTGTGCTGTAGAAATATTTTGAAAGCTATATAACTGTAAGATCACAACATTCTGTACTTTCACTGTAAGGGTTTACCCAGCGGAAAAGGACATTTGCCAATCCACTGACCTGTTTCTAAGACTCAAATGTTAAATACATAGCTAAGAGAAAAACAGCAAAAATAAACACAAAGGTAAGATTTGAAGATTTTTTTTTACCTCCTTGGGATTTGGACCTTTTATCTGAATAAGCAACATTATATTCAGATCACAGAAAAGGGTAAGAATGTTTGGTTACTATACAAAAAATATCCTTGGAAGACTGATTCACAATAACTGATTTCAATGCCTTCACCCCAGCATGGTTATTTCCCAAACCCTCTAAAGCAAATACTTTAAATTTTGCTTTTTTTATGTTACTTTTTCCTATTCAAACACTAACAATAACTGAACAATTTGGGTTAATGATAGTTTACATTTTCAGCAAATGTTATATAAATATATGTCACCTCATCTTCATGAGCAATATGAGAAATGGGTCTTCAACAAACAGAAACAATTTTATAAAGCCCCTCATCTCTTGCAGGCTTAACATAAGATCTCAGCTCATCTCTTTCTGATGTACAAATGAGAGGAAAATTTCCTGAAGTAGATCCAGTAGCCAAAAGGTATCAGGGGTAGCTCTCAACGACATAATTGTACTAAAACAATCATATACCGCATAATTCATCCAAACTGATTTTAAAAACTCCAGGAAAACACTCTTATGACACAATAATTTAAATGATACAGTGAATCATATTGGCTCTTTACAATGATTTACCTTGGTGTATATTTATATGACTGTTGGGAGCTGGACATCTGCCTCTCAAGCAGTAACAATGTATTTCTGGACCAAAATGCCCATAACCAGTTCAAAGAATTGTGTACACAAATCATTTGTGGAAAACATGAAGGTCCAAAAGAGGTCAACTAAATCTACAAAAAAAAAAAAAAGAAAAGAAAAGAAAAGCAAACCAAAATACGGACAAATTGTTATTAGTTCTTAGGAAAGTTGAAATGTTTTGACTTTAAATGAGCTAATTATAAAATTTCTACAACAAAAATGCAATGACCAATTAATGGAAGAAATTACCATCACTTAACTTGTAATCAAATAGGTACAATGTACTACCCTTAACAGCATTTTGATTTCTAATGAACTCTGTCACTGGAAAGAAATCATTTTTGTAGTGTGTTTCCCATAATAATTTTTTAGTTAGCAGAAATGTATAGCATTTATAAACTAATAAAGTGTCATTTTACTTTATGTCATTGATAGTGTGTTGGCACCTCTGAACTTAAAGTTATGGAAAGTAAATATAATAAAAATAATATAATATAAATATAATAAATATAATTCATTACCTTTAGTCAGACTTGGCCAGAGGGTTATTCAGTTCTTGGGTTCACCATAAGACCAAATATTTTACTCTGTGAATTCAAGTAAAGAAAAAAAAAAGAAGATAGAAATATGCTTTCCAGTGTTAACTTATTTAGTGAAAGAAATGCTTTACACCATGTCCGGTTGGGTGTCACAAGGAAGGGGAGAGAAAACACCAAGTGCCAGTAAAACAACAAAACCTTTTATTTCTCCCAACACACAGACCGAGATGCTGACTTATCAGGACCACCAAACAAGGAGTCTTACTTCTTTTCTTTGTTTTCTTTGTTGTTGTTGTTGTTTGTTTGTTTTACACAGAGAGGGTTTCTCTGTGTAGCCCTGGATGTACTGGAACTCACTCTGTAGACCAGACTAGCCTTGAATTTAGAGATCACACTGCCTTTGCCTCCAGAGAGCTGGGATTAAAGGCATGTGCCACCACTTAGCATAAGGTCATTCTTAAGTTTGTTCTAATTTTAAAATATGCATCAAATATATATTACTGTCCTAATTGAATGCATTGAAGGATTTATCTTCCAAGTTGAAATATTTTATCTCAATATAATGTTATCTCAGTATAATATTTTTACATGGGATTGAGTTTCCTCTACGAATTGGTGAAGGAATCTAGTTGTTTTGTCACCCCAGGCTGCAAGAATATCTTGACATGAATTCACCTTATACATCCTAGAATAGTCACTTAATATGCAATTTACTTTATTTTTCCATGCTTCTGAGAAATTTACAATGAGATAATGTCAACAGTTCTCTGATGGTCTGTATCTTTCTATATATCCTTTGTTTTCCCATTTCTCCTCACTGAAGTCACATGGGATACCTCTGAAGTCTGGAAAATTGGTTGCTCTGTGAAAGTTACTTCTTGACATAAGGAATATTTCACTACTTTATTTGTCATAGAAAGCAAATTGTAAAATGTGCTATTTACCTATGATTTTCAGAATTATCATGGGTAAAGTTACATGCTTCCCCAAAGGTAGAATACATTTTAAAAAACAGTATGAGTCTCAGCATCTGCTTTAATACCCTGCTGGGTAGAATCTTTCAGAGGCCCTCTGTGGTAGGCTCCTGTCCTATTTCCTGTTTTCTCCCTCTTCCAATGTCTATCTTGTTTGCCTTTCTGAATAAGGATTCAGCTTCTTCCCTAAGATCCTCCCTGTTTAGCTTCTTTAGGACTATAGAATTTAGTATGATTATCCTATATTATATGGCTGATATCCACTTATAAGTGGAGTATATACCCTGTGTGTCTTTCTGTTTCTGGGTTACGTTACTCAGAATGATCTTTCCTAGATCCATCCATCTCCCTGCAAATTTCATGATTTCTTTGTTTTTAATTGCTGAGTAGTATTCCATTGTGTAGATGTACCACAATTTCTGTATCCATTCCTCGGTTGAGGGACATCTGGGTTGTTTCCATATTCTGGCTATTATGAATAAAGCTGCTATGAACATAGTTGATCAAACCTTCTTGCTGTATTGTGAGATTCATAGCCAAACTTTGGGCAGAGTGCAGGGAATCTTAGGGAAGAAGTGGAAGATAGAAAAACCTGAAAGAAGCTCCACAAGGAGACAACAGAGCCAAAAAATCTGGGTCCAGGGTGACCTACAAAGACTGATGAATCAAGCAAGAACCATGCATGGAGATAACCTAGATCCCCTACTCAGATGTAGCCTATGGGCAGCTCAGTCTCCATGGAAGTTCTCTAGTAAGAGTAGCAGGGGAGGTCTCTAGCATGAACTCAATTGCCCACTCTTTGATCATCTCCTCCTAGTGAAATAACCTTAAAAGTTCACAGAAAAAAAAAAAGAAGATCCCGACAGCTCTTATGAGACCTGATGTGCTAAAGTCAGATAGTAGGGGAAGAGGACCTCCCATATTAGTGAACTAGGGGAATAAAATGGGGGTGAGAGAGGGAGTGTTGGACTGGGCAGAGATGAGAGAGTGGGCTACAGCCAGGATACAAGTGAACAAATTGTAAATAATAATAATACAACCAAAAAAGTACAGCACAAGAACTACAGTCTGAAAATCATAAAACAATTATGAGATATCAGTACAAACATACACATATTAGGCTCATATTCTAATTGATGATAAATTGTAGTCATCCATGTCATAATGTTTTGTGGTATTTATAAAAAAAAAAAAAACTAACTCAGAGGGCTGTGTTCACAGCTAAGACAGCACTAAAGAGACAGAGACCATCATTTTACTTAGCAACTTGCCTAAAAGTGGACCTAAAAGGCAAACCTTGGACCTCCCAGTTTTCTAGTCTGTTTTTCACAGGGCAACCATGTGTTGTACTTCTACACCTAATAAAACATTTGCTTTTAGTGAACATCTAATACACATAAAATTGTTCTGAAATTTCTTCAAATCACGTAAATATCTTCAAATTTCCTGATTCAGTTTAAACAACCCTATAACTACATTTACTAGTTTACTGAAACTTGATACAGAAACGGTCTGACGAAGTAGACATAAAAATATCAAAGGATATTAATTTATTGCAATTTATTCACGTTGCATCCCTGCTGTGACTCCCTCTCTCATCTCCTCCCAATCCCACCCTCCAATCCCTCTTCTCCCCCTATGCCCCTCCCCTAGTTCACTGATAGGGGAGGACCTCCTCCCATTCTATCTGACCCTAGCCTATGAGGTCTCATCAGGACTGGTTGCCTTGCCTTCATTGATGGCCTGGCAAGGTTATACCCACCAGGGGGAGGCGGTAAGAGAGCTAGCCACTGAGTTCATGCCAGAGACAACCCCTTACTAGAGAACCCACTTGGAGACTGAGTCTATGGGCTACATCTGAGCCTAGGCTTTAGGTCCTTTCCAAGTATGGTCTGTTGTGGCGGTATCAGTCCCTGCAGGGCCACCAGAACCCAATGATTTGGCTCTGTGGGTCTCCTTTTGGAGCTCCTTCCCCTCCAGGTCTTTCTATCTCCCCCTTCTTTCATAAAATTCCATGCATTCTGCCCAAAGCTTGGCTATGAGTCTCAGCTTCTGCTTCAATAGGGGGAGAAGAGGGAGGCAGAGTGTTATTGGGAGGAGATGAGGGAGGGGGCCACAGCCCAGATACAAAGTGAATAATGTGTAATAAATAATTATAATTAATAAAAAGTTTGTTAATATAGAACAATACCAAAGGATATTACAAGAATCCGTGACTTATTTAAAAGTTGGTAGTAAAACAGAAATACTTGATGTAACATTTAACGTAGACATTTACAGAACAGCTTTAATGATTTCCAGAGTGGAAATGAAGAGGAAATTTCAGGGAAGACTTCAGTATGTGGATGGCCAGAGGTGTGCTCTGTGGTCCAGCACTTGAAAAAGGGAAACATCTGCTTAGTAAACAGAGTTGTAGAATCATTCAAATTTAATGTTTGCTCTTCTCAGCAGAATGAAGTACATAGGGAGACAAAGTTCATCTCATGCTGGCAAGAGGCAATTGATTAATATATCTGTGTCCATGGCCCTGAGACAGCAGAGATCTGTGTTGATGTCCATGGCCTGTATTACCACCAAAGACCATTCAGATGTCCCTGGTGTTGGCTGCTGTATGGGACCAGGTTGAAGTCCAAGGTTAGTACAGAGCTGGTCCTGCACCTCACCTGGACAATGAAGGAGAGCTGGCACAGGTGCAGTGTGACCAACTCAGCTACCACCCAGACCCAGATCCAGAGATTTGGGTTGGTCCAATGTAACATCTTACCCCAGCTATGAATGGCTGGAGCATCTGAAATGGCAGGTCCTCCATGACCGTCAGGAACTAAATAACAGGACAATAACAGAATATGCAAGAAGAGTCCTGTTAATAATGTAACAGGAGCTAGAGACCTGTAACCAGACCAACGGCTCATTGCAATGAAAATTTGCAAGTAAAGATATTTGGACAAAAGGGTATACTGAGTGACACACTGTGATACACTGAAGCTTCCACGATTTTTTTTTTTACTTTGGAGGTGGGGAAATTGCAAGGATATAGGGCAGAAGATATGAAAGGACAAGGCGATGAGTAGGATTGAGATGTATGATGTGAAATTCACAAAGAATCAATAAAAAATTTTAAAAGATGAATATATTATAATGTATTGAGGAGTTTGTCCAGAAAGAAGAATTATAGTAGAAGATTGGGAAAGGCTGTTCCATGTAGTTCATGAGATGGGACATAGTATGTTCTTCAGAGCACACATTCAATCAAATATGCATAGTAAGTCCATGTGAAAGAAAACACTCTGTAATCCCCTAAGTTTGGTCAAAATAGCCACAAAGTTCATGTTTAAATCTGCAATGCATGCTAGTTAAATATGGAAAATTGGAATATTCTCACAGTAAAGGATAAAGGGAGGACTATAGGGGAGCACCACTAATGCTAAAGGCCATTTTTAAACAATCTGGAAACCTCCTATTGCAGAAACTTCCTGTAAATACACATATAAGAGAAAAATAAATGGAGTCATCAAATAATACAGGAGACAATGCTCCAAGCATACATCTTATACAATCAACTAAAATCCTCAGTGCCAGAAATGGGTTACAGCTTTTTGACTTGTCAGTCAAATGGACCTCATGGAAACTGTCAATTATCACAAGCAATTGTCAAGGGTACTTGTTACTCTCTACAGCCTGACAGAAGGCCTTATTGCTGGAGACAATAATTATATATGTCATTTGAACATGGAGAAGAAGACATGGTGCCCAATTAGAAGCTCCACCCCTACTGAAAATATTATGCACAACAACTGAGGAGAGAGTTAATCATCAATATCACCCATATACAACCCCTACAACCTACAGCAGTGACATGTCTGTGATACCAGCATGAATATTATCAGAGTAGCCAACCACTTTCTGATTGGATGTATGGCCCACTCCATGAGATGTTTCCCATACATGAAACCTTTAAAGTTACCAAGAGTCTGAGACTGGACAAGCTATAGATTTAAGGGAAAACCACTATTCTACTAAAGGAACATAACAGTAAAAAAAAAAAAAAAAAACTAAATAACAACCTATTACATGCTATTTTCATATAGTTTCTTTAGATAAAAGGTTAATAAGCCTCCATCAAAATTACTTCTCTGTATATCCTAATAACATATTTGTGAAAGATGTATGTTTTGCAAAATTGTATCACAATACTAAGTCATTACCGTATTGATTCTAGTAAAAAATAATTCCCAAACCTCAGAGACTGATACTTCATGAGCCTGTTTACTCAGATCATGCCCTACGGCCAAACAGGTAGTCTCTCTTTGATGATTCTTCTTTAAAAGGGACTAAGGGAACTGAGATATCGCCCCCTCTTTTTCTTTAGTTTTCCATCTTTCACTTCTACCATTTTAAATTTGTCCTCTTCAATACTGGGAATTGGGTCCAGAGTCTTAAACTTAATGGGCAAACACTTTACACAGAGCTACAGCTCAAGGCTCATATTCTTTTTTTTTTCCTTAAAATTCAAAGACCAGGGAGAATGAAGTGGAGAAATCATTTTAATCTTTCTTGTCTCTAACCAGAAGTGACAAATCACATACCTCTCCACATCCCCATTGGCAGGAAATAAGGTATATGTTTCCAATCTCACAACTAAGGCGACAGAATCTTTATGCTCCAGAAAATGTGATGGTGGTAGACAACACTTGCTATGGCATCCATTCTACATATTTCCATAACAAGAGAAGCAGGGGACGGGAGATAGTAGGAAGTGAAAACTGGCCATCCTCTACTACTTCTATTTGTATACAGTGCCAGCTAAAATCATTCATTTAGTCAGGAAGGAAGTACATAAAAAATGTCGACTATGTGGTAGGCAGTAGGCTGAGCAGCAGAAAGTGTTTGTAAACATGAGGAGCAGCTCATGAATGAGAAAATACTCCTTCAAAAAGCTCATCATTTTCATCTGCAAAGCAGTGTTTGAGGAGAGCTGTTACATATCTGTCATTGTGGTCAAAACAGCATCTTAACTTCAATTTGGAACATAGACCTAAAAGAAAGGCTGTTGGAATTAAATGAATATATAATAAATGGCTAAATTTATCTTTTAAATTCCCTATTACATTTTTCATATTTTAATTTGTCTAAAATTTAAAACAAATAGAAAAGTCTCAGTTATAAAATAAGCAAATATAGACAGTGAGTTAAAATTTTAATCGTTGCTTAATATTAATTTTATTTCTTCACAAAAATTATATTCTTTAAACATTTCAGAATTTGGAATGTGGTTCATACACCTCATGTCATTTTAAAAGACTGAGCCTATATTTGTTTGTATCCATATACAGTACATTTTAAAAGCATGCCTCCAAGGGCAGAAGTTATTGTTTTCATAATATTTATTAGCAGTTAATAAATATTTGTTGATTTGCTAAAAGCCATAGAGAAAATTCTACAAGTTTTTGTATGTTTTTAAAAACTCATTGGTTTATAACAATTGTAAGAACCATCCAGAGAGAGGCAGGATATATGGGGTGGAAGATGATGAGTGAGATTATTTTATTCAAAACAACCCAACTCATTGCTGCCTGACATTGAACATGAGGAAATCTGCAAGTAGGGAATATATGGTGCAATCCATAGGAAAACTGAAAACAAACCTTGAATGATGGTCAGTAAGAAAGTTGAGTCTGAATTTTTATTCCACATGGGTCTAAAGTTTGCTAATGATCCAAGATTGGAAACTTCCCATTCATGTTAACACAAACAAATAAAGAACAACAACAAAAAACAAAACAACAACAAAAAAAACAAAAGGCCACACACTACATTTTTTTGTAATTTCTATAAATGTATCTATTTAATTTCAATAAAATTTGGTAATTTTATTCTATAAAATAATGTATTTCTGATAATCACACAGTTAATTAACTCTCCACCAAATCAAGAAATAAAATCCATTCCAAATACTCACTGTTCTTCACTATCTAATTGTAAATATGAATTTTAATTTTAATAATATATTTTGTTCTAGCTTATTTTTAACATTTACAATATATGTTATGCTGGGTTTGTGTTACATTGGATCTGGTTCTGTCATTCAATGTTGTGAAGATAAAACATCAATGATTATGTGTGTAGTTCTATCGATATTTTATGGTATATATGAATCATAATTACCTTGCCTTTAATTTCATCTTAGCTTGTTTATTTTTCTTTCTGTGTCTTAAAACACATTTAACATATTGCTTTTTTTTTTGGCTTATGAGGTTAGTTCATAGCAATGGATTTAGATTTAGGAGAAATAAAATGATACTATATAGGTACCATCTTTATTTAGAAACTATCATTTTTGTTCTTTTTAAGAATGAAGAAAATTATAGCTTGGGTTCTTTTTTGAGAAACATATTATTTCTTGTCCATAATCTATATCACAATGTTTATCCTGGTATGTACGTGGGTAGGCAGAAAAAGAAGGTATTTGAGAATGAAGAACAAATGAAAGGAGATGCCATAAGAAGCATCAAGAATATTGATGTCTTCCAGGAAATAACATATATAGATGTTAGGATCACTTTAAAATCATTACAGGCACAAGCCCCAAACCTTAAATATTAACAAACAAGAAGAATGGAGTTCAATATGACAGGGGAATTTCCTAATAGGTGTTGTGTCTCAGTTATGTGAAGACTTGAAAATGAGAGGTTTCTGATCTAAGTAAAATGTCGTGCTAATTTGTACACCTTTTAGGGCTTTTTTTCCTATATAGATTATAAGGCAAATGTTCAAACTGAGATATAAATAATAAAAATTAATGGAAAGTTGAGAAAAATGACCTTTGTTACGAGATAACATTTCATTTAGTACATAATAACATGTGATTGTATTAATTTTATTTACAATCAAGGCAACTAATCCTGATATTATTCAGCTCTTTCACAGGGTACAAAAGTGGAAATAATTCTTTGTGTTATACCAACCTATTTAGATAGGTGTCATTTTTCTCTGCTTCTTTCTTTTGCCTCTTCCTTCTTTCCTCTTTTTTTCTTCCTTTCTTTCTTTTTAATTTTTTTAAAAATAATCTTTTTTATTTTATTACAATTTATGCACTTTGTATCCCTGCTGTAGCCCCCTCTCTGATCTCCTCCCAACGCCTCCCACCCTCCCTCAGTCTTCCCCACCTATGCCACTTCCCTAATCTACTATAGAGGAGGTCCTCTTCCCCTTCTATCTGACCTTAGCCTATCATGTCTCATCAGGACTATCTGGATCCTCTTTGTCTGTGGCCTAGTATGGCCACCCCCTCAGAGGGAGGCAATCAATGCGCAAACCACTGGGTTCATGCAAGAGACTGCCCCTTTCCCCTCACTGGGAAACCCCCATGTAAGCTAAGGTGCCATGGGCTACATCTCTGCATGGTTCTTACTCCGTTCTATGCATGATCTTTGTTTGATCCTTCATTCTCTGCAAGCCCCACTGGGAAGAGATTATTTTGTCTCTGTTGCTCTCCTTGTGAAATTCCTGTCCCTGCCATGTCTTTCATCTCCCCCTTCTTCCATAAGACTCTCTGAGCTTTGCCCAATGTTTGGCTATGAGTCTCAGCATCTGCTTAGATACCCTGCTGGGTAGAGTCAGAGGCCCTCTGTAGTAGGCTTCCATCCTGTTCCTTGTCTTCTCCTGCTTCTGATGTTTTTCCTGTTTGCCTTTCTGAATTGAGGATTGAGCATCTTCTTTAGAGTCTTCCTTCTTATTTAGGTTCTTTAGGACTATAGATTTTAGTATGTTTATTCTATATTATGTGGCTAATATCCACTTATAAGTGAGTATATACCATGGTTGTCTTTCTGCTTCTGGGTTACTCAGGAAGATCTTTTCTAGTTCCAACCAATTTGTCTTCAAATTTCATGATTTCCTCATTTTAAAATGCTGAGTAGTATTCCGTTTTGGGAATGTACCACAATTTCTGTATCTATTCTTCAGTTGAGGGACATCTAGGTTGTTCTCAGATTTGTAATAGCCAGAATCTGAAAACAATCTTTCCTTCTTTCATTCATTTATTCTTTCTTTCATTCAATCTTGAGGTAACATTATGGTTTCATCAACACAGACCACATTTTCAAAATAATAGCATCATTGAGACATAGGCACAAATAATTTGTTGCTTAAATTTTGTCTTTTTCATTTGGGGACACGTTAGTAGCATTTGTGTTTGTATTATATTTCAGTCAAATACATTTTTCATGAAATGCATTTACATGGACAAAACTATTGTTTGAGAAATATTAAGCTAAATACTCAGTTTAAAGATGTGTGGCAACAGTAGTTTTCTCTTAAATTTTAAGACTTGACAATTACTAGATTTGAGCGGAGAAACTGGAAAGAAGAGATGGAGAGGAGACTCTAGTCAAGATGTAATATATGGGACAATAGTGATAATAAGAATTAAAGACATCACTAAAGTAAATTTGTGAGTTTGTACAATCTTTGAAGTTGGTAGTAACTTGAAGGTCATAGTAAAGAACAAAAATGCATGATATGTCAGCTCTCCAAGACACACACATGTGAGTGTATTTTTACTTAGCCAGAACCCTAACCTTAATTCAGTAACTGTCTTCTACAAATCAAAACAAACTGTTTTGACTGTAGTCCTGCCTCTTAGAGACCTACTGTGAAATTACTAATAGGTTTATTTCATCAGTATACTGACTTTGATTAGAAAGGATATCTATGTTAAATTTTGAAAGAAAACTAAGCATCAGTGAAGTGTGAAATCTATGGGGTGGGCCAGATCACTGCCTACTGTTTTCTCTTGGACTTATTCCAGGTAATATTGTCACATTTTAACGATTTTGGATTTGACTAGCTTAAATAATTAGAAGCTGGAGCTAGCACTGCAAAAAATGTTTTTCCAAAATGAACAATGTGAGCCTGACATCTTTTAAAAAAGCACATTTGTAGTTATAACACACGTTGTTTTGGTAGTTACATAAGAAGCTGATGCTTTGAATTCTGCTAAAGATTTAACACCACAGCTTCACATGGCTAGTGTCAGACACCGGGGATCCCTTGTGCCTTCTGAACAAGCCTAAGATAATGAAAGTTTACAAAAGATGATAAGATGTCTCCATTGTGCTATTTTCCCACTTGCCGTTCTTCCCTGACAAGGGTAAACACAGCCCCAAATGACTTGCAGCTGTTAATTTCTTTACGACGGAATAACACTGTAATAAGGCCGACATTTCTTTATCATCTGAGGTTCCTATTTTCTTTTATGTATTCATATGCAGGCCCTTAAGATCCCTCATTTTGAAATGCACATAAAAGACATATGAATACCACTTCCACATCAAGACTGAGATTTGTAAAACCAGCCTGCATCCTTTTGTCTTTTGCATTTTCCTCTAAACACTGAAGTGTTAGTTTATGGGCCTGCGTGTACCTTTAAGTTTCTGTGCAATTCTTTAAGGGACAAAATTAAATACAATAATAATTTCTGCTTTAAAGTAACACAACCTTTAGAGCAAATGTGATGCATTATATTGACATAACAAATGTGGACATTAATTAAAGAGCAGCAGAATCCAGCAGAGAAGTTTGCCCTCCGTCTGCTTGACCTGAGGTAATAACAATGTTCCATTAACCCAAGCTGACAGATTTTCTAGGGTTTGTCTCCATCCCTGAAGTTGGTGCTCCTGGTATGAATAACCATATGTGTTACATCACCCAGAGCATGCCATGCAGAAGGACATGAACTGCTTATGTATTCCTGCTTTTTGTTTTCTGTTTCACTCTGTTCCTTGTGATATCTGTTACTGGTAGCCCTCCACACTTTTCCTTAGCTCTCTACCAATGAGCATTCTAGCCACAGCTCCAAGCTGCAATATGTGGTCTTAGGTGCTGACCAATATATGCTCAAGACAGTTTCATAAACCGCATAACATCACTGAGGAAAGAGACAAACTTATAGGTGTTTTTTGCACCATAATCCTTAGATTTATCCAAATAAGATTTGATGGCTTTGATTTGAAGTTTGCTAGATCCAACACACAGAGAAAAGAAACCAACAAATAAAAAGGAGCATACAGAATTTTCTAAAGAAAAATTAGTGGGATGGAACAACGTGTCCCAGAATTAAAATTTAAATATTTGATTATGTTCACATCCACTACGCATTATGGAACCAAGGGAACTGTTTTGCTCTTCTGTCATATTACAGATCAAACATCAAACACTTTTCCCAAGAAGCATGAACCCAGCAGGCATTTTGCTTTGTCACAATACAGATTTCACAGCCTCTCTGATAGGAGAGCAGACTTGGCTGGCCTGTAGCCTCAGAGAAAAACGGGATGGTGATTCATTGTGGTGCTCTCCCTCCTCCCCTGAAATTGTTGCATTGGTGTGGTAAGTAGATTTCCCTCCAATTATCCAAGCTCCTCAATCCACAGAGCTTGACCCCCACGCCTTCAGTAAACACTGGCTGTTTGCAGTCATTAATCCAAGATTATGAGCATGGAGGGTCATTCATGAGAAAGGGTGAACTCATGGTTCCTGAAGAAAGACAATGACAGTGTTTCTTCAGAGCACCACTCCAGTGTATGGGGGCTGGTGTGCGAAAGCATTTTCATCATTCCTCTTTTCTGAAAGCATTTCCCCCCTTATTGTTTCAACTGCTGTTGTGGTCTGGATAGAGCTTCTTTTGGGTGGCCAATAGTACCTACTACAGCTTCTGTGTCAGAATGGGTCCACTTTCCTCCCAGCCTTTGCCTGGACAGCAGAGTCTAGAAGGCAGTGAAGGTTCTGGGACTGAGAAAGAGACTGGAAGATTATATCTGCTAGTTTACCTGATCGGCAATGTCAGAATTTAACTGTCAGTTGTCTACTCCCCTGTCAACAATGCATTACTTTTTATGACTGTAAGAAATTACAATTTTTCCTTCTTGGTAGCTGTGTAAGTCCCAACTCCTGATCTCCATTTACATGAAATTTAGCCACAGAAGTTTGATATGAGAGATCCTTTTCATCGGTTGATATTCCCTGACCTTTCCCTCTCTTTGTGCTCTGCAGAGGTTCCTTTTAATGTGTGGAAGAAAATAAACTGCACACAACAGACAACTCTATGTTATTCTATTAATAAGACACTATAGTCATGCAAAATCTTGAACCTTTTATGTGAAGTTGATATATTTTCACATATTTCATCAATAACAGAGATCTAAAGAAGTCTTTCAAGGTCTTCTTATAAGCTAAAGAGATACTGTATCCCGAATTTGCTTAATTCTGATACTGTATTACATAATAAATTAAAACATCCTCTTTGTTGCAGAAATTGGCCCTTGAACAGAGGGTACATTTCCCCTAGTTCTGAAGCTCTGAAGTCAAGGTGAGCTAAATTATTTTTCCTTGTACTTCAATCTCAGCAGCTTTTGCTGCCTCCTTCTAAAGATTATATTCAACACTGCTTAGCAAATGAAGAAAGGACTTAGCGATGCTCTCTCATTCCCACAGATGGTGATAAATTCAGATTCAGACCCCATTAAACCTGAGTAGAGTAACCCAGCAGGTGGCTGTACTAATGGAAAATCCTGGCTTTGGAATAATGGGAATTACAACCGACAGCTCTTCTACGCCACAAAAAAGATGATGTATCCTTATTGACAGTGTCGCATTTGAGTCCAGAAGGCTGATCTGATAGTTCTGTCCTGGCACAACGGAAGCTAAAAGCCCCCTGGGTGCTTTCCTAGCCACACCACTGTAATTTTTGTCATCTGAACTTTCTATTACAGTTCATTTTACAAATCGCATATAAGTTGAAGAGCAAGAGTGGTGGAGGGAGATGGAAAGAAGGGGACTTTATTTTGCCTACAGGCATACTTTTATTCTTTTCTCTTGCTTTAAAGGACAAATAAAGGTTGACACACCACAGTATTGTCAGCCAACTCAATATTTTCAATGATGACACACTAGCCGAAGTTATGTCAGTGATTGTATACAACCTCTTCTGAGGATGCTGCTTCTATTTGGAAGATGCATGAATTGTCTAGGGTGTGTGATGTTTTTTGATCCTACACTGATTTCCATTGTTCCTCTTTTTCCTTTAAACTCCATCTTCCTTTTTAAGTCACAAAACCTTATTTGGCCAAAAAGAGAGCCTTGATCGTATTGATCGGAGGAAGCATCAGGATGTTCAAATATTTAGAACTTCATATTTCTACTAAACCCCCAACTCTCTGAAAATATAACAAGATATAACAAGAAGTTATCAAAATATTTCATTGTATTCACCATCTGCCAACACTTTAAAAAGATTATATTAAGACCAATAATCCTACTTACACTTTCTCAATATAGTATGTTTCCTCCCAAGAGCTTTTAGTACATTATAAACCTGATCTGATCCATTTGCACGTTCTTACAAACAATTTTGTGTTATAAATAAGTGGTGACATTTTCAAAAGACAAATAAAATTTTAAGGCAGTCTTGAAGAGTTAATACTTAGTTTAAATATACAATTTTATTGCGTTATTAAGTGAGTCATGTCTCTGTTTTTCAGTGTGTTGAGTGGGGAGCTTTGTTGTGAATAGTTCAAGAACTTGAAAGTCTTGTTATTTATTTTGAGTTCAAGGCTTAACTTCATCCTACTTCCCAGGCCACTCTACAGCCTCTGATGTTCAAAGAAGAAGGACAAAGTCCCAGGATCTTCAAGAAAAGGAAGTCATTCCAAATGAGACCAACACAACATTGCAGAGGTGACTTCAACTCTTCACATTTTCTTCAGTGGTAAAAATTATAAATTGGAAGCTAAGTACTTTCAGGTAACAAAGACAGATGACAAGTAGGTTATAAATTGATAGGCAGATTATTTTATAAATGAGCAAGGGTGTCATGGTATGTTTGCTTCAAGATTTCTAAGTAATCTGTCCTACACTGCTCCAACCTGAAGAACCACCTGAGATGCCAGGGTTACAGCTTCAGCATCACCTGAAATGTAATTAGTGACTTTCACTACATGGGAAAAATAGCGAGTCAAGCCAGGGAACAACTCACAGACAGAGCTACTGAGCAGGGCATTTATTTATAACTGAGAATATGGCAAAATAAAATACTAAATCAGAACTGTAAGGTATTTTTTCTTCATTTCAAGTGTTTTCCTTTTAATGTAAAAAGAATAGCAACAACAGTAACTCAAATGAACAGATTGTCAGCATAAGAAGAGTAGGAGAACAAAAAAAAAAAAGCCAAAATGGAACTTTAAAAGTATTATATTTCCAAAAGTTTATATTATTGTTTTAACTGGAAATCTTGGGTAGAGATATCAGGTTAAGAAGGGTCTTCATTTACATTAGACAATGGATTTTTCCTTACTGTACAAGACTTTAAAGGCAGAAGCGCTTAAGTCTGAAATTTTCCAGTCTTAGAAATACAACAAAGATTACTTCATATCAAAAGAAGAATGTTTGTATTCATGTATTGCCAAAAATTACACGGATATTGAAGTCCAAGAAAAACCTATTTGCCACCAGAATCAAATTCATAAAAGAAACGATGCAAGTTTTCCTTTGGAGAAGCAAATAACTTCATAATTGACACAAAATAATATTCACCATCTCATTAAAACAATTACAAGAAAGAAAAAAGATAGATAGATAGATAGATAGATAGATAGATAGATAGATAGATATAGATAGATAGATAGATATAGATAGATAGACCCAGACCTGATGATGCAGCAGAAAAACCTAACTTGAAGAGCAAATTCATTTTTTTCCAGCTAAACTCTCAAAAGACCATGCTTTTAATACATCATGAGTGATATTTCCTGCTAAGTAACAAACAACCAGTGTCATAGCAGGAGACAAAATTGGGTAGCATTTCATTCTCTTCTGTTGAAGCACTAAATGAAGATAGCAGTAGATCACACAGATTGAAAGGATATGTGTCTAATATGTGTCCCAAGATCTCAAAGGCTTACAAGTATCTTACATGTGTTTCTGAGAAGTGAGGGGGAAAAACATAGTTTTACAAGCCACATGTTGAGTTCTATTAACTTGCTTTAATGATTCACATAATTTGGAGAAATACTTTCATGCAAGATTATAATAGCAGATATTATATAGAAGCACATGTTCACAACCTAGAAAAGGGACATGATAGTTCCAAGGACTCCAAAAACTTCAAGCTCAGGAACCTTCCCATGTTCTGCTGTACTAGAGCTCTCTGAACTCAGAATTTAGAGATTTATTATCATAGGACTGATTCCATTGTCTATTAGTGATAGCTTTCATATTTAAACTATGGCTCTTCCCTAGAAATTATAAATGGGGCTGGAGTCCTAGTCCTACCTGGGTTTTTCATGCGTTCAACCCATTATAAGAACTGTCCTGATTATAGTCACCATTTATTCATGTTAAAAGAAAGAGGCTAACCATACCCAAGAAAAAACAAGGATCATTTATTTCAGGGCAACAAATTCAAAAGGAAACACACACACAAACACACATACACACACACAGATACACACACACGCATGTGCGTGCACACACACACACACCACTACCACCACCATCAGCGAAAACAACTACAAAAACAACATAACAGGGCTCAACATGCACTGCTCATTGACATCTCTCCACGGCAATCTTCTCAGTTCCCCAGTAAAAATACACAGAAGGGATGTAAATACAGGAAATATGGGATCCATCCTTTGATTACATCTGAGAAAGATACTTTAACATCAAGGATAGGCGTCCACTCCAGGTGAAAGGAAGTAAAAAGGTATTCAAGTAAGTGGATCTAAAAAAACAAACTTATGTAGCCCTTTTAATATCTGACAAAATAGACTTCAAACCAAAACTAATCAGAAGAGATAGGGAAGGACACGACATACTCATCAAAGGAAAAATCCACCAAGAGGAAATATAATTTTTAACATATATGCACCAAACACAACTGCATAAAAGAGACACTAATACAGTTAAAAATCACGTACTTACCCTGCCAATACCAATTCTTACCAACAGAGAGCTCATGCAGACAAAAACTAAACAGAGAAATGCTAGAGCTAACAGATATTATAAACCAAATGGACTTAACAGATATTTACAGAATATCTGATCAAAACACAGAAGAACATACAATCTTCTTAATAACTCATGAAACTGACTCCAATACTGAACACATACTTGAACACAAAGCAATTCTCAACAGATACAGGAAAATTAAAATAACCCCCATATCCTACCTGATCATCACAGATTAAAACTGGATATTAGCAACTGAAACAACAGAAAGCTTACAAACTCTTGGAAACTGAACAACACATGACAAAAATTAAGAAAGAAATTAAAGGCTCTTTAGAATTAAATGAAAATACAACACACCCATACTAATGGGACACAGTGAAACTGTTCTAAGAGGCAAGTTTAAATCACTAAGTGCCAAAAAAATAAAAGTTAAGAGCCCATGGCAGTTCAGTGTCCAAGTGGGTTACATAGTAATGGGAAAAGGGACTGCCTCTGACATAATCTGATTGGCCTGCTCGTTGATCACTTCCCCCTGAGGGGGGAGCAGCCTTACCAGGCCACAGGAGAGGACAATGCAGCCACTTTTGATGAGAACTGATAGACTAAGATCAGAAAGAAGAGGAGAACCTCCCCTATCAGTGGACTTGGGGACTGGCATGCATGCAGAAAGGGGAGGGAGGGTGGGATCGGGAGGGGAGGGGGAGGCTTATAGGGGGATACAAAATGAATAAAGTGTAATTAATAAAAAATTTTAAAAAAAGAGAACTCATACTAGTAACTTAGCAGACACTTGAACCTTCTAGAACAAAAACAAGAAATCACATCCCAAAGTAGTAGATGACAAGAAACACTCAAACTCAGGGATGAAACTAATAAAATAGGAACAAAAACAACCCCCCACACACTTACACAGGTGTGCATGTATGGGCACACACACACCAGACATACATGCACACTCACAAACACACACACACACACACACACACACACACACACACACACACCAATGAAATAGAGTTATTTCTTGGAGAAAATCAATAATTGACAAAATCCTATACAAAATAACAAGAAAGCAGACAGAGAATACTCAAACTAACAAAATAAGAAAAGAGAAGGTAGACTTAACAACAGACACTGAGAAAAATAAGTGAATTTTAAGGACGTGTTTACAAACCCTGTATTTCACAAAACTGGAAAATAAAAAAAAACAAATGGACAATTTTATCAATAGATACCACTTACAAACCTTAATCAAAGTCAGATAAGCAATTTAAACAGATACAAAACACCTAGTGAAGTAGAGGCAGTCATTAAAATTTCCCTAATCAAACAAAGGCCTAGGGCCAGATGGCTTTAGAATAGCATTTTACTATATTTTCAAAGATTAGTTAATGCCAATACTCCTCAAACTGTTCCACAAAATAGAAACAGAAGGAATATTGCCCAATTTATGGACTTTATAGAAGGCAATCTGGGGAATACCCTTGAACTCAGCACAGAAGACTTTCTGAATAGAGCAGTGTTACCACAGGCACTAAGAATAACAGTTAATAAATGACACCCCCCCCTCCATGAAACAGTAAAGCTTCTGCCTGTCAAAGAACACCATAATTTGGACAAAGCAGCAACCTACACCATGGGAAAATATCTTTGTCAATTACATATCTGATAGAGGACTAATATGCAAAATAAATAAAGATCTCAAGAAACTAGATATCAAGAAAACAAATAACCACTTAAAATGATAGTCTGGGGTCAGTTGGTAGGGGAGAAGGGTTCCCCCTTTTTGAAGATATGGAAAGGGATAAGGGGAAGAGGGAGGGTGAGACTGGAAGGAGACAAGGAAGGGGCTACAATAAGGATGTAAAGTGAATAAATTAAAAATAAATAAATTTAAAATTTTAAAAAATGAAGTGTAAATCTCAATAGACAATTCTCAAAAGAGTAAACTCAAATGACTGAGAAACACTTAAAGAAATGCTCAATATCCTTGTTTACCAGGGAAATGGAAATCAAAATTTGAGATTTAAGTTTACAACCACCAGAAAGTCTAAGACCAATAAAACAAATGACAGTTCTTGAGGGAACATCTATTGTTGGTGAGACCACAACCTTGTACATACACTGTGAAAAGCAGTGTGGCATTTCCCAATGGAGATGGAAATTTTTTTTATCTCAAAATCCAGCTATACCATGCTTTGGCTCATATCCAATGGGCCCTTCATCCTACCACATTTGCTTAGCCATAGTCACTGCTGCTCTATTCAAAATTATGAGAAATTACAAACAAACAAACAAACAAACAAACAAACAAAAAAAACCTATGTTTACCAAAGAGAAGAAAGGATTGAAAAAATGGTACATTCACACAATGAAGTACTACTCACCTGGTAAAAAATAAATGGTATCATTAAATCGTCAGGTAAAATAGATGAAATTAGAAAAAATAATCATCCTGAGTGAGATAACCCAGACTTAGAAAATAAAACATGCTCTGTATTTGCTTATATATGGATATTTAATGATAACCAAGTTACAATCTGTAGAACCACAGATATTAGGAATACAGTAAGTGACTAAGGGCAGAAGCAGATAAATATGTCTAGAAAGGGGGAAATAATATATAATTGTGGGTGGATAGGTGGACTGGAAAAGGAGGGTCTTTTGTAGAGGGGGGAATAAGGGTTGAGGTAGGGAATAAGAGAAGAGACAACAAAAATTAAGGGCTATTTGAGGGTTAGTAGGATTGAAACCTAATACAATAAAATACATACACATATGAACATGATCTAAACAAATTTGCCAAATATTAGGGAGACAGAACCCCAACTGGGTATGTATTTTCACCAAGGAAAGCTTGGTGCCAGGAATGGGCTACATCTAATTGAGTTGTTAGATGAACAGGTCTCACAGAAACTCCCATACTACCTAGGATGTTGACAAAACTATAGGCTCTGCTCCACACACAAACATGAAGGTTCCACAGGCGAAGGCGACACCTACACAACTCACTGAACACACAGAAGTAGAGCTGGTTCCTTCACAGAACCTTCATCATTATGTTCTAGTGTCTTTGGTATAGGAAGGTACTCTGCAGGCTTCCAAAAGAGAAATGCAAACACCAAGCCATTGAGCTACCGTTGTGTCCTGCCTGTAAGATATGCTAGGGCAATAGTGGCACAAAGCTTCTGGCAGTAACCAACCAGGCTGTAATTCGACTTAAGGCCCGTTCAACAAGACGAAACCCATACCTAATACTGTTTGGGTTGCCAAAAACCTGAGACTAGATATTCTAGAGACCTATGGAAACCCAAATACAACTTTTTAAAGAAAAAATAAAAAACTGAACAGTAAAACGACTCCCAATGATATTCTGTAACATTCACAGAATGATGTCTTGCTCAGCCATCACCAGAGAAGCTTCCTCCTATAGCAAATGGGAGAAAACATAGGGACCCACAGCCAGGTATGCAAAGAGCAAGAAGTCATGGAACACTCAGCCCTAAAAGACATGTCTTTCCCCTCAGTGCCCAGAGAATCCTGAGGAACAGGAGGCAGAAGAAATGGAAGAGCCAGAGGGCGTGGAGGATACCAAAGATACAAGACCCCCTAAATCATTGTATTTGACCCACACATGAGCTTAGAGATTGATTCGGCATATCCACAGTTCATGCGCAGGTCTGCTTCAGATACGATCCTTGAAAAATGAAAGCAGAAGTAGACACGGGCCCCCATCCTAAGACCAAAGCAATCCTCTATTGATAACCAATTGCAAATTAAATTATAGTTTCTTCCAAGGGAATCTCACTGAGGATACAACCTACTCTTTTTGTATGTTTATTTATTTTTATTGCATCGTTAGATATTATTTTATTATGATTTTAGATTTGGCAATAATTTCATACTTAAAATTAACATGAATAGTATTAAGAACACATCATTACCCTTGTCCTGTATTCGACTATTGCCCCCATTTTACTATATTTCTTTGACAGTTTTCCTGACCATTCATTAACAATACATGACTGTTAAGCACACTATATCATGGTCTTTTACTTTTGTGCCTCTTGTCCTCTAAACATTTCCTAAGAGTGGAAATACTCTCCTTCATAACAAGAATTCAGTCTAAAAGGTAAGTAAATATACCAGAGAAGCACTAATGTCTTTAAAGCTTTTATCCTCATGAAGTTCTTGCTCGTTAAGCTTGTTGTACTTCTCCCTCACGTGGAGGATGCAATCTGAGGGGAGGCTGTGTGTTGAGCCATAGAAGGCCAACGGGAAACAAACTCAACATCATAATAACTTCTCAAGACTTCTCCTTTTTTCCTTATTTTTGTTTTTGGTTTTGTTTATATTATTTATTTCTTTTTATTTTATTCATACTTTTCCCATTTTTGTTTTACCCTGTAGTTCCTTGTTATACATATCATGAGTTCCAGTTTAGTGTTTTTATGTGATTCCTGAGTGTGCAAACAATTTGGTCTCTTCTTCTTTTGCTTTCTCTTAGATTCTTTTTTTTTAATGGTTATTTGTTTTGAACAACATGTTCGGTTTTTGTTTTATCTTGTCATATTATATCATATCTATATTTCCTTAGAAGGCTGTTTTTCTTTTTATTGAAAATAGATTCTTCTCTCATACAGCACAGCCAGACCATTGTTGTACTCCCCTCCTAGCCTCCCAACTTAACCTGACCTCCCTCTTCCCCAAATCCACTCCTCCTCCATTTCCCTTCAGAAAAGACCAGACTCTCCAAAATACAGCAACCTAAAAGGACAAAACAACAAACAACACTAAAAGAAAGTAAGAGCCCTCATATAGAGTCTGGACAAGGCAATCCAATGGGAAGAAAAGAGTCCCAGGAGCAGGCAAAAGAATCAGAGAATCACCTGCTCCCACTGTTAGGAGTCTCACAAAATCACTGATATATCAGCCATGACATATACTAGCAGATCTGGTATAAACCCTTGCAGGTCTGCTTCAGTCTCTGTGAGGCCATATGAACCCTATTAGTTGATTCAATGGGGCATTCTTTCTGGTGTCTTCCATATCCTCTGACTTCTACACTCTCTCCCTCTTCAGTGGAATTTCCCAAGAGCCATGGGGTATTTCTGACTGTGGCTCTCTGCATCTGCTCCCATCTACTTCCAGAGGAAGCCTGTCTGATTACAACTGCGTATGACACCAATCGATGAGTATAACAAAATATCATTAGAAATCATTTCATTTCATTGACTTTTTTGTTGTTTGTTTCTGTTTCTGACAGTCATGCTTGTTTTACTCTACATCTCTGGGCTATCCAATGTCTTATCTCTGGCCATCCAGGGAGTGTAGGGCAGGAGCTACCTCTTGTAAGATGTGCTTAAATTAAGGCAGGCATTGTTTGGCCACTTGCCAGAGTTCTGCTTCACCATTGCCACAGCACATCTTGCAGGCAGAAGAGATTTTAGGTAGAGCGCTTTGTGGGTTGGTGTCTGTATTTTTTGTTCTATAGCCTGGAGAGTGTCTTTCTACACACAAGAGACTGTAATTTAGGTTGAAGATTCCATTTAGGTGCATCTGGTGATATGTTGTCTATACACCCAATGATGTGTTGTCCTAAGGTAACGAGGACACCACTATACAATTTTGGAGAGTGACTTTCTGTCCTATCATCAGACTGTTTTCTAGGACAGAGATGAATCTGAATAGGAGGAGAGGTAGGGAGAAACTAACAGGACTAGAGGAAGAGGAAACTGTAGTCAGGATATATTATGTGAGAAAAGAATCTATTTTTAATAAAATATATAAAGGCAAACATTTGAGAGAACTCACAGGATTTGAGCAGTTATATACCAGGAAACTTGACAAAAGATCAAGTATATTTTAATATACCATATGGAAAATGATTCACACACTGTCAGAGTGAAAGCCCCAGTATTATACTTATACAAGTTACTGTCTGTGTCTTTGAATCACATAGCTCTGTACTCTAGTATTTTTGTCTGAAAAATTTGGGAAAGAATACTGGAGAGGAATTGAAGAAAGCCAGACAGTAGCCTGAGTGTTCTAGCACTTAGAGTGAGATCGTTCTGCCAAACTGGCTATCACAGTGAAGCTGGGTTCTCCCCTCTAAACAGAATGTAAAGAAGATGAGGTAAGATACCATGACTTCACAACCACATATTAACAGAACAAGACTGCTGACAGTATGTCAACCACAAAAATCTTGAACACCCATTCTCATCAGACATGGCGAATGGCTGCCTTTTAATTCATTGTAAGCTAGCCTGGCTTCATCTCTGCCTCACCAGGCACAGAAAGACATGTCCAACCATGCTCTGTTTCCCAGGACACAATTAGAGCCGTAGATTTTTTCTATTGTTTGATTTATTATTTATTACAATTTATTCACTTTCTATCCCTGCTGTAGGCCCCTCTCTCATCTCCTCCCAGTCTCACCCTCTTTCCACTAGTCCACTGAAAGGAGAGGTCCTCCTCCTCTACTATCTGACCCTAGCCGCTCAGGTCTTATTAGGACTGTCTCGATCCTCTTTCTCTGTGGCCTAGTAAGGCCACCTTGCCAGGGTAGGTGATCAAAGAGCAGGCAACTGAGTTCATGCCAGAGACTACCCCAGTTCTCCTTACTCTCTAGGGAATCCTCATGGAGACTGAGATGCCCATGGGATACATCTGAGCAGGGGGTCTAGGTCCTCTCCATGCATGGTCCTTGGGTTGACTCATAGGTCTCTGCAGAGCAAGAGTTTGATTCTTTTTATTTCCTTGGGACCAATCATGCTATCTTCTAGAATATGGATGCATCCTGTCATTGTTACTAGAACCCAAAACATCATCGGCGCTAAAGTCTCCTCATTGTAATGGGTCCTCAAACCTTCGTATATAAATTTCTAAAATGTTTTCTTGATATTTTGTGGCATGCCATATGGTTGTTATAAATATTAAATCAATTAGTCAAATTAAGAACTTAAAATATCTCTTAGGCAGAAAGTTTAGTATGTTAGTTATTAATATGAACAGAATGCACCACAGACATAAAATAATTATGCCCACTGGAAAGGTATATCTTGATTGGCTTTGTAGCACAGGTGTATGTGATTTGAGTTCCTGATAAACCTTTTGACAAGAGTCAATTTATATAATAACAACTTCCAATGTTTAATTTTATGTTATGTTTTATTTGAAACCACAAAACCAGTGGACTTAGAGAGGGGTAGGGAGGAGATGAGGGAGGGTGGGTGGGATTGGGAGGGAATGAGAGAGCGGGCTACACCTGGGATACAAAGTGAATAAACTGTAATATAAAAATAAAAATTTAATTAAAAAATTAGACATCAATCACTCACAAATATGCTTAGTTCATTATATGCCATATGTGTTCCCAAATTATTTGGTGTCAATCCCTCCTCATGCTACGACACCTTTACTTTATTTTTCTGGTCTTTTTAATTTCATCCTTATGTCAATCATACTTCAGATAACACTATGTAAACACAGAAACAGTGATGTTCTTGAGATGGTTTTGCTTCTTGCTATAGTATCTGGTTTAAATATCATCGGGTCTTAATATCACAGCAGCACTGGTTTCTAGTATAAGTTTTACTCAAAAATGTAATTTCAATGTATTTCTAAGTGTCATAGAATCAAGATGCATGTGTAACTTTCTTGGGTATATAACATTCTTTATGACATGTACATAAGTTATCAGCGCATGAACTTTTTACCATTTCTAATAATGTTTCAGAGTTGATATTTCTACGAGTGTTTTAATGTGATTTTCTCATTCCTACTATAGGAAAATCTCCTAGAATTGTCATTGAGTGATCCAAGAAAATGTATATTCAGAGTTTTAAATGCATATTGCTAATTCTCATCGGTCATGTTGTTTGAATTATGAGTTGTTGTGAATAACTTCTCTTCCTCATGAGAAAAGGAACACATTACCATGGCTCTCATTGTATTTAGATAGAACAGAAATACACCTTACACAGGGTGACTCAAGCTGAGACTCCTAGTAACAGGGGTCATGGAGACAGAAGAGGTCACCCTCTAACCAGACATAACTCCTAGTGAAGGGAGGGGAACATCAACCCACCCACAAAAACTTCAACCCAAAATTTTCCTCCTCCAACAGATGTGCAGGGACAAAAACAAAGCAGATATTGTGGGAATAGTCAAAAAATAAATGACTGTCTCAACCTAAGTCTCAACCAATGGGAGACAGCCATCCCCTGACAAAATTAAGGATAGTCTGCTATGCCTGCAGACAGGAGCCTACCATAGTTGTCCTTTGTTTGGCTCTACCCAGCAGCTGGTGGAAACAAATACAGAAATCCACAACCTTTGGTGGGCGTTGGGAGTCTTGTGGAAGAGTTGCGGGAAGGATAGAAGAACCTGGAGGGAGCAGGGGCTCCACAGCAAGACCAACAGAGCACATTAATCAGGGCCCTAGGGGTGGGGTTGGAGAGAGGAACCTCAACCAAGTACCATGCATGGATTGGACCAAGGCCCCCTACACAGATGTAGCTAAAGGGCAACTTGTTCCTCATATGGTTCCCTTTGTACTTGGAATGGGAGTGACTCTGACATGGACTCAGTTGCCTCCTTTTCATTCACTTTCCCCAGATCTGGGTTACCTTGCCAGGCCACAGGGGGAAAGGGTGTGCTAAGGTCTGATGTGACTTGATATGCTGGGGTGGGGGATGGCTCCCTTCGCTGAGGAATAGGGGAGAGGGTGTGAGATAGGAAGGGTGGGATCAGGAGGACAGGAGGGAGGATATGAGATAAGCAAGTACTTTACCAGAAAGTAAAGTGAATAAATATAAACTAAAATTTTTTTAAAAAGGTAAGTTTCTTACCTTCTTCACAATTACAAGTTCAAATTCTGTGAAGGCACCCATGCCTCTACACATGTGTCAGCCACGTCTGCCTTGACACATACAGAGACACAAACATACTTCTGTTCTTCTTTCTTTGTATTCCTTTTACTTGTAACTGCACACCACAGAGTTTGAACATTTGCCAATAGTAAAAAGATAAAATTATTATTTAGACTTTTATTATTAGGTTACATCCAGACGTTTGAACATTTTAGATAACAGATTATCTTCTTTGATGATTTCCTAATTTTATAATTTGTAAAAAAATGTTTAATATTTAATGAAACGACATGAATCCTCGATTTTAAAGAGTAAGAACAATTGCTGCATCAACTTGCAAATAACTATAGTTGAGGCATTGTGTAAGTAGACTTTTTCTTTTTGATCTCTTGAAGAAAAATATGCCGGTCATTACAGGCAGGTTCTAGGAACCACAGGTATAAAGCTATATTCACCCCTTCAGCCTCTTGTTTGTAACTGTATTGTGCTTGGATTAGATTAGATTAGATTATAAAGAACTTAATTTGGGTGCTGAGATTTTTGCTAAGTATCAATACACAATTGTGCTAATTAAAAATGTTTATTCGTTCAAGATACATACTTATGTTACCTTGGTATTTAATGATTCTTATGCTATTTAAATATAATTGAATTTGTTCTCTTGGATAGAAGTTGCTTACCCATTTTCTTCAAAATGTTGAGCAACAATTCTCTGTAATTCATTTTCTGGTTATTATCTATACACCTGTCTCTTTGCATGTGCCCATCCATGTTTACACAGCCACACACAACAGAAACATATTTCTTTTCCTTTGTAAATATATATATGTGAAGAAAAAAATATACATATATACATTATGGCATCCATTCTGATCTTATCCTGAAAATTTAAAAATCATCTCCTAAGGCTGCAATGTTTCTGCCAACTCAATTTGTATTTGAAAATTGCTTGCCTTTTGAAACAGTTTACTCTTTAAAATACCTTTGGATTTCTTTATTTGGGAACAAAATAAAAAATCAGTATCTGAGTATATTTTATTTAGAGAAAAATATATGTGTATACATGGATGTATATATAACATATAACTATAAAGTAATCTGTATAATATGTATACATTTAAATGTATATATTTTCTGCTACTTTGTTTATTAATTATTTATTATAATTTATTCAATTTGTATCCCAGCTGTCTCCCCCTCTCTCATCTCCTCCCAGTACCACCCACCCTCCTTCTCCCCCATTGCTCCTTTCCTATTCCACTGGTAAGGGAGGTCTTCCTCCCCTTCTATCTGGCCCTAGCCTATCAGGTCTCATCAAGGCTGGCTGCATCATCTTCTTCTGTGGCCTGGCAAGGCTGCACCCCTCCAAGGGGAGGTGATCAAAGAGCAGGGCACTGAGATCATGTCAGAGAGAGTCTCTGTTCCCATTACTAGGGAACCCACTTAGATACTGAGCAGCCTATGGGGCTTCCTCTGAGCAGGGGTTTAGGTAATTTGGTGAGAGTACCAGTCTCTGCAGCCCCCCTGAGACCAGGTTTTTTTGTTTGTTTGTTTGTTTGTTTGTTTTTGTTTTTGTTTTCTGGCTCTGTTGGTCTCCTTGTGGAGCACCTGTCCCCTCCAGGTCTTTTTATCTCCCCCTTATTCCATAAGGTTTGCTGCACTCTGTCCAAAGTTTGGCTATAAATCTAAGTCTTTGATACCCTGATCGGTAGTCTTTGAGTGGCCCTCTGTGGAAGACTCCTGTCCTGTTCCTTCTCTTCTCCTACTTCCAATGTCTATCCTGTTGCCCTTCCTAGGGTTTCAGCCTCTTCCCACGGTGCTACTTTAACTTTTAAGAATTTATACTTCTTTAAAACATGCCAGTATAACTTCATTTCACATTGGATTACTTCTTGAAACGTAAGATAGTCATTCTGATTTTAAAAGGTTACATAGTTATTTTACTAAGGGATTTTACTAAACACAGATTTTCTGAATAAAATTTACACAAAATATGAAAGGAAAAGTATTATAACTTGGACTTTATCATCATTAGAAACTTATATTCCACTTAAGGTATCTTATAAGAAGGTACAGACAGGGAGAAAATATTTATAATACCGATATTTCAGGGAGCGTTTATACACAGACTACAGTTTCAAAATCTCAGAACTCAGTATTAAAGCAATCCAATTTCTGTAATGGGAAAATGATTTGAAAATACATTTACAAAGAAATAGGTGACAAACAAGCACATAAGAAGCTTCTTAACATGGTCACTGACTGGGGAAATGTAAATTGCAGCACTAGGATTCCACTCCACGGCTCCTGGAATGCCTTGCAAGGATGCAGAGCGCCGTGAGTCCCATGCATCGCTTATGATAATCTAAAACAACAACAGAGAAGATTGCAGTCATGTTGGACAACAGCCCGGCAGGTTTTGATGAACATCATGTCCAAAAACATACTTCTGGTTCAAAAATTCTTATTCTTCAGTGTTGATCTATGGAAATAAAAATACATACCCACAAAGGTGTGTAAAGGTGTGGTTTGAGCATGTACATCATAACCATTGAGACTCTGATGTTTCATAAATAAATGCCATTCAGTATTGAATGAATGCATAAAGTGCTTCCATGCGATGGCTTATTGTTTGTCAGTAAAAAGTAATTAATAAGCATAAATGAAAAAGTATTTTAAAACGGTATATCAAGTGAACAAAGTACCCCCATGGTCACATGCTTTAGGATTATATTGCTGCGACTTCCTACGTGTGGAAAAATCCTCCTGACAGAAATTGCTTGGGTAGGGAAAGTATATTCACCCCCAAGATTTCTGAGGAAACATTGAGTGCATAAGGCATAATTTTTATGTTAATTGTGGTCATAGCTGCTGTATCACAAAGCTGAGATAACTGTACTTCCTAATGTATGTAACTTACATATCAAAACCTGACCTTGAAGGAGTCATAGGCTTGGAGCTTGAGTTAGATAGAATTTGACTACAGAATATAGTGACCTTGCAACCTGAATCAAGATTTTTTTTTTTTCATTTTGAGATCTTGATGCATCTTTTCCTCAGTAAAACTGTGGATACAAAAGACTTGGCACAAATTCTCCTTCTGTATGTTAGTTATTATGAGAAGGATATGATGAACATATCCCACTTAGCAAGGAGAGTGGGAAGTGTAAATTAGATAGAGGTGAGCTATTCTGCAAAAACACAACCTTCTCTCGGAAAAGCAGGAAAACTCCTGTACCCACAATTTATGATGCTATGCTCAGCTTACCAAACAGACTCCAAATAGAAAATTCTCACAGCTTACAGGAGGTAATTTAAAAAGTTTCATTGCCAACACAGGAAAAAATATAAACTATAAATATATGTGTGTATCATATACAGTTTGTTAATTGAAGTGTGAATGCAGTAGAGAAAGAATATGAGTAATAGGTGGCTTAAGCCAAAATTAGATTACTTGTATCCCTGCTCTGCCAACATACCTTAAGCTTAAATGGTACCGTGGAAGTTGTTTCAGACTTGAATGGCTCCAAAGCATTATCATTATGCCAAGTGTGCTGAAATCTAGTGGTAGTTTACTCTACAGCCAGAGAGGCAGTATCTTTTATAACTATTTACAACATCATTTAAGCCAGGCATAACTTTATATGAATGTATAAAAGCTAAACACACAATTTGTGAAGCAAATGATGACAGGAAGTTTGCAGTTTACAACATGAAAAGCTTTTTTTTTTTTTTGGCTAGAAAAAGTGGCTGGAGCTAGTGTGGCTACTTAACAGTCGTCCTATTTGTGTCACAGAATTAGAGTCTCTGCTAACAATACAGGCTTTAGCCACTCTCTGAATGTTTATGATGAGTTTGGCTTTAGCTTTGCAGAGCTGTTTCCATTTCATGTGTAAATAACAATTAACAGGTTTTGTTCCTATTCCAAATCTAATAACAGAAAAATAAAAGGATCACTTGCAATACAATTTTTGGGAATGCACAGTTTATGACCCCGTAGTCTATTGTATTTGCTTGTTTGTTTCTCCATTGTACTTAGCCAACTTTTTAATATGCTCTTCCTGTTTAGAATAGTTGTATATGTTTGAGAAGTGGTTGTATGTATATATTGTATACTTATACATAAATAAGTCTTTAAGAGTTAAACTACAACACATATTAAAAATATGAATTTGTAGTTAATAACAATAAATTAATATTTATTTTAATGGTGGAATGTCATTTTTATATACATGTCATAAAAAAAACTGACCTAAGAGCTACTACGCAGTAGTTACTTAGAAATTCTGTGCTAATTAATGTTCATTAAAAATTTTCAATCAAATCTGACGTCAGATACTTCTGAGACCCTAATATGATCCAACAGAGAAAGTGATTTAAGTTTGTAACATAGTCATCAGTTTATGTTTTCATAAACATAATAACGACATTAAGGATTAACTGTTACTCTAATTGTATTCTCTGAGAATTAATAGCTTTTTAAATATGTATGTGATTTTGCAGAGTCTTTTACAAAGTAAAATTTACTTACCTGATTTTTATGGGGATGGATTCATAAATAAATGCCTATCAGCCAAATTCAGAGTCCTAATAATAGTATTTTCTAATTTAACATGGTTAAAATAAAAAAAATAATATGTCATGTCATTTGAGATTTATGTCGAATTTAAGTTTTAGTAGCAACAAAATGTTATTGGGAAACACTGACCTTAATCCATTATTAGCTTTTTTTTAAATTTTTTATTAATTACACTTTATTCATTTTGTATCCCCCCATAAGCCCCTCCCTCCTCCCCTCCTGATCCCACCCTCCCTCCTCTTTCTGCATGCATGACACTCCCCAAGTCCACTGATAGGGGAGGTTTTCCTCTTCTTTCTGATCTTAGTCTATCAGTTCTCATCAAAAGTGGCTGCATTGTCCTCTACTGTGGCCTGGTAAGGCTGCTCCCCCCTCAGGGGGAAGTGATCAACAAGCAGGCCAATCAGATTATGTCAGAGGCAGTCCCTCTTCCCATTACTATGTAAACCACTTGGACACTGAACTGCCATGGGCTACACCTGTGCAGGGGTTCCAGGTCATCTCCACGAATAGTCCTTGGTTGGAGTATGAGTCTCTGGGAAGTTCCCTGTGTTCAAATTATCTTGTTCTGTTGCTCTCCTTGTGGAGTTCCCGTCCCCTCCAGCTCTTACTATTTCCCACTTCTTACATAGAATTCCATTCACTTTGCCCATCAGTTGGCCATCAGGCTCAGCATCTGCTTTGACAGTCTATACTGCAGAAGTTTTCAGAGGCCCTCTGTGGCAGGTTTCAAGGTTGTTTCCTGTTTTCTTCTGGCTTTCAGAGGCCCTCTGTAGCCGGTTCCGAGGTTGTTTACTATTTTCTTTTCCTTCTGATGTCCATCCTCTTTGCCTTTCAGGATGGGGATTGAACATTTTAGTTAGGGTCCTCTCTTTTGCTTAGTTTGTTTAGATGTACAGATTTTAGTTGGTTTATTCTATGTTGTATGTTTATATGAGTGAGTATTATTAGCTTTTTATGGTTTGAGCAAGTTCAAGGCCAAAGTAAAAGTCTCTGAGACAGTTACCTTTCTCAATGAACCTGAATATGTACTAACCACGTGCTGATGAAGATGGTATATAGAATATTAATTAGTAATGCTGTCATATTTATTAAATGCAATAATTTAGAAATCAAAGCCAATCTAGAAGAACAATACATAAAATGTCAAAATCATAACAATGACAACAACTGAAACAGAAACACAGGACAGAGCAGCTGCAGTAGATAATTTACTGTCAACAAAACTTTAATATCCCTTCCGTGGTCCTTAGCCAAAAGATGTAGCTAGCTCCTTTATGTTCATTAGGCTCCAGCATTCTTTTATATTTAAAACAAGAGTTTTATATTTTATTTTAAGTAAGACATAAACCATTTAAAATTGTAATATCTTTTACCAAAGGTTCTCGATTGACTAACAAAGAAGAAATACAGATACAAATGTTTAATCAATGTTTAACAAAAAAGACTTTTAGTCATAGAAATAAAGCTACATGAATCTTTATTAATAGTATAAAGGGAACAGGACAGGAGCTTACTACAGAGGGCCTCTAAAAGACTCTACCCAGCAGGGTATGAAAGCAGATCCTGAGACTCATAGCCAAACTTTGGGCAGAGTGCAGGAAATCTTATGAAAGAAGCAGGGATAGAAAGACGTGTGTGGGGGGGAAATAGGAGCTCCACAAGGAAAGCAACAGAACCAAAAATTCAGGGCCCAGAGGTCTTTTCTGAGACTGATACTCTAACTAAGGACCATTCATGGAGATAACCTAGAACCTCTGCACTGATGTAGCCCATGGCAGCCCAGGCCTCATCTGGATCCCTAGTAAGGGGAAAGGGGTATCGCTGACATGAACTCAGTGCCTGGCTATTTGATCACCTCCGCCTAAGGGGGGAGCAGCCTTACCAGGCCACAGAGGAAGACAATGCAGCCAGGCCTGATGAGACCTGATAGGCTAGGGACAGATGGATGAGGAGACCTCCAGTATCAGTGGACTAGGGTAGGGGCATGGGAGGAGAGGAGGGAGGGAGGGTGGAATTAGGAAGGGATGAGGGAGGGGGCTACAGCTGATATACAAAGTATATAAATTGTAATAAATTTAAAAATTAAAGAATTGGGGAAATCCAAGATGGCGGCACTGGGAGGACACTGTCTGAAGAACAGGACAGCACTGTCAGCACAGCGACCAGGAAAATGAACTCTGGGACCTAAAACACCAGTGTTTGTGATTGCCAGGTGAGAGGAAATCCTATGGTGTGGAAATCAATCGGGACCGACCTTAGGTCACCCAGTCAATCCCTGGAAAAATTCTTCAGGACTAGTGGGCAAACAGCCTCCAGCCTAGAGTGAGGCACTCTACCTCCAGACCAGACGGAGCCCTCAGTTGCCAGCCCAGAGAGGAGTGCACAGCCTCTGGCCCAGAACTGGGCTCACAGCTGCCAGCGCAATTTGGGAGGCACAGCCTTGGACCCAGAGTGGTGACTGCAGCCACCATCCCAGACCAGGGAGCCTAGCCTCTGGCCCAGAGTGAGCACCCAATCTCCCGCGGAGCCCTTAGTTGCTGGCCCAGAGAGGAGGGCACAGTCTCCGGCCCAGAAGAGGAGGCATAGCTACCAGCCCAGATCAGAGCACACAGCCTCCAGACCAGAGCACTGCCCCCAGCTGCCATCCCAGAGAGACACACAGTCTCTGGCCCAGAGCCAGGTCTTCAGCCATCTGCTCAGAGCAGAACACTCAGCTTCTGGCCCAGAGACTTGCTGACACCTTCCCAGACAGAACCTTGGGCCACAGGGCACCAGAGACTGAGTTTCCCTGTTGAGAGAAAACCCCACAGCTAGGAAATCAGCAGGTTCTTCAAGAGGGCTGTGCCTGGAGAAAAGTGTAACAACAGCAGCAGCTCTCTAAATTCATAACAAGAAACCCAAACGCAGGGAAGTTGTCTGCAGGACTTCTGCTGGTGAGAGAAGAGCCCCCCTATCTAACAAAGACCAAAGCTACCACTCAGGTCTATACGCCTGAGGTGAGCAGTGGCAATTTCTGACAAACACTGGCCATTCAGTGACCTTACCCAAAAAAGCAGAGAGGGCCTCTTTCAGGGAAAATCATCTTCCTGCTGAGGGGATTTTCCCACCTCAGGATTCCAGGAAGCACAGGAAAGTAAATCCTACTGAGGAAATCCAAACAATCATTAGGTCTTACTTCAAAAGCCTATATGCCACAAAACTTGAAAATCTAAAAGAAATGGACAATTTTCTTGATCGATTCCACTTACAAAAGCTGAGTCAAGGCCAGATTAAAAAATTAAATAGTTCTATATCCCCTAAGGAAATAGAAGTGGTCATTAAAAGACACCCATGCAAAAAAAAAAAAAAAACCAAGGCCAAATGATTTCAGTGCAGAATTCTACCAGACTTTCAAAGAAGAGCTAACACCAATACTCTTCAAACTAATCCACAAAATAGAAATAGAAGAACACTACCAAACTCATTCTATGAAGCTACAGTCACCGTGGTACCAAAACCTCACAAAGACCCAACAAAGAAAAAGAATTTCAGGCCAATCTCCCTTATGAACATTGATGCAAAAATATTCAACAATATACTTGCAAACAGAATCCATGAACACATCAAATATATCATCCACTATGACCAAATAGGCTTCATCCCAGGTGTGCAGGGGTGGTTCAATATATGGAAATTTATAAATATGATCCACCATATGAACAAACTGAAAGAAAAAATCCACATGATCATATCCTTAGATGCTGAAAAGGCATTTGACAAAATCCAACATCCATTTATGTTTAAAATCTTGGAGAGATCAGGGATAAAAGGAACATACCTGGTCGTAGTAAAGGCAATATACAGCAAGACTATAGCCAACATCAAATTAAATGGAGAGAAACTTAAATCAATCCCACTGAAATCAGGGACAAGGCAAGACTGCCCACTCTCTCCATAGCTCTTCAACATGGTTCTTGAAGCCCTAGCTAGAGCAATAAAACAATTGAAGGAGATCAAGCAGTTGCAACTTAGAAAGGAAAAAGTCAAAGTATCACTATTTGCAGATGATATGATAGTATACCTGAGTGACCCCAAAAATTCTAGCAGAGAGCTCCTACAGCTGATAAAAAAACTTCAGCAAAGTGGCTGGATACAAAATTAAATAAAAAAAAAATCAGTAGCCCTCTTGTATACAAAAGACAAAAGGGCTGAGAAAGAAATTAGGGTAACAACACTCTTCATAATAGCCACAAAGGATATAAAGTACCTTGGTGTGACCCTAACCAAGGAAGTCAAAGACTTGTATGAAAAAAAAAATCAATCTCTGAAGAAAGAATTAGAAGATATCAGAAAATGCTAAGATCTCCCATGCTCCTGGCTTGGCAGGAATAACATAGTAAAAATGGCCATTTTACCAAAAACAATCTACAAATTCAATGCAATTCCCATCAAAATACCAACACAATTCTTTACAGACCTTGAAAGAAAAATTCTCAAGTTCACATGGAATAACAAGAAACCCAGAATTGCCAAAATAATCCTCTACAATGAAAGATCTTCTGGAGGTATCTCCATCCCTGATGTCAAGCTGTATTATAGAGCAACAGTTATAAAAACTGCGTGGTACTGGCATAGAAAAAGACTGGTGGATCAATGGAACTAAATAGAAGACCCTGAAATAAACCCACATACTTATGGACACCTGATCTTTGACAAAGATCCCAAAACCATACAATGGAAAAATGAGAGCATCTTCAACAAATGATGCTGGTCTAAATGGATGTCGACATACAACCATACTTATCACCCTGCTCAAAAATAAAGTCCAAGTGGATCAAAGACCTCAACATAAAACCAGACACACTAAACTTGTTAGAAGAAAAAGTGGAGAAGAGCCTTGAACTCATTGGCACAAGAGACAACTTCTTGAAAAGAACTCCAACGGCACAGACTCTAAGATCAACATTCAACAAGTGGGACCACATAAGACTGAAAAGCTTCTGTGAAGCAAAAGACACTGTCATCATAACACAACCACAGCCTACAGATTGGGAAAGGATCTTCACCAATCCTATATCTGACAGAGGGCTAGTATCCAGTATATATAAAGAACTCAAGAAGTTAAAAAGCAACAAATCAAGTAATCCAATTTAAAAGTGGGAAACAGAGCTAAACAGGGAATTATCGATAGAGGAATATAGAATGGCAAAGAAACATTTAAAGAAATGTTCAACGTCATTAGTCATCAGAGAGATGCAAATCAAATTACCCAGAGATTTCACCTTACATCAACCAGAATGGCTAAGATCAAAAACTCAAGTGACAACACATGCTGGAGAGGTTGTGGAGAAAGGGGAACCCTCCTCATTGCTGGTGGGAATGTAAACTTGTACAACCACTCTGGAAAGCAATCTGGAGCTTTCTCAGACAACTGGGAATAGCGCTTCCTCAAGATCCAGCTATACCACTCCTAGGCATATATCCAAAAGAGACTCAAGTACACAATAAGGACATTTGCTCAACCATGTTTATAGCAGCTTTATTTGTAATAGCCAGAAGCTAGAAACAGCCCAGATGCCCCTCAACTGAGGAATGGATAAAGAAATTGTGGTACATCTAAACAATGGAATACTACTCAGCAACAAAAAATAAGGAAATCATGAAATTTGCAGGTAAATGGTGGGAAATGGAAAAGATCATCCTGAGTGAGCTATCCAAGAAGCAGAAAGACACACACAGTATATACTCACTCATATTGACATAAAATATAGGATAAACCTACTAAAATCTATACACCTAAAGAAACTAATCAAGAGGGAGGACACTTGCTAAAATGCTCAATCCCCATTCAGAAAGGCAAAGAGGATGGACATCAGAAGTAAGAGAAAACAGGGAACAAGCTGGGAGCCTCCCACAGAGGGCCTCTAAAAAGCTTTGCCCTGTAGACTATCAAAGCAGACACTTATACTTATGGCCAACCTTTGGGTAGAGTGCAGGAAATCTTATGAAATAAGTGGGACATTGTAAGATGTGGAGAGGACAGAAACTCCACAAGGAGAGCAACAGAACCAAAAAATCTGAGCACAGGGGTCTTTCCTGAGACTGATACTCCAACCAAGCACCATGCATGGAGATAACCTAGAACCACTGCCCAGATATAGCTCATGGCAGTTCGGTGCCCAAGTGGGTTCCATAGTAATTGGAACAGGAACTGTCTCTGACATGAACTGATTGGCCTGCTCTTTGATCACCTCCCCCTGAGGGGGGAGCAGCCTTACCAGGCCATGGAGGAAGACAATGCAGCCACTCCTGATGTGACTTGGTAGACTAGGATCAGAAGGAAGGAAAAGAAGACCTCCCTATCAGTGGACTTGTGGAGGGGCATGTGTGAAGAAGGGAGATGAAGGGAGGGAGCTACGGGGGGCATACAAAGTGAATAAAGTGTAATTAATAAAAAATTTAAAAATTAATGAAATTAAAAAAATAGTATAATTGTGATGAAACACTAGTTATATTCATTAGAATAAATTTAAAAGTTAAATGAGAAGGACAAATGGGCCTTAAAAGACATAAATTAAAAGGTATTGCAAGAAGGGTTGTTTGTATCTCAGGTAACAGCAAATAATCTTTAGGATGAGAAGTCATAAAGGCACATTACTTATACACGGTCTGTCTCCTTTTTTTTGCCACTTGCAAAATCTTACTGTGGTAGATCATTCCTAGCCTACATATGATCCTGGTTTCAACCACAGCAAAAGTCTGCCAAGAAACAAACAAATATGGCTCAAAATAGAAACAGTTTTCTTCTTCTTTGAGGTCTTAATGGTTGATATTAGAAGCTCTTATTTCTTTTTAATAGTTGAGATAGTAATATAACATTTCCTCTTTCCTTGTCCTCTCAAAAAATCCTCCCATGTAACCTCCTTATGCTCTTTCAAATTCATGGCCTCTATTTAAGTAATGGTTGCTTTATATATACACAGACATACACAAAAACACAGAGACACATACAAACACATACACACATAAGTATATATTCCTAAAAAAATATTCAACCTGTTCAGTCTTTGTAATTTTATTTGTATATATATTTTCAGGGATGACCATTTGGTATTGATGTGCTTTCCTGTGAAGAAGAATATTTCTCCCTCTCTCTCAGCATTCCTTATATTGTTTTATGAAGGGTTGAGGCTGCTTGGGCTTCTCCCTGCTCATATTAGCACAGACATTTTTATTTTGCAAAACAATAATGGTTTTTATTATAGCACTTTGGTTTTTATGTACTTCATCCATATAGTCCCCCTATTATCCTTTTTTGCCCCACCCCAGCCATGCCCTTTCTTTTATAGTCAGCATTTTTAAATTATTTTTTTGTTTTTTATAATTAATTAATTTTACATCCTGATTGTAACCTCCTCCCTAGTCTTCTCCAGCCTCCCCTCTCCTTCTTTCCCTCTTTTCCCCTCTTTTTGTCTTCAGAAAGGGAGAACCCTCTTCTCATCTGACCCCAGCTTATCAAGTCTCTTTAGGACTGCCTGCATCCTTTTGCTGGGCCTCCTTGCCAGGGGGAAGTGATCAAGAGCAGGCATCATAGTCCATGTCAGAGACAATCCCTGCTCTCCTTACTAAGAAACCCACATGGAGACTGAGATGTCTATTGGCTACATCTGAGCAGGAGTTCTAGGTTCTCTCCATGCATGGTCCTTAGTTGGTACATCAGTCTTGGCAAGCCCCCCCTTGGTCCATATTTGTTAGCTTCCTTCATCTCCTTGTGGAGCTCCTGTGCCCTCTGGGTCTTTTTATCCCTGACTCTCTGCTACCAGATGTATGTGAAGAAATTTACTATGTAAATCACCAACCCACTGATGTTCCTAATGTTAACAAGAGAGTCATAGACTGTGCTAAGAGTAAAACCACACTTCAATCATTTTCAAGGTCTACTCCGGAGTAATGGTTGCTAAAACATTAAACCAAATGGTAACTACCACAGAAATGTTAGCTCACACACTGGATAAAATATCAAAGAAAACTTTTCAAAATCTTATTTCTAAAGACAGCAGCTTAAATTCTTATTTCTTTTTCTGAGCTGTTTGCTATGTGTGATTTTAAATAGTTTTCTCCTTAACACTATTAGAAAGTAGAGAGCTAATATTTTTCATTCTTTTCTGAATAACTTCTGCACACCAGCTTGTCAGTAGTCTTGTTACTGATAAGAATCTTGAAACTAGGATCTCTGGAGTCACACTTGAGATTTCTTCTTCCTTAGCAGTTAACTGTGCTTCCAAGAGATTCTGTCTCACAGTAAGGACACAACTGTTTGTAGCTCTGCAAGGCTACATTTTATTTGGTTATTAAAATGTTTGAATAAAAACATAAATTCTTATGGTTGTTTATATATATATGTAAAATATAAACATTAAATCTTTAATTATTAAATATTTGAAAAAGTATCAAACATATTAAACAAAATTATTTTTGGAAGAGAAATAGTACTTTAAGGATAAAAAACATTGCTAAAAATTGTATGTATTTTATATTTTATGTTGTTTAAAATACAGTATTTAAAATAAACTCCATTCATGGTCCTTGGTAGGAGTATCTGCCTTTGCAAACACACCTGGGACCAGATTTTTTGAATATGTTGGTCTCCTTGTGGAGCTGCTGTCCCCTCCAGGTCTTTTTATCTCCCCTTCTTTCATAAGAGTCCCTGCACTCTGCCCAAAGTTTGGCTATGAGTCTGTTTCCATACCCTGCTGGGTAGAGTCTTTCAGAGGCCCTCTGTGGTAGGCTCTGATCCTGTTCCCTATTTTCTCCCGCTTCCAATGTCTATCCTATTTGCTTTCTTCAAACACGGAAATGTCCTAGACCCCTTGCTCAGATGTAGCCTATGGCAGCTCAGTCTCTAAGTGAGTACTTTAGTAAGGGGAACAGGGGCTGTCTCTGACATGAACTAAGTGGCTGGCTCTTCGATCACCTCCCCCTGGGAGGAGTGCAGCTATACCAGGCCACAGAGGAAGACAATGCAGCCAGCCTTGATGAGACCTGATAGGCTAGGGTCAGATGGAAGGGGAGGAGGACCTCCTCTATCAGTGGACTGAGAAAGGGGCATGGGAGGAGAAGAGGAAAGAAAGGTGGGATTGGGAGGGGATGAGGAGGAGGCTATAGCTGGGAATAAATTGTAATATCCAAAAATAAATAAAAAATAAAATAAAATAAAGACTCCATATATTTTCTACAAATTGGGCAAGAAAACAAAATTTGTAACCATTTTATTGTGCCATTATAAGAATACTGTATGCAAATTATGATATATTAGCAATTTTTAAATTATTTTAACATTATAAACATTGTAAATAACATTCTCTTCAATCAAACTTATTACCGAGCCTGGTTAAATTACCAAATGCTTTTTAGAAGTTCTACATCAGCCTTTATTAACTGAAAATATTTAAGAATTCCAAACTTTAACAGTACAAAACATTTATTTTTATTATTAATATTATTATAATTAATTGTTCATTAGCTTTAATATATGAGCTAGTTTTATAGCTATAATATATAAGCTATAAGATAATGGTGCCGTGTGTATATGTAGAGTAATTACTGAAGGTTTAGTGGCTCATTAAACATTTGCTGTTTGTATACAATAAGCCACAGAGTCCTGGGTTTTATGAATATTTACTGTGTTGATAAACTCAATAGAATAAACAAACATGATAAAAACACAACAACATACAGTATTAATGTGTACTTCAAACATTTCCCACTAAGCTTTGAAAACATCTCTGTTAAATATTTGAATCTGGGGTAGAAATGTGCCAATAAAGGGATGTGGTTGATTAAAGAGAAATCAGGAAGGTGAGGGTTAGGAGAAGGAAGAACTTGGTGGGGGAGGATAAGAAAATGGGGGGAGTAAAGAGAGCACAGGTAGAGGAAGGCCAGGGACTGGAAAAGGTGGAGAAAGAGAAGGAGGAGAAGGTAAGGCAGGCAGAGGAGGAGGAAAGGACACAATACAGCTACAGATCATATCATAAACTTAGGATCATGAGTGTAAGAACCAAAAGGAGGTTTTTTTTTTATTAATTACACTTTATTCATTTTGTATCCCCCCATAAGCCCCTCCCTCCTCCCCTCCCGATCCCACCCTCCCTCCCCTTTCTGCATGCATGCCACTCCCCAAGTCCACTGATAGGGGAGGTTCTCCTCATCTTTCTGATCTTAGTCTATCAGTTCTCATTTTTAAATTTTATTTTTATATTTAAAAAAAAAAGAAAAACAGACTTTTTGAATAAGGAAAGTCTGAATATTTTCCATTTCAGTTTATTTATTAGTAATATTTTAAAAATGAAAACAATGTATTTAGGATCATTCCTCCTTGAGGCTAGTGGAATCTTCAAGCAGTTAAGTTAGAGAACTGAATGCCTTTGCTCGTAGTCTAAAAGCAGTCCCATTAGCAATTTTCAAAATTATAGCAGTGATCAACATTTAACAATCAGTTATCAAAGAACACCTTTGCAAACCTCTTGAGAACGTTAATTATATGTATTTTTACAGATTTTAAGCTCAAAGGTATTTATTTTATTTTTCTTTTCTTTTTTGTTATTATTTATATTTCTAAGATTATAATTATATCACATCCCTGTTCCCATTCCGCCTTCTAAATCCTCCTATATGCCTTTCCTTATTCTTTGCCAATTTACTGTTCTCTTTTTTCATTAATTGATGTTGCATGCATATAAATATAATATACATATATATTTACATATACATATGCATTCGTATATGCATTCATATTCGTATACACATACATACACACTCATCCATTCCATATATTCTCAAATATAACCTACTCAGTCTGAATAATTTATTTATGCCACTAGGAACAAATACCTGGATACTTGGATGGTTTCTTTGAACTGGAGCACTCAGCCTAAACACTAAAGAACGACCTAAAATGTAACACTCGGTGGCTGGGGGCAGACATGCTGGTTTTGTTGCATCTGCATTAATCATGGATTTTGTGACCCTTCAAAAGTTATTTAAATTCTTGAGCCTTAAGATTTTCACTTCTTAACGGGGCTGTAAAAGGATTTGATGATTCTCACCTGTAAGATTCTGAGCACGAGAGTAGTATCCAGAAAATGAGCACCTGAGGCGAGTCTCTAAGAAGCATCTGAACGTCATCTGTGGTAGAAGAATTAAGCTGTACTGTGCCCAAAAGTCACCCAGCACCCACTCGGGGCGCTGGGCACACTGCTTCGAACCCACGTAATATCCTCAAAGGAATATCCAGGCAACTGTTTTCTCACCTTCTCAGATACTTACCCACAATCCTTGCTCCTATTAATCATGTCCCCTAATGGTAGAGAGTGACAGCTGGAGGCGACAGCATTTCAGTGATAGAATATTGGTGTGTGCATTCATGGGAAGATGGCAAGACTTTCTTAGTTCCAATAGTCTAGATGTAGTCTGGAATTTCCTTTAGTGGTTACACATTGTTAGGAGAAACCTCCGATGCTTTCAAAAACATCATTTTTAAAGGACTTTTCTAACTCCAACAATTGTCTCTTTAGCCTTAAGTATAACCCAAGAGACCTTTGAAAAGTTATGATTTTTATATATTTAACATAGAGTCTTTTCATTTTTTCCCTGCTGTTCTATGATTAGGAGCTGTGTAGCAACTATGGCCATGTAGCCAATGCAGGAAAGGCTTGGCTATTCCCTGTGAACAGGTGACTACCTGAAGTGTGAGAATGAAAGAAATAAGAGCTCAATGAAGGCTTTGACTATAGAGAATATAGGGCCAAGACCTTCATCAAACATGGCATGCACATTGTTCTTAATAAAACATACTTTTACCTTTTTAAAAAGTCTTTTTTTGCTAGTTTTAAGTAGTGAGCTTACAAAATTTGACAATATTTTACAGAAACAGATTTTTTTTAAAGCATAGTTCCCATTTCCTGTATCTTTCACAGTTCTTTAATTTGAAACATATCACTTTTATCTCATCTTGCTTTAACACCAGATTTGGTTTAATTAAATTTATGTCAAATGAACACATGAAACGAAAGGAGAATCAGAAAGCCTGCAGCTGCCCATTAGTGAGTTAGTGACTGTGGTGAAAGGCTTTTGAAGCCTGGCTTACTGCCAGCACTAGCGTGCAATGATGCTCAGAGACACCCATGATGCTTTGAAGGGAAGGACTTAGCTGACCCGAGCCTGCTCAATGGAATAGTCAAAATCCTCATGGGCTGGATATAAAATCTCCCTTCTTCTATCTTCTGTCCTCAGCAATTTGCCTGTCAAAGGGAAAAAAAAATACGGGTATGAAACCAAAATCCATACAGAGAATTAATTGTAGTATACCCTTTGGATAGTATTGTTATCATTGATAACTTGGGTGATTTTGTTTGTTTTGAAAGTGGCATGCCAAGCCCTTCGAGATGTAGTGCCAAGTTGTCAATCCTTACAGCTACTCCATCCAAACAATATTTAACTCAGACTTGCCTAATTGAAATATCTGTCAATTAGCCACATTATATATGCTGTTAGGAGGAATATAAAAAGAAAATCTTTTGGGAGCTGATATTTGGAGCTTTGCAAGTATGTCACTGCTAAAACACCTAAGTTTAAAAATAAATGAAGCTCCAAATGTTTTGACACTACTGCTAAAATATAAAGTAAAATATCATGTCACACACATATAGTTCCTAATACCTCATGCTGTTGTATGCATCTAATACTGACCATTTTGACACCTCAGTGTAAAAATATTTGTTGATAACACTACCAGTCAAATATAATTTCTTTATTCTGTTTCCATACTCAGATATTTTCTGAAGGGAGGTAAATTACTATGTTGATTGAGTTTACTTATTGACACCTGATCCACAGGGTTAATTACATTTCTGTTGCCATAATTTAGATACTAAAGGCTTAACATAAACTTGCAATAATAACATAGTTTGTTACATAGCAGCAGAACACACAGATGTCAATAAAAAGGACATGGAAAGGCAAGTGTGGTGAACGTGCAGAAATCTAAGAAATAATAATGATGACATGGGATGGCCCTGAGTACCTTGTGGTTTTTTTTTTTTTCCTCCTGTGTAAAAATAATTCAATTGAAGTTCTAGTTATTGTCAAAGTCAAACCACTATTAAATGAGGTGCTTGAACAATGCAGCAATGCCAAGGCACTCATCAGTTCCTAATTTACTCATTTTTGCTGGTCTGCCAGACACTATCTTCTGTTTTCTACTCACATATTCTTTGCTTTTTCGTTACACATTTGATTTACAATTGAGAATAAATCAAAACAAATAAGAAGCAAAAAAGCCCCAGGGTTGCACTCATTCCATTTGAACAGGGTTTCATTCATAGATTTGACATGCATTTGTATGTTCTAAATCACAGGTCTGCACACTAACACTCCCTTAATTTTAAGGATTTCTGTCTAAAGAGGAATGTGAGAAGTTACTTCTTGGTCAATAATAAAGTTCTGCAAGTCCTGTATTTTGTGCAGTGTGTGAATTGTGTTCAACTGAATTCTGCCACTTACCAATAGATGGATGTTATTAGTCTTTTCATTGTCATGAGCACAGATAAAATATGAAGGAGATTTGGTGTTTTTAAATTTCAGAAGATATAGTACAATCATCTTAGTAATATAAGAAAAAACACGGACTCAATTTGCATTTACAGTATTTTATAAAAGTTTAAACATGTCAGTTTATATTAACATTATTCACCTCTAAAGCAATAATTCTTTTTGTGAACGAAATTTAAAATATTAAGATATTTTATAATATCCCATCTAATGCCCAAAACAAATTCAATTTTAATTTAATATGCTTAGTGCTGCAAACAAGTATTTTTATGAAAAAAGAAATGTCAGCTTCTTAACTTCTTAAAATATGTTGTGGGTGTATTTTTGACAGTTCTCATAATATGGTGACTGCTCTATAGTCAAGGATTCAATGATAACATTTTAAGCAGTTGAACAATGCAAGCATTATGAGGAGATTATAAGATGCCTGCATTGTTTTATTCATGGAGACTTTGTTGCTTGTTAGAGTATATGAGAGCAAGGGCTCAGCTCTCCCAAGCACAGTGGCAGGAAACCCTTAGTCTCTCCTGCACACCGCTTGCTTGTTCAGGAAGCTTGCACCAAAGCAGAACCCAAAATGACCACACTAATCATGTAAATATCTGTATTTTTTAATTTTTAAAAATTATTCCAGTAACTATATAGTGCAGATATCCCCACAGCTCTCTGGCCAAGAACCTATGGATCAACCTTCTTTATTCTAAAATACCAACCCAGTTCCACCAAAATCAAAGACATTTCACATAGATTCAAATCATGTCTGCAGCCCGATTCCCCATGGCGGATGATGGTGTGGTTAAAGGATATTTGAGATTAAGATGGCCAGGAAGTCTAGTTTTAACCACTTGAGGGGTGAAGATGCATACAAGCAATGTCTCACTCGTCTTTATATTTGTCCATAGGAGAAAGCAAAAGTGTGGTGAAGAGTGGAGCCCTATAGGGGATACTTGAAACTCTCCCAACAGCACTATCCAGATCAAGAAAACAGCCACCTACCTTAGCCCCGCTGGCATTTGATTCATCTGTGCTAATTTAAAAGTCTTTGTGTATTTGAGCTGAAATTAGAAAATTGTATGTTTTCAGATTTCCCCAGTTACTGAAATTGAATTTTGAGGATGAAATGGAAAGAAAAAAAGACAGTAAGTCCTAAAAACGTGGTCCTCAAAGACACTTACCCACACGCTATAAACCTTAAGGCTAGTTGTTTTGCTCAATGCGAAGGTTAGCGCGGTGCCCTAATGTTAGAGTTGTGTTAAAGGTTAATTAGCAGAGTGGCCTCAGATCACTTCCAAAGGCAACGAATTAATCACAGTTGTTGTCAATTATTTATTTTTATCAAAACAACGAACCAAAGAGATCAGTGCAAGAATCCTAATCTTCCAATTTCTTCTCATAACCAATCCATCCTTCATTTTAGACAGACTCTCCATCCCAGACAGCAATAATCCAAGCTGACTTTTAATGAAGTATTTGTTTTAAGAGTTAAAAGCATCTTGTCTGTTTTTAATAATATTAGCTTCAAGAAAAATAATGAAATTCATTTTATTTGGATAAAATGGGACCTTTGAAGTCACAGGATTAAAAGTAAGAAAGTATTTATTTATATCAGGGATGTGATTATGTATGCAATTTGAACTTAAAACTCAAGCAAAACATCTTTTATTTAAGTTTTTGTTATCTTTTTCATTAAATATAACCATGAACAGGAGACCCTTTGTCAGTTTAATATTTTAGAAAATAAAATCTGTTGGCAACATTAGAGCATGAATTACATGTGGCTGTGTTTTGAAAGTACACATGATCCTTCTATGAGTCCTGACTTGGCATACCCCCTCCCCAATTTTAGCGATATAATCACAGGGTATTAAAATGTTCACAACAAAAGGACAAACAAAAGTGGTTTTTCGGAGGTTTGAGTCAGACTGCTTAGACAGCGTGGTGACATCAGAATTGTCCCGACATGAAAACAAACAGGGAAGTGGGGAGAATGGCAAGTACCCACTTCCCAGTGACCAGGGTAGCAGGATGGCCATAACCACTTTTCAGAGCCATGTCGGGAAGAAAGGATTTTGATTAAGATCATTAACGAAGCACAGAAGAGATTTGAAGAAACAGTTAAGGTGATTGTGCCAATTCACATCCAAAATGTTCATCACGACACCTCTGAAATAGGTGTGCTTACGTCTCAGCTGAATGGCGGAGTGAGCTGATGAATATCGTCCAGCGTCCACCCGTTATAGCGGTGGCTGGAGAAAAGGCAGGCAGCTTCAAAGTCACTTACAGTTTGCAACTCAGCTGTCAGGTGGAAGACTGCAGAGGAGATGAGCAAGGCATACTGTGAAGAATACGTAGCTCAAAATTATACAGCGTGGTCGAACTCTGTTACTGCTTATACATAATTAACTACCCGGGACTAGCCCGCCCTGGTGCACCGCTTTATAGAGCAATAAAACATTAAGCTAAAAATACGGACTGCGGACACAGTGCACTCTGTCTTCCTTTGTAGGCTGATTATTTCCTGGAGCTGTGGCCGACAGAGTCTATGAACACTCGTGTTTGAGTATATTTTGTTTATGTGCAAGCTTTGGCATTTCAGCCATCTCCTGCTGGGGCCCCTTACTACCATATGCTTCTGTTTTTCTTCATTAGGTGATGTGATCCCTTTTGACTGTTGCATGCACGTGAAAGGACAGTGGGCTTTGGGGGGAGAAGAAGCCCTGCTTTCAGAGAGTACACTTCAGTTGTTCTTCAGCTCTGTGGGGCTGATGGGATGTGACAAGTGTGGAGGCTACTCACCGTAATGGATGTCTCTGCTTCAGCAGAGAAAAGGGGGAAAGGATGTAATTCCCGGTGAAAGAAAGCAACATGAACTATTATTTAATTACTGCCTAATATATGACTCCCCAGGAGGCTCTGTTGATTTACAGTTCTAGCTTCTTCCTTTCTTTATTAATGAACATCTTTGCCTTTAATGCGATGTGGTTACGCCACACCTGTTATTGATAGGGACTTTCCCAAACGAACAAGGCAACAAGATCCATTTTGGTGCTCCAAGCATGGACGCTTTTTACCGCTTCATTTTCTCAACTACAGATTTTTTCATTCTTTTAAAAATAAAATGTTAAACAAATACCCAGGAGTATTACTCTGGCTTATTCCTTTGCTGGTTTAGAATAAACAGTTTTGATGCACAATTCTCTATATTGAGTCCATCAAGCTTCTGGATTTTAGGAATCTACTAAAATCTTCTACACCCTCCTCCAGGTCCGCTTTTAAACCAATAGCAGGCTGAATAAAGAAAATAGAGATAGTTTTCTTTCTGTTTTTAGTAATAATGAATATACTGGAATGCATATTTGTCCATCAATCTGTGTTCTTGAAAAATGTTTGTCCTACTCAACACTCAGCACCTTAAACCACAAAGGAGAAGTGATGCAAACTACTTTTTTTTTTCAAATCCTGAAGTATGTTACAGTTAACTAAAGTGTTTCCCATCAATTTATTTTGTTGAAGAAACAGAAGGAAGTAAATAAATAATCATTAAAGGTTGAATTTAATTATATAGAATTGAAAAGCACAGTGAAAAGACATTGATGTCATTGCAATAGAAGCAGGGCCTAGTCAACATAATAAATATGTAATAAGATTGTATAATTTTAGAGTTCATAACAATTATATCGATACAATTTCTTTTTACATGTTTTGATACTACTTGTATGATATCTAATTCTCTGAAATGTTATATCAAATAGTAGCTTATATTCCTGTGCAAATTTGTCAACCATTATTTCATAAATAAACATGTATTAACTTTGGGAAAATGTTACATTTGTTCCAAAGCTCATACAAAGAAAGAAAACAGACTTTGCTATGTAGTTCATATAACTGGTTCAGATGTTTGTGTTTTTAATAATTGTAAGTGCTTTTATTTAGTTAGATTCCTTTACCCAAACATGATACATTGGAGCTCCTTAAAGTGTATTTAGAAATAGTTAATATGTCAGTGATACACTGATTTTATTATGTCATTTTTTTTGTTCAACCAAGTAATAATCTTGTAAGTATACATAAGATTCAGTATATCATCTATGTATATATCTATGTATCTATTTTTCTATCTGTCATCTATGTAGCAATCCAGCTATCCTACATACACCTTTATTTTGCTATTTCAAAATTTTTCTTTGTGCTTTATCAGAAGCTAAATCTAAGAGTTTAACACATACTATTCTGATCTTTGACATCATATAGGGAATTTCATTTTCATCCAATAATCCCTTCATGTGGAGCCTCTGATTTGTTTAGAACAACTCTTTATTTTCAACTTATCAGTGAGAGTAACATTACTAGTTTGGCATAGAATTTTATATTACTATAATATTGACTATGATTACATACCTTAGTGAATTATCAGTTTTCTCAACATACTTGTAAATATAGGTACATATAAACAAATATAATAATATGCACCTGAATATATTATACATATGTATATAATTCCAGTACTAGTAAACATTGTATTTAAGAAGCTATTTATATGCCAGTTTAAAATAGAAACAGTAAATACTCAAGTTAACAATTTTAAAATTTATGCAGTTTACACAAGTGGACCAATACCAAATTTATTAATTGAAAAATATGTTAAAAAAGGAGATAGAATATGTTAAGCAGTGTAAAGGCAGACTTATATTTTCAAATTTTTCTTTCAATGAAAAGGCTATTTTTCTTCTTATTATAACTGTATTATAATTAATAAATTTGCCAAATGAAAAGCTTTATTTAATATCAATGATAGTAAAAACCATTGAAAATTTAATTCAAATGCACTGAATGTAAATTAAATTAAACTTCATGAGGTTCCTGGTGATCTTATCTTCTTTCTCCATACCTCTTTGTCTGCTTTTAAAAAGATTTTTGTTTTGTTTTGTTTTTAAATTTAATTTAATTTTTTATTATTAGTTATATTTTATTAACACTGTATCCCGCTCTCTTATTCCCTCCCAATCCCACCCTCCCTCCCTCATCTCCTCCCTACCCCTTTCCAAGTCCACTGATTGGGGAGGACCTCCTCCCCTTTCATCTGACCCTGTTTTATCAGGTATCTTCAGGACTGGCTGCAAAGTCCTCCTCTGTGGCCTAGCAGGACTGCTCCAAAAAGATGTTTTAAGAGAAGCAACACAAAAAGAAAAAAATGGGATAAAAGTAATTCTGGCTGTTCTATGTATAGTTGGACACTAAATATTTATGCCTACAAAGTAACTCAGAGACTTCCTGGTCTGGCACAGCATGAAGCATGGAATACAGGCTAAATTCAAGATGTCAACCTTATCAGTAATTGAAGTATCTCAAAATATTTTGAAGAGGTGAACCATTGATTCAAGAACATAACTATTGTTTAATCTGACAGAGGCTTTGAAATAACAATCCTTACAACACTGTATCCTCTATACAACCAATTACTTTTCTACTTTAGAGAATGTTTGCATGATTGATGAATTTTTCATTGCCAGTAATTGAAGTGAATAATGTTTTATTTATTTATTTGTTTGTTTGTTTATTTATTTGTTTATTTATTTTTATTTTGTTTCAAAGACTGCATAAATTGTACAGTTTTGCTGATGTAGAAGGAAAATCAGCACAAGCCTGGGGGCAAGAAATTCCTCTCAAATGATGAAAAAAAACAACCTCTACTTGCTGGTAGAGTTATTTTAAAGGTTTTCCTTTTTTAAAAAACAAACAAAATATGTATGTATACATGGACACATGCACACGTATACTGCCCCTCGTCTACACACACGCAACAGCACACAGATTACTGAAATAGCATTCTAACACCCTACCGTTGGCCTTGAGCAGAGCACTGAGTAGTTTTAATAACTATTATAATTGTAATAACAAAATAGCTCCAGAAGGGCATCAAAACCTCTTTAAAGTAATACAGTTAGTTTCTTCTCACTTTCTTCTGGCAAAAAAAAAAAAAAAAATTACGAAATATACAACATACAGAATTTTAGAAAACTAGAAAAATACTTTAAAATATTTTAAGTCTTAAAGAGAAATTTTCATCCTCAGAGTTTGTGTTTCTTCATAATCACTTGTATTCAAGAAAAGAATTTGATACTATTTTTTAAGTTTTCATAACTAGTGTTTCTTGACAACTATGTAAATGATACAATTTTACTTGAATCAACCAAATAATACCACCTAAGTGCTAAATTCCAACAAAGACCCCTACACACAAAAAGAAAATTGTGTATTCCGTGCCTTTTAAATGAACATTTTTAAAAGTAAAAATATTTTTATTGATTGATTAAATGTATCTGGGCTAGTGACTAAAAGAAACCTTATCTCTAAATTTTATTACTTTTTGAATATATTTGGTAGCTGTTAAAATAAACTCTTAACCTCCAAATTTGAATTTCAACTTGATCTATCCCTCACCACCAGCATAATCTAACACTATTACTGAGATGTTCTCCTGGCATCAGATTCTTACTGCCATAACACCTTCACTGAGTGTCCAGAGGAAGCCTGCAGCGTTCACTTTAGGAGAACAAGGACTATTTCTAACAGGAACTCAATGACTGGCTCTTTGAACTCCCCATCCCCCAAGGGAGGAGCAGTCCACAGAGGAGGGCTTCACAGCCAGTCCTGAAGATACCTGATAAAACAGGATCAGATGAATGGGGAGGAGGTCCCCCCCCCATCAGAGGACTTGGAAAGGGGCAGGGAGGAGATGAGGGAGGGAGGGTGGGATTGGGAGGGAATGAGGGTGGGGGACACGGCTGGGATACAGAGTTAATAAAATGTAACTGATAAGAAAAAAATAAAATTAAAAAAAAAAAGAACTCTAAACCAATACAGCTATGCTGTAAAAATCAACAACAGAAGTTCTCTCTGCTTTTTCTGAGAAAATAGTGCTCACTACCTGGCTTTATAAAGAGTATGTGCTGAAGACTCAATCCCAAATCCAGAGAAAACCATTGAGGTTTACAAACTACTTTCTTAATCATCAAAAGTACAGGGGGTGGTATCCTTGCTTCATTTGTGGGTCCACTCCAACTCCAAACAGATCTAAAGCCATTACAGAGCATGGCAGTTGGTCGATAGTGTGGAAAAACCTCATTTACTGACTGGCCAGACAGTTTTAAAACCTTCAGATTTCTCTAAGTCTAGGTTATTAACTGTCTGACTGTAATCACATCTTCGCCATAGGGAGCTTCGAAAGCTTTTCATTTGCATTGAATCAGTTGCTTTCCTCCCTGTCTTTTTTTTTTCCCCCCTGGAAATAAGCTTAAATAATTCAACAAACTACACACATGGCTGGTGATTATTGAACCATTCTGAAACACTCCAGGCAAATGGACCATTATGTGGTGGGAATTAAAACTTCCCTCACAGTCACGGGGAGGGTGTGTATTCATATCCTGGAAATATGCTTATCTGTGGTATTTGCTCTACACACACCATTCTCCTGAAACAATGCAAAATACGGTTGTCTACCGCTTTTATTCACAATTGCTTCTTTTGGAAGTTTTTAAGCAGATAAGAGTCTGTGGGCAGTTTTGATATGAAGCATATCTTTATTCATTTGTGGAGACTAAGTTTATTTTAAAGAAAATACAAATATTTTCACAAACACTCCATAAATGAATATGAATAAGGAAACTATATTGCTTTGGCCATCTACATTTTCATGATATGGAGATCACAACAGTATTGGACTGTGTTTGGCAGCTTGGATTGATGAGTCTTTGCTGCACACGCTACTCTGAAAAGTAAAGTATACATGTTCCTGGTTAATTTGCATTAAAGACACACGAACTCTCGAACAACCTTGAATCCAAAAGAATATTTTGTAGTTTCTATTGGCTATTGTTTCTACAGTCACTTTGCTTATGAATTTATAAACTTCTAAATGCTGTCAGTCTATGAGAGAAATTAAGTTCTATGCTAGATTTTAAAGAAAAAACTCATAAATATTAATGAGCATATTATTAGGAATATGGTATTCTTTGCATTGAATACTAGACTTAGATTTCTTAAGGATAATTTTTTATGAAAGTACTAACCCTGTGAGCTACTTTCTGATAAAGATAATCTTTATCAAATTTATTATATATTTACCTAAATTAGGATTTACGAAATAATACATGAACACAGCAAAAGGGCACACAAAACCTTGTATATAATTAACAACCAGTGGCACTTTGTTCTAAATTTTGTGGCTTTGATCTTTATATGCCCTTTTTCTAATTCTATGTCATAACATAGACTTCATTCAAACCAGCTCTTTGACCATTCTGCACTTATGCTGCTACTTTTATTTGGGGTTTGCTAACTACCCCTGACAATTGTTCTGACACAAGAAACATGCTACCAACTCTAGCATCAAAACATCCAAGGAAAAAGCTTATGTGCTATTTGTGAAATTCAGAGTAAGGAGATTATTTACAACTTGGAGAATCTGATGTTGGTTGCACACATTTCTTCTCCCCACATTTTATTTCTAAAACATTTCGCATAGAACCATCTAAAATTCAAATACCTAATTAAAAATATCCACAGCTCATGGAACTCAAATTAAATAAACAATACAGCTAGGTGTACTGATGACACTTTACCCACAATGCTTGTGAGGCAGAGGCCAATATTCTCACTGCCAACAGGATGTAGTCATTAGATTAAAAACTAAGAAGCAATGGAGGCCCTCTGTATTTGCTAGTGACCATAGCCCAGCTCCAGCGCCACCCAGCAGAGTAAAGAAATGAAAGGCATGGATCAAAACTATTTGTCGACAGAGGCCATGCTCAACACAAGAAGCTTGGTGATTTGAACGGTGCTTCACCTGATCATATCTTCTCTGTGAAAAAGTTCTGATGTGGGTTGTGTGTGCATCTGATGAAAACAAGAAACTCACGCACAAATAATTAATAAAATCAGTCCCATGCTATCACTTGTGGTTCCTTGTATTTGAGATGGATTTTGTATAGTTTAAAAACTTCTGCCACTTTGTACATATTCGATATTTTAACGTCATGACATAAAACACATTTGTATTCGGGAGTTTGTACTACAAATGTTAATGAAACAAAACCATCTATACTACATTAATTTGATAACAGACTTCCAAAGCGCATGTCTGCCCATACACGTGTGTGTGCCTTACATGAATATTTGTTCCAAATATGTGAGTGCTAATAAATTTTCAGGCTAATGTCTCATTTTGCTCGGATTTAATATTCCTTAAGATACTTAACAGTTTATTCATTTGCTTTGGTTGCAGGCTTTTAATTTTTAGACTCTGATTTTTAATTATTAATATGTATGTTGCCAAATAAATATATAAATACAACTTCCTGAGTCCACTTAATGTTGTTTGTAAATAGGTTTTAATTTTTTATTTACTTAACATCCTTGTTGTATCCCCATTTTTTCTCCCCTCCAAGTCCCACCCACTATTTGTACATATATGTAAGTCTGCTTTTCTCCTGGTAGGTCTGCTTTGATACACACAGCTAAGGTGATACATCATGATTATTTGCCATGGACCTCTTAAAGGAAATCATTTAGTGAAAACTTTTAAGTATCTGTGAGAGTTTTAGAAGAATTTATTAAACATCATGAATATTTAGAATTATTATTAACTTACAAAAATGACTGAAGAAGAATATTTCTATTCTATCTCTCAAAAACAAACATTTTTCTAAGAAATAAAATACAATCCAGTAATTAAAAAAAAATCTCTTTCTAAAGTGAAATCTTTAAGAGAAGTCAGGTCTACATTAATTCGGTTTCTCTGAACAGCTAATTTTTACTTTACTATAACTCCTTTATTTGGGACATTATATGTTAGAAAGGATCTGAAAGAAGACATTTCTAAAAATACCTTTCAAAAAATACTATTTAATATATTACTATGTGATTTAATCAACCCTGTAGGCCATGATGGGGAGAGAAGAAGACACTATCTTCTCAGATGAGGTTTGTTTGTTTGTTTGTTTGTTTTCAGTTTTGTTTTTTAGTAATATTTCTACCAATACTATGAGTACAAACAGACAAAATAAGAACCATGATCCCTAAAGACCCAATTTTTAATGCTGGAAACTTTACCCAAAATCTTTAGGCTCTCCCACTAGTATAAACCACCAGCCTTTTCTGGTCTTTTTTTATTATTATTATTTTATTTTACTAATTACACTTTATTCACTTTGTATCCCCCCATAAGCTCCGCCCTCCTCCCCTCCTAATCTCACCTTTCCTCCTCCTTCTTCAAGCATGCCCCTCCGCAAGTCCACTGATAGGAGAGGGCCTCCTCTCCTTCCTTCTGGTCTTAGTCTAGCAGATCTCATCAGGAGTGGCTGCATTGTCATCTTCTGTGGCCTGGTAAGGCTGCTCCCCCCTCAGGGAGAGGTGATCAAAGAGCAGGCCAATCAGATTATGTCAGGCGCAGTCCCTCTTCCCATTACTAAATAACTCACTTGTGTATATATATATTATTTATTTATAATGATAGATCTGAAATATATATATATATTTCTGTGATATATATATATATATCACAGAAAATTCTGTAGACAGTAGTTAGCTTTCAGAAATTTTTATCTCTGCAATAAATAATGAATGCAATATTTATAAAAATAAAGAAAAACTCATTGTTTTTATCTTTATACATGAATTTTCTCTTTTTATATAAAATTTTCTTTTTATATAAAAATGATTAAGAACCAAGGTATTTTCTCTTTTTATATAAAAATGATTAAGAACCAAGATATTTAACTAATGTAAAATTGTTATGTTTTATGTGAATAGGAAACAATATTTGAAGATTGGTTTTAACAAGTTGTATTTCTATGTTGTAAACCTGTGAACAACCACCAAGTATCTAAAATAGCTAACATGATGATCATGAAGATAAAAGGGGATATGTGAAATACTCTAAAAGAAGAAAAAAGAAATACACAAAGTAGATATAGTAAGTAGAAAGTAGCTAGAGGAATAACAACCAGTGTTCTTAACCTCTGAGCCATCTATCTATGCTAGAGTAGTTGTGGAGAAAGGGAAACCCTCCTGCATTGCTGGTAGGAATGTAAACTTGTACAACAACTTTGGAAATCAACCTGGTGCTTTCTTAGACAATTAGGAATAACACTTCCTCAAGACCTAGAAATACTACTTCTAGGCATATATCCAAAATATGCTCAACTACACAACAAGGACATTTGTTCAACCATGTTCATAGCAGCTTTATTTGTAATAGACAGAACCAGGAAACAACCCAGATGTCCTTCAATGGAGGAATGGATACAGAAATTGTGGTACATTTATACAATGGAATACTACTCAGCAATTAAAAACAAGGAAATCATAAAGTTTGCAGGCAAATGGTGGGATCTAGAAAAGATCATCCTGATTGAGGTATCTCAGAAGCAGAAAGACACACATGGTGTATACTCACTCATAAGTGGATATAAGATAGGATAGGATAAACATACTAAAATCTGGACACGTAAAGAAGTTAAACAAGAAGGAGGAACAGGGGTAAGATGATCAATCCTCACTTTGAAAGACAAATGGGATGGACATTCGAAGTATGAGAAAACAAGAAACAGGAGCCTACCATAGAGGACCTCTGAAAGATTCTACCTATCAACTTATCAAAGCAGATGCTAATACTCATAACCAAACTTTGGGCAGATTGCAGGGAATCATATGAAAGAAGGGGGAGTTAGTAAGATCTGGAGAGGGCAGTAGCTCCACAAGAACCAAATATATCTGGACACAGGGTTTTTTTCTGAGACTGATTCTCCAACCAAGGACCATGCATGGATATAACCTAGAACCCCTGCTCAGACATAGCCCATGGCAGCTCAGTACCCAAGTGGATAACCTAGTAAGGGGAACAGAGACTGTCTCTGACATGAACTCAGAGGCTGGCTCTTTGACACACATACACACACACACACACACACACACACTGAGTGAGGAGCAGTCTTGCTGGGCCACAGAGAAGGACATTGCAGCCAGTCCTGATGAGACTTGATAGGCTAGGGTCAGATGGAAAGGGAGGAGAATCTCCCCTCTATCAGTGGACTTAGAGAGCAGCAGGGAGGAGATGAGGGAGGGAGGGTGGGATTGGGAGGGAATGATGTAGGGTGTTACAGCTGGGATACAAAGTAAATAAACTGTAATTAATATAAAAAATAAAATTTAATTAAAAAAGAAAGTAGCTAGAAAAATGGTGAATTTAATACAGTATTACTAATTGCATAAAATATGTATGATTTTTAAGCAGTTTTCTGAAATGCATAATATTGTGTATTTGAAAAAATAATGTCCATCTATGAATCATCCATAATGATGCCAATTTAAAAATAAAGACATGAATAGGATAAAAGTAAAATGATAAGAATAAGACACTCATGCTAGCTACTATCAGAGAAATATTAGATTAAAAATTAGACAGTGGCTACATAGGGGCAAAAATACTGATAATTGTAAAGAAAAGACATATAATGTCTGAGGACCAATGTATAAGTTATCTATGTTGATACTAAATATTGTCATAAACTTAGTAATAGTTTTCCCCCTTAATCATTTTTACCTTTGAACTTGATGTATCCTAAGAACATTGTTCTTTTTGAGACAAGTATTTGCAATTCTTGAAATATTATTTTACAAGAAATTATCTCACCACTGTATCCATCTACCCAAAGAGACAGATATCTAATGGTGCAATTGTTGTCAACAATCTAGTAATACAATGTGCAATCACATAGCCATTGCAATCAAGAACTTGTGGAAGCTTTGAATGCCTGCATTGGATCTGCAAAATACTGGACACAAAAGGATAGTCAGGAATGGGGAATGAGCTCAAGGGGCTTTGCCCCTGTCTGGAGAATAAATGGCTGTGTATTTATGTTGGGAATAGGCCGGTCATTTTCTGCATTTGTATGGTAAACTGGTAAAGCCAACAGGGTGCAATAATAGTTCAACATTCACTCTCAAGCAGATTGAGAAAAGGGCCCGCCCTAGGTGGTAAGTGATTGACATGAGAGGGAAGGAGATGAAAGCGCATGAGTAGGAAACTATTCATGTGCAAAGTGTTCAAAAATAAGTTTTAAAATGACCCGTTTTAAAAAATGAATTTTTAATATTTTATTTGTGACCTTTAATTTTTTATTATTATCATTTATTACAATTTATTCAATTTGTATTCTGGCTGTGGCTCCCTCCCTCCTCTCCTCCCAATCCCACCCTCTCTCTCTGTCTTTCCCTATGCTCCTCCCCTAGTGCACTGGTAATGGAGGGCCTCCTCCCCTTGTATTTGATTTTAGCCTATCAGGTTTCTTCAGGACTGGCTGCATTGTCTTCCTCTGTGGACTAGCAAGGCTGTACCACTTCCTCCAGGGGGAGGTGATCAGAGAGGTTGCCACTGAGTTCATGACAGAGAAAGTCCCTGCTCCCCTTACCAGGAGCCTCACTTGGAGACTGAGTCTATGGGATACTTCTGAGCAGGAGATTTATGTCCTCTCCATGCTTTTTCCTTGGTTGGGATATCATTCTCTTCAGTGACCCCAGGGCTCAGTTTTTATAGCTCTGTTGGTCTCCTTTTGGAGCTCTTGTCCATTCCAGGTCTTTCTATATCCTCCTTCTTTCATAAGATAACCCGCACTTTGCCCAATGTTTGGCTGAGTCTCAGCCTTAGCTTTGATACCATGATCAGTAGAGTCTTTCAGGGGGCATCTGTGGTAGGCTCTTGTCCTGTTCCCTGTCTTCTCCTGCTTCCAATGAATGCATCAACCTAGATGTCCCTCAACTGAGGAATGGATACAGAATCTGTGGTACACTTACACAATAAAATACTACTCAGCAATTAAAAACAAGGAAATCATGAAATTTGCAGGCAAATGGAGGGAACTAGAAAAGAACATCCTGAGTGAGGTAATCCAGAAGCAAAAAGACACACATGGTATATACTCACTAATAAGTGGCTATTAGCTGCATAATATAGGATAAACATACATACTAAAATCTATACTCCTAAAGAATCTAAATAATAAGGAAAACCCTAGGGAAGATGCTTAATCCTCATTCAAAAAGATCACATTTTTAAAAGTAAAATAAAACAGGTGTGAATGTGTGTGTTATTTTGAGGGATTTCATAAAGGAATAAAATGAGTTTGGTCAAGAGCACACCTCCATTCCCTTTCCTTCAATTATTTTCTTTTTCCTCACCATCTCTATTTTCTTCCAGTCCCACATTTGATTTTAAAACCCAGTGAGTCCACTTAGTGCTGAACTAGAAAAATCGTACTGAACTAGACAGTACTAGAACCATGTTCTGAGCACAGGTAGCCTCTCAAGGACACTTTCTTGAAGAAAACTGATTCACCTTGTAGCCATCAATTACCAATAATGTGTCAACTACCAGTGGGACTTTCACTGTGTGCTGGAATTTTGTCTGGATTGCTCTTATTCAATTCTTGTACATGTAGTCACAGCCATTATTATGTGTGTGTGTGTGTGTGTGTGTGTGTGTGTGTGTGTGTGTGTGTATGCTCTCTCTCTCTCTCTCTCTCTCTCTCTCTCTCTCTCTCTCTCCTCCTCTGGGTGTATGCATGTGTGGCTGATGTGTCCTGAACACCTCCTCAGGCTACTACAGTCTTTCTGTCTTCTTTTCTATGCTGATGCCTGAGTTTTGAGAATAGGTAATATGATAAAGATGTAACATTCAGACATTCAGAATTCAAGGCTGAGTACTCCACAGTCTTTCAATCAAAAAAAAAAAAAAGAAAAGAAAAGAAAGAAAGAAGGAAAAGAAAAGGCCAGTTGTATTTTTTTTAACTAAGAAGATTTCTACTGTTCAAAGTACTTTTGAATATTTTATGACCATATTTTTGAGAAAATTGATTAATTTATTTATTTATCTATTTATTTATCTATTTATTTATTTATTTATTTATTCACTTATTTACCTTATGCTAAAATGAAAGGCAATAGCCATGGAGGTCCTTTTGTCTCTGTCCTAACTGATTTTGGGTTACAGGTGCTTAAAAGGCTATCTGGCTTGTTACAGGTACTTGGATCTGAATCCCAGTCTTAAGGATTTTGCCCCATGGTTGAGTATGTTTTTCTAGCTGCAATTTTTAAGACTCATATGTACTTTAGAATTTTACAGTATGTCAAAATTTCACAGTTTCTTATAAAGCTCAACAGGTACCACGTCTCAGCAAATACTTAAGTACGCTTTTAAATGATTGTGTCCCATATGAATACAAAAGATAAAGCAATTTGTACTAAAGTGTTCTGAATTTGAGCTTTGCTCTCTATGGATGGACAATTTTTTCAAACAGTGTTATTTTCACAGCATTCCTATACATATCATATTAAAGGAGGAAACCAGCAATTATTGCTTTAAATGAAAATAATAAACATGCACCACAATGATTAATTATATTTCAAACATTATATTTCTTTACAAAAGCAATGCAAATGACATCACTTTAGAAACCTAAATTGTTTCAGTCAGACAGCATATGTTCCTTCAGTTTATGCTAGCTACTTGTCCTAGCACTGGGTATACATAGGGGAGTAAAAACTCAAATTGGTCTCTGCTTTAAGCAGCTTGGTAGAGAAGAGTGAAATATTTACTTCACAACACAAAGAAATTTCAGCCTTGAAAGTGCTATGAAAATATATATATATACATTGCAAAGTATGTCCATAAAGGGGTAAGGCAGTCTATGAAAGTGATACTTCATCTAAGCTCTGAAGTATGAGGTGTAATTACTAATTTTAAAAGACAGAGAAGAAAGGTCCTGGAAGAGAAATCAGATTATACTGCATCCCGGTGGCAGTACCGGCCATAACAAGTAAAGAGGACCAACAGAAAACCATTTTCCTGTCTGCAAGCTTAGCAGAGTATCATTCACAGGGCCAGCCATTGGCACTCTTCGGTAGGGTGGATCTTTGGTTGGCAAAGCACTGGTCGGGCAGTCCCTGCACATCTTGTCAGCAGAGTAAGCTTGGGGTCGAAGTTTTCGTGGGTGGGTGGGTGTTTCCCTGCCACTGTTAGGAGACTAGTCCAGATAGTCCAGTTGTCCTCTTCAGTCTCTATGGTCTCTGCTACTAGGAGTCTCTTCTTGAGTCCATCTTATATCCTCCCAGCAGCCTACCCTGACTTAGTTCTTTAACTTGTCACAAAAATACCCCCTTCATTTTCTCTTTTCTCTATAGTACTGTCCTCTCTCCCTTCCCTCCACCCCAGGTTTATTCTCTAATGTCTTTACCCTCTTCACCCCTCTCCTAGCTTGTTTCCTCTCTTCAGCCACTACCTCTGCCTATTCCGTCTCCCCTTCCAAGTGAGATTTATGCATCTCCTTTGAATCTTCTGTATTACTTTTCATCTTTGAGTCTCTGCCTTGTAGTATGCTTATCCTGTACTATATGGCTAAAATCCACTTATAAGTGAGTATATACCATGTGTGTCTTTCTTGGTCTGGGTTATTTACACAGGATGTTCTTTTCTAGTTCCATCCACTTGCCTGAAAATTTCATGATTTCTTTGTTTTTAATAGCTGAATAGTATTCCATTGTATGAATGTTCCACAATTTATCAACCAAGGACCATGCATGATCTGGACCTATGCCCCCTGCAAAGATGTAATAGATGGGCAGTTTAGGCCTCATGTGGGTCCTCTAGTAAAGAAACTGGAAACACATTGGACACAGACACTTTCCGCTGGCAGTACTGCCTTTGTAGGCCACAGGGGAAAGGACATGCTTAGTCCTGACACAACTTGATGAGCTAAGCTAGATGGGAAAGGGAGCACACCTTTTCTGAGAAAAAAAGGAAGGGAAAGGGAAAGGGGGACTATTAGAAGTCTAGGGATTGGGCTATAACAAGGATGTAAATTAAATAAAAGTTAAAATAATAAAAAAAGAAGTTAAAAAAAAACATTTTCTTGAAGTACACAGTCAAAAGAATCTAGAAGAAAATATATATGAAGTTCCCAGGTACCTTTGTATTCGTAGTTCTTTTGTCATTTCTTTTTTTTTTTTTAATTTTTATTTTTCTTTTTAGTTACAATTTGTTAACTCTGTGTCCCAGCTGTATCCCGCTCCCTCATTCCCTCCTCCTCCCCAAATCTCTCCCTGGTCTCTTCCCTGCCCCTTTCAATAGTAATGAGAACCAGAAACAAAGTTTAATGTAGGGGAGAAAAATGATCAGTGTTGAACATGAGGGGCCCCTTCGGCTTGAGAATGAAGTGGTGAAAGGTGTGGATTAATTTTGGTTTATTTTGGCAAAGTGCTACTGAAAATTCTAACAGGACTCCTGTTGCCATTTGAATAAATTTTTCTTTGCTTGGCAGCAGCTGCCTCTCTCATGAACTCAGTTGACTGCTCTTTGATCACTTGCCCCTGCCAATGCAGTCTTGCCAGGCCACAGAGGAAGGGGATCCAGGCAGTCCTGATGAGACTTGATAAGCTATGGGCACACAGCAAAGGAGAAGACCTCCCCCTTTCAGTGCACTAGGGGAAGGGCATGGGGGGAAGAGGGAGGGAGAGTGGAAATCAGAGGGGTTGAGGGAGGGGGCTTCAATCGGGATATATAACCAATAAATCGTGAAAAGGATTAATATTAAAAAAAATTGGGCCGCAGCCTGTGGCAATATTGAGAGTCAGTAGAATACTTGGGACGTAGGATTCAGCTGGATGAGGTTACGTCATGGAGACTCTCTACAAGAAAGGCATTGGGACTATGCTGTCTTCTTTCTTTCGTGCCTGGTACATGAGGTCGGCATGGTGTATATCCTGCAGCCACAGGTTCAAAGCAATGGCGCCAAACAATCATAATTTAAAGCCTCTGTAACTGTGAACCAAAATAAGCTTTTCCTCTCTAGTAGAGATGACACATGCGCAATACTCAAGGAAGGCTTAAGGGCTACTAAAAGTAGAACAAAATCCTCAGTGTTAAAGGCGGGGTTGGTCCAGCAATCTGAATAAGCTTGAATCAAAGTCTGAAATCCAGAGGAGTAATCAGCGTGCCCAACAACTTGATATGAGCCTGTGAGGCAAGGGACATGGCCATAAGAGACACAGGAAGCACAGCCATCAGAACCTCTGATCTCCAGAAAGTGAGACTGCACAGACAAGTTGTCTGAGCAGAACAGTGTTTGTGGTTTGCTCATGCACAGATATCCTTCCAATGGAGAAGGTGTAAGATGAAGGCAATACTGTCTCAGTTGATGATGTCAGACTTAAAATTTGAAACGTTTATTAGCACTTGCACATACATTGGCTGTAAACATGAAAAACAGATGTTAAGGTTATCCCTAAATTCTCATTTGATCATTCTGGATCATGGGGCATTAAAAACTGAAATAAGGAACACTAAATGTTCATGATATGTTTAAAAGCTAGCTGTGCGATTTTTTAAAGTAATTTTTTATATTAATTACAGTTTATTCAGTTTGTATCCCAGCTGTAGCCCCTCACTCATTCCATCCCAATCCCACCCTCCCTCCCTCATCTCCTCCTATTCCCCTTTCCAAGTCCACTGATAGCAGAGGTCCTTCTCCCTTTCCATCTTTCCCTAACTTATCAGGTCTCATCAGGACTGGCTGCTTTGTCCTCCTCTGTGGCCTGGCAAGGCTGCTCCCCCCTTGGGCGGGGGGAGGATCAAAGAGCCTCTCAGTAAGTTCATGTCAGAGACAGTCCCTGTTCTCCTTACTAGGGAACCACTTGTATACTGAGCTGGCATTCTAGGTTATATCCATGAATATTCCGTGGTTGGAGTATCAGTCTCTGAAAAGACCATTGTGTCCAGATATTTTTATTCTGTTGCTCAAATCTGTACACCTAAAGAAGCTAAAAAGAAGGAGAACCCTGAGTAAAATGATCAAGCCTCACTGAGAAAGACAAAGGGCATGGACATTGGAAGAATAAGGAAACAGGAAACAGGATGATAGCCTACCACAGGGGGCCTCTGAAAGACTCCATCCAGCATATCAAAGCAGATGCTAAGACTCATAACCAAATGTTGAGCATAGTGCAGGGAATCCTATGAATGAAGGGGAAGATAGTGGGACCTAGAGAAGATAGGTGTGATTTTAATTCAATAATTTTAATTAGATGAATTGGAAGCACCCTAGAATAAATGGTTCAAAATTCTTATGAGAAAAGAATGAGACATAATAGTGACTAACTCAGATTAGGAATGATTAACGAATGAGAATTCAGTAAATTGGAAAAGCAAATCAACAACGCCCAGAAGTTATAGACAGCAGGAATGTGAACTGACCTCACAGCAGCAGTATATTCAGTGATGACTTGAACAAATAAGACAATATGAATTCAGAATGAAACTGATCACATTTTTTTATTTTTATTTTTTTTATTTTTATTTTTTTCTTATCAGTTACATTTTATTAACTCTGTATCCCAACTGTATTTCGCTCCCTCATTCCCTCCCAATCCCACCCTCCCTCCCTCATCTCCACCCTGCCCCTTTCCAAGTCCACTGATAGGGGGGACCTCCTCCCCATTCATTCAATCCTGTTTTATCAGGTATTTCAGTACTGGCTGCAAAGTCCTCCTCTGTGGTCTAACAAGACTGCTCCTCCCTTGGGGGGGTGGGGAGGTCAAAGAGCCAGCCATTGAGTTCCTGTTAGAAATAGTCCTTGTTCCCCTTACTATGGGAAACCAATTGGTTACTGAGCTACCACAGGCTACATCTGAGCAGAGGTTCTAGGTTATACCCATACATGGTCTTTGTTTGAATGTCAGTCTCAGAAAAGACCCTGTGCCCAGATATATTTGGTCCTGGTAGAGCTCCTATCCTTTCCCCATCATACTAACTCCCCTTCTTTCATGATTCCCTGTACTCTGCCAAAGGTATGGTTATGAGTCTTTGTATCTGCTTTGAAAACATTGCTAGTTAGAGTCTTTCAGATGCCTTCAGTAGACTCCTGTCATACGTTCAATGCACATCCCATCTGTCTTTCTAAATGAGGATTGATCATCTAACTCCATGTCTGCTCTCTTGATTATCTTTTTTAGGTGTATAGATTTCATTACGTTTATCATATCTTACAGGTCTATATAAGTGAGTATATACTGTTTGTCTTTCTCCTTCTGGGATATTTCACTCAGAATGATCTTTTCTAGATCCCATCATTTGCCTGAAAATTTCATGATTTCCTCCTTTTTGATTGCTGAGTAGTATTCCATTGTGTAAAAATACCACAATTTCTGTATCCATTGCTCTGTTAATGGACATCTGGGTTGTTTCCAGGTTCTGACTATTACAAATAAAGCTGATATAAACATGGTTGAGCAACTATCCCTTTTGTGTACTTGAGCAAAGTTTGGGTATGTACCTACAGTGGTATAGCTGGGTCTTGAGAAGGCACTATTCCTAATTGTATGAGAAAGCGCCAGATAGATTTCCAAAGTGGTTGCACCAGTTTACATTTCCACCAGCAGTGGAAGAGGGTTCCCCTTTCTCCACAACCTCTCCAGCATGTGTTGTCACTTGAGTTTTTGATCTTGGCCATTTTGATGGGTGTGAGGTGAAATCTCAGGGTCGTTTTTTTCTTTTTTTTTTTTAAAGCTGCCATAGATGACTATCAGATGCTTCAACCAAGAAAGAAACAGTGAGATTCGTTCTACACTAACCTTTTCCAATGGACAGTAGAAAAAGATATTTGTTGTATTACTTTAGTGAAATGATCCTATCAACTATAACAACTATTGATAAAAAATACTGAAGACAAAAGAAAAAGATCTAAGTGCATCTAAAGTGTTTTGAAAGAAAGAAACATAAAAGTAAATAATAAATATCCCTAAATTAGGTGAGTTATTTTTTGTTTTTGTTTTTGTAGATAATGGGTTTTGAGTCTTGTTAGTAATTGCAATTGTCTTCTGAAGAGAAGTATTGGCTTGTGTAAAATATAAAATCATAATGCTCTTTTCCTACTGATTTTGAAACTGGAAGTGAAATGAAGTCAAATATAAAGGTAAATATATACGAAGAAGCTTTTTTGTAAATAGTATGTCATTGAGTCAGTTCTCCATGTCTGCAGGATCTTCAGCCTTGAATTCTTCGAGCCACCCACAAACAATGAAGTCAACGGTTACTGCATCTTTTCTAAAAATAGGGGAAATTTTTTTCTTGTCGTTAGTGCTTAAGCAACATAATATAAAAAGTGCTTACATGGCCTTTATGTTGCATTAGGTAGCAAAAAGGGTCCAGTATTATTTACCATTTCTGGGAAAATATAGCTATGTTTTATAAGGGACATAAATATCTGTTGGGCTTCTGCAACTGATTTTCCCCCAAACATCAAGGAACAATTGTACCAGGGCTGTTTAGGGTATAGAAAAGAGAAGAGCTTGACACCTAAATAATACAAAAACTATGTTTAATAAATTGTGAAATATATAATATAAATATTGTAATATAAATATAAATAAAAATTCTTTGTGGGTGTGTTTAAATAAATGTATTCATGGTGTTACTTTACACGTTACTTAGCTGAATTTTATTTCATTATTTCTAATTTGATGATAACATTAACATATAATAATAGGGCTATCCTAGTAATTAAATGTGAGAGTGCATTTAACATAAGACTAGCTAGCAACTGTGAAACAACCATATCTATTGAATTTTAAGTTGCTTTAATTGAACTTCACGTGTTTTAAGAGAACATAAATGTGACCATATACTAAAATGGCAGTATCTTATATGAAAAATATCTCATGAATAATGATGAAAAGCTCTGAAAATGGCTCAGATATCACTACCTGCTGTCTGCACTGACTACAGGAATGGAGATAGTCAATAACAGGCAGTTAGTATAATAATGTAGTATAATAACGTTGGTATTAAAAAATAAATAAAAAGTTCAGTTTTTACTAACTGACGTATTATACATAATTATTAGCATAATTTTAAAAGGCAACATGACTCTGGTGTTAGTTAAACCTGAGAGTAACTGATTACCTCCTACAGGATAATGAGAAACTAAGATAAAATTAACAGAAACAAAAAAAAATAACTACTTCTTTCCTTTAATAATTGGCTTCTTGGAAACTGTTCTCATGTTACATAAAAAGCAATTATATTTCTGTAATTTGGGTTTATTAGATACTGTGATGGAACACATCAAAACAGTAATTCTAATGGTCCAGAGCAACCAAACCAGGGTTTTGGGTTGTTTTTTGTTTTTTGTTTTTTGTTTTTTGGAGGGGGGTTGTTTGTTTTGTTTTTGAAAATGCTTCTTTCATATAACCCGTGATTGAAATTTTATTGATTTTTTTTTGTTTTGTTTGTTTTCCATATGTACATCTTCAGCTGTTGGATTTCTATTGTCTCCTTTATGTCCTCTAGCCCCATTTCATTAAATTCCACACATACAGCAATATTATACATTAAAGAATTATAAAAGAAGACAAACATGTTCTTAAGATCTTCTTAAAAGGTTGGCTGTAGAGATGATCCAGCATTCAAGAGTCCTAACTGTTCTTGAAGAGAAACCGAGTTCTTTTCTGTGCATCCAGGATGGGTGGCTCATATACCTCTAACCCTGGCTTTAGGGTATCTGACACCCACTGCTGTCTGCTGCAGGTGCCTGCACTCAGGTGCACACATCCACGTATAAACACAAAAACATACAGGTAACTGAGAATAAAAAAATACATCTTTTAAGAAAGGAAACACTGAAAGGAGCACTACACACTAATGACTTAACATGTGCTTCTATGATTCTAGCTTCAGAAAAAACGCACATTTTTGTAAATATATAGCAACAAACTTCCCTTGGCTGACTTTTTACTTACCTTTAAATAAAAAAGAAAAAGATGAAATAAACCACAAACCAGTGTGTTTGAACAAGGTATTCACTGTATCATTGGTCTTATTTCATTGTCCTCTGTTTCACTTGTGATACATTTTCCTGTATCATAAGCAATCAGAAAGATGCAATCCATTAGAGGTTGGGCATTTAGCTCAGTGGTAAATGAGTAGTGCAGGGCCTTGGGTTCAGTCTTCAGCTCTGAAAAAAATAAAATAAAAATAAAATGGCAACATAAGAGCCAATCCACCACAGCATATAATGTTTCCATTGTAATGTTAGTTTAGGATTAGCAACTGACTCAAATGTCTCCTCTATGATATCAATGTGGTCCTTGAATTAGAAATCATGCTGAAATCCTATCCAGAAAAAATAATATAGATTGAGTAGCACTTTTATTGACGGAGAATAATTTAACCTTATCATTGAGACCATAAAACATGAAATCTGACTATTTGTCAACCTGAGAATTAGGATAATGTGGAAATAGTATGTTTAATTATTTTCTATTATTTAATTATTTTGAATATTTCTGGGGCCACATTCTTTACTCTAGTAATTTATTTCATAGAAGTTATAAACCTTTTTAAAATATTTAGAAAAACGTAAGACAACATAGTTTTCATAAAGACTTTTAAAGAGTCAACAAGAAATATCAAAGAAAGCATTTAACACCAGCCCAGACATATGGTAGGTTCTTAAATATTGGTTACAATTGTTAGAGCATTTTAAACACTATGTTGTAAACTATTAATCCAAGGAAATTAGTATTTGCTTGTTGTTGTTTTTTTTTGGGGGGGGGAGCTTTATATGAATCATTATATGAAGCAGAAAATAACTAATAACAATGTTTTTAGTTCCAAAGAAAACAGATAAACAAAAGAGTGGAAAGCATGGAAATGTAGAGGTACACAGTTTCCATGTACATGGAATGTGGCCAAAGAAATACCTTATACAACTAGGAAAAAAATCTGCATTACTTAATAGAGCAGGGAGCCAATTAAGAACAGTCCCTTATCCGGTTTAATTAGGCTAACTACAGGTAAGGGAATCCTTTGGTACAGGGAGGAGCATTAGGTGGTGCATTCTCACTCTGTCTCTTTCATCTATGACCTCTCCACTGTGACAGCGTTAAAGATACACAGTGCTTGACTTTCACCTGGCATTGTCCCTTTGATGCGGAGTTTAAATGAATTAATGTTTTCACATCACCAAAATTAAGCTCCAGGAGTGCTCCACTGCAAAAAAGGGTCGAAAAAAATTATTTGTTCTTTTATTTATTTTTCAATATTAAAACCAGATTGTGATCACTTGTGATAAATTTCAGATTCAATAAGTCGACAGTATACAAAAATCTTTGTGATTGTTAAGGAAAAAGAATGTTCGACTCCTAGCTGCACAGTGCCAAGAACTAAGCTTGACAATTGGCAGGTAAAATCAAACAGTATAAAATAATAACTTTATATAAACTATGTGTTTCTTTAGGTACAACTCTGATGTATTATTCATTCACTGTAAGTTAAATTTTTGAAAAGCCATGATTAATAAACACAGATCTTTGTTTCTTTTCTTTTTGCATATTGATTTTAGTAATTAAGAAATAATAAAAATCCACAAGGGGTCAGGAAGTTAAAAAAGAAAAGTCTTCCATCCTGACTAAAGCATACACATGCATATTCACACAGAAATATATGAACATACATATTCACAGAAGCAGAAAATGAAAGAACCGAATCACAGGGGATCCCAAACTATTTATTTTGATGAAATCAGAATCTTACATGGACTAGGTGGAGATGCCAAAATCATGCAAATAGATAAAATACTAAGATATGGGGAAAATGTGCATTTATCTTGGATTGTTTTAGAGCACATTAAAATTCTTGATGTATGAAGATTGTGTCTTTATTTTGAGGAATGTATTCATGCATTAAGGTAGTAGATATTATTTATACCTTAATGTGACATTTTGTAGTGGGATGAACATCTTTAATAGATGTCTGAGCACAGTGATGAACTTACTGATAATTTGATAATTCAGAATAATATATATATATATATATATATATATATATATATATATATGGAGAGAGAATCATGAAGTATAAAAAGTACAAAAAGATCATGATAGTGCTTGTGAGACAAAACACATTTAGCATCAAGGATCACCTAACAAGTCAGAAGAGAGAAGAATGATTCAGACTCCTCTGGTAGCAATCTCCCTCTTCATTTTCATCTCACTTTTTCAATGAACATTCTCATTGGTAAGCTTTCTTTCACATGGGGGACTTCAGTGAATATTATACTGCACAGGAGTTATGTTACTGGTTACACAATTACTCTCACTAATTTTAGCACAAAAACACTGAAACTGAAATTTTCTAATTCTTGCCTAAGTATAGATACACAATGTCAACATCAAGGTAACAGAGATTATGGGTTATTTTGTTGTTTGTTTGTTTTGTTTTGTTTTGTTTTGTTTTTGTTTTTGCCTCTCTGATACCTCTATGTGAAGTCACAGCAATGAGTGACATTTTATGGCAAAAAACTCAGTTAATTATCTCATAATACCACTATGGCTTCAATTCAGAATATTTCTACAATCTTCATTTAAATGACATTAGCTTTTCATATTACTTTGTGTGAGGAGAGAAATATTGTCCAAAAAGCCATTGTTCAACACTAAGTATACTCTAAAGTAGCCAATACATTTGGAACGGTGAAAGAAATTTAGGACATATTTCATTTCCACAGTAGAAATAGAAAATTTTTATAATTTTGCAAACTATGACTCAATGACTTGAGGAAGGTACCTCTGTGAATACCTCTGTGCTTTGATAAAGTACACAGCCAAGTACCCAGGTTAATTCATAATACCTACTAAGAGGGAAGTTTTTTGAGATAAGATAGATGTTCTTGTCTAATTCATTCAGCTAATGCAAAGTCACAAGGTACTCAGTGTTGAGTTATCTGACTCTCTGCAGGGTCGGAGCCACCAGCCGCTGGTACCAGGAAGGTGTGCTTATATGAATGAATAACGAGCAACTTAGGCTAGGGATTTAGACTGGAAGAAAACAGAAATACAATGTAAGCTAAATTTTATTTTAAAAAAAAGGCAGTGGATAGATTTTTTTTGACAACATCAAAATGACAGATTGCAAAATATTTTAACAGTAGTTTGCGAAATTAAAAGGAGCAATCATGCATCAAAAGCAAACAAAAAGCAAAAGGAAATTTATAAAAATAAATAGTAGAAAAGCAAATGTATCACTTGGGGAGTCTACAGTCCTACTGCAGGCAACATTATGAACATATTATCATCTACATTGAGTCAGAATAATGGGCTTTTTAAGTTTTAATGAAAAAGCACGGAAGCATATAAACAGCATTCAACAGTTAAGGAGTGTAGTAAATAAGATTGTGCCGCTTATGAAAGGCTTTGTGACGCAGTTGTTTATTCTGGAAAATAAAATTGTTTCCTGTGTCTGTTAACAAGGCCCGCTTTGTGCAGCACAGACTTCTGTGGGGCTGACTCCTGTTTGGAACCTTTCCACACTAATTAGGAAGAGGAGAAAAGGCGGTGTTGATAAATGCTGTACTTCTTGGCCTCTCCGAACGGCTCTCTCCAAAAATTAACTCGGGTGTAACCCTGTGTGAATAATGGCCTTGTGGCAGTAGTTGAGAGAGGCATATTGTTAATGATTGCCATCTTGCTGGGCAGAATGTTGGGACAAATTTTATGTAACAGTGAAAGATGTGAGCTGGTGAAGCCTTGAAAGACAGTTTGTTTGCACTTTAGTTTTGTTCTTAGAGTCCTCCCACAGTGACTTCGAAAAGCATCACAAACAGGCGAGAAGAAAATTCTGTGGCAAAATTAGAATGCTCAAAACATTTACAATCTTTTTCCATTATTTTGATACCAACTACTTTGGTAAAATTTAGTAATATGCACTCTCTCAGCCGACACATGTAGAGCAAGAGACTGGTGTTGTAGTTGATCTTAGTAACTGATTAAAATACAGGTGCTACTTATGGTCATCAAGCACCAGTAATTTTTCAGTTTCTGAACAAAACATATCTTAAAAGAAACACATGTCCATGCACAGCCAAGGAATGAAGAAAGGATGTACCGAGTGACTGAATCTGTAGATTGCCTTCATACCTACAAAATATGAGATAAAGTAGTTTTGAATGTTACAAGGATTCACTGTATGAAATAATAAATCTCATAGGTATATTGGTTTCCATTATGAGACCAAGATTCTAAATGTTATTCACATTATCTATGAGATAACATACATATTTTTGTGTCTTTACATCTCCTCTCAGAAATCTACATATCTGGGAATGGAATGGAAATCAATGATGTTATCAGAAATGTTGCATGTGGCATCAAAGTATAGTAGAGGAAGAAGTCTTATTCTCACTACTAAGTGAACAATGGAAGCTAGTGAAATGAGCAGTCCAGGTGAATTGTTTCTTACAGAATCTTCATCCACGTGCTCAAATAATACTCTGTGTCAGTAGAGATCCCTGTATGGGGTATACATAAAAAAGTAAGCCTAATTCCAGGCTCCAGGCTACAAACACCACTTAAAAAAAAGTGACATAATTGTATTGTATAATGTGCTCTGGAAGAATAAGGAAAGTGACTTTTAGAACTGGAGGGAAGAAAGAAAAGACTCAAAAAACGCTTCAAGGTACTTGAGATGGGTTCTGACTTATAAGACCAAAATAATAAAAGACCTCTCTCTTTTATTCATCTGTTATGTATATAATAGCGCATGTCAAAACGATACCTTCATTCTCATATTGATTGATGCATAATTTATAAGCTAACTCAACAGAAGTTTCTATAAAGTAATGAATGAACCAATAAAAACATGTATTAAATTTCTCCATCAAGCTATTGTACTGTACCTCATGAATATATACAAGTGATGATTGTTTTAAAAATGGCAGGCTCCCTGATCACCTCCTCCTGGAGGGTAGAGCCTTGCCAGTCCACAGAGGAAGACAATGCTACCAGTCCTGATGAGACCTGATAAGCTAGGGTCAAATAGAAGGGGAGGAGGACCTCCCCTATCAGTGAACTAGAGGAAGGGAATAGGGGGAGAAGAGGGGTGGGGAGTGGATTTGGGAGGAGATGATAAAGGGGCCACAGCTGGAATATAAATTGAATAAATTGTAATAAACAATGATAAAAATAAAGAAAAGTAAAAATGGAAAGGATGTTTAGAAATGAAATTATTCCCTAATGAATTTCAGCATAAGGATAACCAAGGTGAGTGTCCTAAGTGAGCCAGTGACAAAGGGACACCTTGATAATGATACATTCTTCTAACTCTTCCCTTTCTATTTCATGTTCTACTCTTTAGCAAATTGCAAAATTCAGTTCTACTCTTAGGAGAAGTGTCGATGGCCTTCCTGGTGCTCTGTACTACAGACATGTATACAAAAATATTGGAAACCATGTAAAGAATATTAAATGTTCTTTTTGATATTCTTGAAAAATGTCAAACATTTTTGACAAATGTCAAAAATAAATCATAAAAACTGTGAAATAGAAGAATATATTAACATATTTTTAAGGAGAATCTATGTTGGGATGGGTGAGATGACTCCTCCATCAACATGCTTGTTCTTCAAGCATGAGGACATGATTTTAGATCCATGGCACCCATATAAAATCCAAGTGGTAATTCCAGTGCTGGAGGTATAGGCAGAGACTGACGCATAGCATGAGCTAATTGGACAGGCACGGGATCTGGGGGAGAACTCAAAGTTCAGTGAGAAACTTTGTTACAAAAAGATACCGTGGAAAGTGAGAGGAAATGAGGAAAGTCAACCCCCCTGGTCTCCACATGGGCACCCAGAGGCAAGTATATCCATGTCCATCAATTACATACATGCCAAAAAAGAATGAGTTAACAGGAGAAGAGAGAGAGAGAGAAAGAAAGTAAACCTACTGGAATTGTTAGATGCCAAAGCTTAATGATTTTAGGAGAAAGACCTATTTATATAAAATGACTACAAAAGCAAATACATTAAAAATAAGTTAATAAATAAGTCAAAATAAAAAAGATTAATCTTTTTTATTTCTAAAGGTAGCATGCAGTTTGGTATTTAAATTTTAATAGACTCGGGACACTATTATAAAATTTAATGTTTATATAAAATAAATATTTCTAATGCTGTGTGTATGATAAACATTGTATAGACCTTAAAGTCTTCAAAAGAGTTATAACACTGCTCTTTCAGGAAAAAATGGCTATAATTTTTGCCTGAAATTGCAGCTACGCCAAGATACTGGGATTGACAGATTTCAATCCAATTAAATGCTCATATTATAAATCAGGAAACTAGGGTGAAATTTTGAAAGATTGCTCCAATTCTACATTTTGGAGATTTAAGATTTTTCTTCACGCTCTGATGTTTATGAAGAAGCAACCAAGTCAAGGCCATAATTGAAGTTCACTGCAGAAATTTACAAATTTAAGGCAAAGAAATCCTTATCTTAACCTTAAGCCTTTGCAGAACATAGCATGCTCACAAAACTAGGTCACAGCTTTTTAAAAGATCTTTTCCCATTCTGTAGGCTGCAGCTTTGCCCGAGTGATGGAGTTCTTTGCTGTACAGAAGCTTTTTAGCTTCATGAGGTCCCATTTATTAATCATTAGTCTTAAAGCCTGTGCCATTGGTGTCCTGTTCATAAAATCCTTTCCTGTGCCAATGAATCCAAATCCATCACTGCCTTTTGATCAGATTTAAATCTCATTCAGTGAAATGGAACCCATACCTGATGCAGGCAAAATGACCAAGAATCCAAGGCTAGGTAAGTCATGGACCCTAGGGAAAATCTACCACTATTATTCTGTTAAAGTAATAGAGTAATGAAATTACCCCTGATGAATTATTGCTGTAACCATAGATCAGTGCATCACTCAACCTTCATCACAGAAGCTTCTTTATAGAGTGGAAGGGAATTAACTCAGAGCCCCTCTACTGGGCAATACGCAGAGAGGAAGAAACTTTGGAGTACTCAGTAATAAATGGACCTACCAAATCCCAACCCTCAATGTTCAGAGACCTCTTCAGAAGGAAGATAAGATGAAAAGATAATAGGAGGCAGAGATAATGGATGATTACATGGAAACAGCATCCTTTAGACACAACAGGCCTAACACATGTATGAACTCTCAGAGACTCTGACAGTATGCTCAACACCTGCAGAAGTTCAAATCAGACAGCCCCAGCACTGAGAAGGGGAAATGGACACGAAGTCTCACCATTAAAAGCTTTTGTAACTGATACTTTCTGGGAAAGGGAAGAATCAGCCTTCTTCAGTAGAGAGCCTATGTGTATCTATCACAATCCAAAGTAGTCCTAGAAGTAGCTGATCAATACAAAAACATATTCCATTTTGGCAGGCTTTTTGCTGATTTTGTTTTGATATTTTTATCTTATTTTGCTTGTTTGTCTTAAGAGAGCCTGTGAAGTTGGTTAGGGAGGGAGTTGTGGAGGATCTGGGAGGTCTGAAGGAAAGGGAAAAAATATGACTAAATATGCTGTAGGGGAAAAAAGCCATGAATAAATATTAGTAATATCATAAGAGTTGCTACTATATACCTGAATTGCTAAAGAAAGTAATAATAAAAAAATAAAGGTGTTTTTTTATAGACAAAAATAAAAGGAATTCTATAGGTTTGCCATTTTAGCAAATCCATAATAATTCCATTCTCAAACCAACAAAACAGGGAAGTATTGAAATTCCTGGAATACTGGTCTGTGCATTTTAACACAGTAGCATTGTGAAGTCTTTCAGATTTAGTACCAAGTCCTTAAAGGAAGGTGAACATTGTATCAAAAAAGTTAAGGTCATACTCCAACCAAGGACTATTCATGGAGATGACCTGGAACCCCTGCACAGGTGTAGCCCATGGCAGTTCAGTGTCCAAGTGGTTTACATAGTAATGGGAAGAGGGACTGCCTCTGACGTAATCTGATTGGCCTGCTCGTTGATCACTTCCCCCTGAGGGGGGAGCAGCCTTACCAGGCCACAGGAGAGGACAATGCAGCCACTTTTGATGAGAACTGATAGACTAAGATCAGAAAGAAGAGAAGAACCTCCCCTATCAGTGGACTTGGGGAGTGGCATGCATGCAGAAAGGGGAGGGAGGGGAGGAGGGAGGGGCTTATGGGGGGATACAAAATGAATAAAGTGTAAATAATAAAAAATTTTAAAAAAAAAGTTAAGGTCACTTGTAGATATTTGATAAAGCAGGCAGTTATTGTATACAAAACCATGTTTCTCTAAAAATAGACTATCAAATCAGTCACAAAAGTCATGCAGTGATGTGTGTGTGTGTGTGTGTAACATTTAAAATTTGCAGGGAATGTTGAGCCTGCTGTTTCTTATGCTTAAAATATAACCAAGAATTTTATGCCATCACTCTGCTTATGTACAAATAGAGCCTTGGTAGAGTTTCTAGGTAAGAAATTGCTGATCCAAGAGGACAAGGGTCTCAGGGAGCATCAGCGAGAATCAGTGGCAGGCCTCAGGATAGAACCCACAGTCCTTGATATAGTTTTAAACTTTTGTGCTTATAAATACTCTTAAGATTTCTTAAGTTTATGTTTATATTATATTTCATCTGTATTCTTAGTTCCAGTAAACAAAGCTTCTCAGCAAATTTATTTTATCATCTTTGTTTTAGTAAACTGCCCAGAATTCACTTTCACTCTGGTTTTGCCTTTTAGATTTCCATCTAACTTTTGTACTTTTTTTACGTTAAAATAGTGATGAATAGGGACAAGATCCACTAAAATAGAATTCATTTCCACATATATAGTATGATGAACTCTAAAGAATTAATTATATTTCAAATAACAAATAGCATTTCAATTTGTAAATACCTAAAAACAACACTATGTTGTGGTCCAAATAAACCAGATAAAAGTTTTTAAAATATTTTGCTATAAATTTTCTATCTTTAAAACTTTCATTGTTTAATACCTTTGTTCATTATTATTATTTACAATTTGTTCACTTTGTATCTCCATTGTAGACCGTCCCTCAACTCCTCCCAGTCCCACCCTCCCTCCCTCTTCCTCCCTTGTCCCTCAACCCTAATCCACTGATAGGAGAAGTCCTCCTCCCCTATTGTCTGACCCTAGCCTATCAGGTCCCATCAAGACTGCCTGGATCCTCTCCCTCTGTGGACTGGCTAGGTTGCCCCACCAGGGAGAAGTGATCAAGGAGCAGTTACCTGAGTTCCTGTAAAAGACTGTCTCTTCTCCCCTTACTAGGAACCCACATGAAGACTGAGCTGTGTATGAGCTACATCTTAGAAGAGGCTCTAGTTTTTCTCTGTGCATCAGTCTGCAGTAACTATCCGGTCCTGCTTTTTATTTTTATTTTATTTTTTTGACTTTGTTGGTCTTCTTGTGTGGCTCCTGTCCCATCCATATCCTTTTATATCTCCTTTCTTCCATAAGACCCCCTGCTCTCTGTCTAAAGTTTAGCTGTGAGTCTCTGCTTCAATCCCCTGCTGGTGGATTCTTTTAAAGGACACCTGTGTTAAGCTCCCATCCTGTTCCCTTTTTTGTACCATTTCTGGCTTCTATCCTGTTTTACCTTATGAATGAGAATCAAGCATCTTCCCAAGGGTCCTCCTTGTTGTGTAGATTTTTAAGGTCTGCAGATTTTAGTATGTTTATCCTATATTATCTGGCTAATATCCATATGGATGAAACTAGAAAAGATCATCATGAGTGAGGAATCCCAGAAGCAGAATGACATGCATGGTTCATTGTTTAATAATTTAATGCTTAATAGTTTGATGTCTATTCAAACTGTATTCTAAGTTCATTGAATTTTATGCACTTTAGGTCTGATTAATTGTAGTGTTTGGTTTTTTAATTAAATTTTTATTTTTTTACATTAATTACATTTTATTCACTTTGTATTGCAGCTATAACCCCCTTCTTAATTCTCTCCCAATCCCACTCTCCCTTTCTCATCTCCTCCTATGCCCCTCTCCAAGTCCACTGATAGGGGAAGTCCTATTTGCAAGTGTTCTATAATAAATTTTATAAATTTAGCTGTTTAAGATTTGTGAGAACTAACTGCAGCAGACCCCTGTGCCCTGCAACATGCTTTTCCTACTAGTAATATTTCAAAATGTTCCAAAGCTCTTTGTAAATGATTCCATTTGAGTAGCCTGCTTTTTTTAAAATTTTAATTCTGTTGGATTTAACATGTTGTCTTTCAATTTTTTAATTGAGAATAAAAACAGCTTACTGCCTATAAACTGGATCCATTATAATATAACTCAAAGGGCCAAAATATTTTCTAATACTATAGCTCTATGTCTCCCTGAATATCCAACGAAGAAACTTAATGCCAATGCAAAACCTCATTTCCCACTTCTGCAGGTCTATAGCGGTGTATTTCAAAACATTTAAAGTCATTAATTACTGATTGTATAAGTCCATATGCCAATCACCCTAAACAAAAATATTCCTGTCTATGAGTACTATAACCTTTCCCAAATCTAAGAGAAAATACATTGACATTGAAGACATAACTCAATTCAGAGATTATAGCAAAGTATAACTTCATAACTTTCTGTCTGAAAGGTATAAAACACAAGTAGGATCTCAAAGCTACTTGATGACATTTAAAAAAAAAGAAAAAGAAAAAAAAAAAACACTCATCATAGAGAGTAGGACCATGATGGTAATCTGTGGTTTTCAGTCTCTGAACTGTAGTGCAAAGAAATAGTCTGTATTGGGGAGATAGGCTGATCCATGCCTGATTCCATGCCCAATGAAATAAATGTCCTGAAGTTCTGCTAACTCTATCTAAATTAGCTTCTAACTTTGATACAGAGTCTTGTGAGACCCAAAATGGCCTTGAGCTTCTGCTACTCCTGCTTCCACCAGAATCACAGGTGCATGTCAGCATCATAGGCATTAACTCCCACTTATGTTTTTTTTTGTTTTGTTTTGTTTTGTTTTTCAAAAAGCAGGTACATAAATTATTTATTTTTCAATTCTTATTAAAGTTAACCTTTTGTTTTACTATCACAGTTTCATTGTTGTATTGTATAGATTTCATTGCATTTCTGAAAAACCATAAACAAAATCCATGTGCAAAAGTTGCAGTTCTAAACGGAAAATGGAAATTCTGTTATTAAAAAATAGCCTACCCTTGGTTTTATAAAGAGAAAAAATATATAAATTTTAATCTAACCTACACATAAAATGTTATGCTGATATTTAACATGCACCTACATTTTCAAATAAAGCTGTCAAGACCATTCATTTACCTATGTAGTCGTTTTTTATAAAATCCACATAAAATGTATATCAATTATTTTTTTGCTAACTCTATCAAATGCCTTGTTTGAGCTAATTATTTTCTTCCCTTTTCTGCACATTAGTTCATTATATCATTTGAAATCCAGTTTCTGCCACAGAAATTATTTTAAGACCACATTTCCCATTCTTTCTTGGCTGAATACATTTTACTCAGAATAAAAGTCATAGAAAAAAAAGTCCTTGGCTGCATAAAAGTCCTTTGTTGGTGCTTTTGAACTCCCTGGTTGTGGACTACAAAGAGTCCGGCGCTCTGCCTCTCACCCTGTAGAACAGAAATGGTGCTTTTGTGGATCTTGATATACAGGATACATTTCTGAGTGCCTTTAAAAGCTTTGTGAACCTTGATGGAAATCAGAGGTGAAAATGACAGTTCAAATGTCTAGTCTGGGTTTAAAAGATCTATGGTAATATATTTTTCTTCATAACAGATGCAGATAAAACAGTGAGAGTTGTTCTAACAGTAAAAGCAGGCTCCGACTTACGGCCACCACTTTGTACTTCCCAAAGCCATAGGCCAGTGGACCTCAGAAGCTGACTCACCTTCCACGAGTGTTGCTAGGAGCAAGGGAACACAATTTTACTTATCAGGATTGGGTACATTTTAAATCATGAATGTCTTTTAATTCTACGATGAATTTTGCATTGAAGGTGCCCATTTAATAATACAGTTGCTATTTAACTGTGATTAAAGATTTCATATCTGACTTCAAGATATTTGAATTACCAGTGCTTGAGTCAATCCTTGAGTTAAGATAGGAGCCCTGTGAATGTCAGTTTTATTGAAAATAAAGTGAGTTTAATGTTGTTCATAAAGGAAGCAGAAGCAAAATTAATGTTGTAAAAATGACACATTCCTTGGATGAGTTAGACATTCAAGCCCACATGAGCAGAGCTGAGAATATGAAGAAATGAAAGAAGGAAGGAAGATGATCAGAAAGAAAAAAGAAACTAAGAATGCCCTGTGGTGAGTCAGTGAGTCAGAATTTACATGGAAATTAGAATAGTGAAACACACCCAGTCTTCAAGTGAAGACTGCTCATGGATGTTGAGCAGCAAAAATAGGTTGCTTCCTGAAAGGTTGTGGCTGTCCTTACAACTGCCTCTTGCGGTTGCTACTTGTGTAGCCATACAGGCAGATATTCCTGGGTGGGCCTAGGAACTTTATTGGTTGGCTACACTACCAGTCTAGAAAACAAAGTAAAGATACGAACAGAAATGTTTGAGGACAGACTTGGTCACTAGGGATTTTGGCTTATTTAGTTGTCTGTGAACCCCAGACAACAGCCTTTGCTTTCCTCTTTCTTGTACACTTTTGATCAGTTATATTTTGACTAATTTTAAATCTTAAAAAAAAAAAGGGAGCTGGTGTCTAGTGTCAATGAGCTGATGTTACTGTAGTTCATCCCAATAAGTTTCTTTGCAATATGTAACATATTTTACTATTGCTACAATTAATTAAAATGAAAAAAACTAAAGTCTTTTATGTGTAAAGGAGTAGATGATGCACCTGACAATTAGACAAAAGATGTATTAATACTCTCTATCATGAAATAAACTACAAATGTGTGTCAGATGTCACTGTGTAGCCTATCTTTGTGCGGTGCACTAAAATGCCTGCTCTAAAAAATGTGCCACTTATTTAAGTTCACAGTTGCAGAGGTTAAAATATATAATTCCAGTTTGCAAACCCTTGTGATATGCAGAAGATAATCAATGGTTATGTATCTGACATTAAACTTATTCTATGGCAGCAATTTCCACTGCTAGAATTATGCTTTACAAATACATGATAGCTTTTTGAGCACAGCTTTAAAGTCTATATTTTTTTTCCTGCTATATAAGGATTAGAAAAATTATTCTTGCCCAGTCCAGTTTGCATCCTTTCTGGAGAAAATATCAAATTTCATGGGCTGAGACATAGAAAATGTAACTTGTGGTCAGAGTGGCATTTTCTTGCCTTGCCGGTCATTCTTCAACAATTTCCTGGGGTGAGGAGACAGCTCAGCGGTACAGCACTAAACACACAAAGATGAAGCCCCAAGTTTAGGCCCCAGAACTCAGAAAAGATCAGGTAAATTTGGGGATCCAACTGAAATCCCAGAGTGCGGGAGGTAGAAACATTCAGGGCAAGCAGGCTAGCTGGTCTATCCACATTAGTTGATTCAGAGACACCTCCCACTCCCACTGTTAGGAGTCCCAAAAGAAAAGCTACTCAACCATAACATATATGCAGAGAGCATAGTGCAGACCCATTCATCCCTCTTTAGTTGATTCTGTGGGCCTCACATTCACATTCTTCTGGTATTCTCGTCCCCTCTGGCTCCTACAATTCTTCCTCCCCCTCTTTTGTGGAGACCATCTAATGTTAAGCTGTGGGTTTCTGCATCTGCTCCCATCAGTTGCTGGATAAAGCCTCTCTGATAACAATTGGGCAGAGTATAATTAGGGAACATTTCTTTGACTCCCCCCACCATTGTGTTTGGGCCTATCCTAGGTCTCTGGGATATCCAGCCTGGCTATCAGGCAGTATCAGGCATTGGCTTCCATTCAAGACTTGAAACTCAGGTTGGACCAGTCATTGGTTAGCCACTCCAACACATCATGCAGGCAGGGCAAATTGTAGGTCAAAGGTTTTGTGCATATTCTAAATGCTAATGGCTAAGCTATGGTTTCTAGAGTTGTCACCATAAAATTGCTATATTATTTTCCTAACACAGCACCTACCCTTTTAGCAGTTTAATATTCCTTAAGACAAAGACAATTCCTGGCTATTCGTCCTCTAACGCATGGACGTATAAAGAATATTTTCTTCACTCCATTCTACATTATGAGGAAAACATCATGCTCATTATCAAGCTACTCACCCAACACGTTGCTATTTGACTTAGCTTGCATTCCACAGGTTTGAGGCAAAGGTTTGTGTACAGATACAATACCTTTTGGGGAATCTGAACAAATGAACAAAATGAGGAATCAATATAAAGAGTATATTGATTACTTGAAATATATTAGACACTTGAAATATACTCTCTGAAAGATCAGCATAGAGAAACATCATTTACCCCTCACAGCATGCAAGCTTTTTGTCATTAATGGGTGGCAGAGTAGTTTACATCATTACTTAATTAGATATAGCACTTCCTCAAATATTTTCTACATTTGGATAAAGAACTACACAGAGAAAGAGAGGGGAGAGAAAGAGAGATCAGAAAGAGAAAGATATGTACATATGTTCCTACTAAGCAAATATTCCAAAAATGAAATCACTGAGTTATAATAATTATTTGATGTTAGTAGATTTATTACAGAAGGTGTTGAGTAGTATTATTCTGATATTTTTAGTACCTGAGCAATTGTCAGCTTCTCTCTGCAATGCTGTTAGAATTATGGTTAATCAGCAGCACTTAATATTATTCTTATTATTATTATTCCCTCTATATTGTTTCCATTTGGCCATTCTCTTGGATATGCAACATTCAAAGTGTTTTTTTTTTAATTTTATTTTTCTTTTTAGTTACATTTTGTTAACTCTGTGTCCCAGCTGTATCCCACTCCCTCATTCCCTCCCCAACCCCACACTCCCTCCCTGGTCTCCTCCCTGCCCCTTTCTAAGTCCACTGATAGGGGAGGCCCTCCTCCCCTTTCATTTGACCCTGTTTTATCAGGTATCTTCAGGGCTGGCTGCAAAGTCCTCCTCTGTGGCCTAACAGACTGCTCCTCCCCTGGGGGGGGGGGGCGGGGTCAAACAGCCTGCCCTTGAGATCCTGTTAGAAATAGTCCGTGTTCCCCTTACTTTGGAAAACTACTTGGTTACTGAGCTACCACGGGCCACATCCGAGCAGAAGTTCTAGGTTATATCCCTAGATGGTCCTTGGTTGAGTGTCAGTCTCAGAAAAGACCCTGTGCCCGGATATATTTGGTCCTTGTAGAGCTCCTATCCTTTCCATATCATACTAACTTCCCTTCTTTCATATGATTCCCTGCACTTTGCCGAGGGTTTGGTTATGAGTCTTAGTGATTAATCCTCATTTAGAAAGACAAATGGGATGTGCATTGAACGTATGACAGGAGTCTACCACAAAAGGGATCTGAAAGACTCTACCTAGCAGTGTTTCAATGTGGTTTTAATATTTAGTTTCTTGGAAAGTCTTGAACTAAACATAGAGGAATTTTGAAGTTACAGGTACTTGAGCAGCTGATACAAAAAGAGCTGAAGCAGGAAAGAGTTGACTCAGGTAGGGCAAAGATTTCAGAACGTGCACGTGATAGTCTAGATCCCTAACTTTACTGTATTTTAGTTATCATGCCTTCCACTCATTCTCCTATTGGACTGATCATACAGAGAGAAGACAATATTTTAGAATGGATCTTCTTAGCACATAAACAGAGTAAAAAACTAACAACATATGTTGAAAAGTTTTCTGATCTAATTGTAAAAGAACTCATAAGACTTCGTCAATCAGCAGTTATAGACCAAGCAGAAATTGTAATGCCTTATAGTAATTTTGAAATTACCTCATTGTGGCTAATGAATGAAGATTTGTAAAAAGCCTGTAGTAATTATTTGGGAGAAATCAACTACAAATATCCCAAAAGAAAGTGACTCAAGTTCATAAAAAGAACTAACTGGATAGTAAAAGGGACACCAGTTTCTCAAGCTCCTACATTTTATACCTGTGCAAATAAATCAAGAACAGAAGATTATAAGTCAGAAATATAAGTGAAATAATTAAAATCCTATATGCTTCAGTTTAAAAATCAGAGCTATATTGCTCTGGCTAAGACTTCATGTACTATATTGAAGAGATACAGAGAGAGCAAGCAGCCTTTTCTTGTCCCTGATTTCAGTGGAATTGCTTTATTTCCCCTTAAATTGATGTTGGCAATGGGCTTGCTGTATATTGTCTTTATTATGTAAACAATTTGTGTGTCCCTGATCTTTCCAAGATTTTCATCACGAAGGGGGTATTAGATTTTGTCAAGTGCTTTTTCAGTATCTAATGAAATAAACATGTGTTGCTGTTGTTGTTTTTTTCTTTCAATTTGTTTATATGGTGGATTACATTGGTGGGTTTTTGCATATTGAACTACCCCTGCATGCCTGGGATGAAGCCTGCTTTACCATGGTGGATAATATGGTTTATGTCTTCTTAGGTTCAGTTAGCCACTATTTTATTGAGTATTTTGGCAACACTGGGTGGCCCACAGTGAGGAGAAGGTGAGGAGAAAGTTAGAAGGACCTAGAGGGGACAGGAACTCCACAATAAGATCAACAGAGCCAGCTAAGCAGGGCTCAGGGTGGCCTGTGGAGCCTGAAGCACCAACCAGGGACCTTGCATGGACTAGGCCTAGCCCCCTACACAGATGTAGCAGATAGATGAGCAACTCAATCCTCTTATGGGTTCCCTAGTATGGTGCGTAAGGACTGACTATGAGCTATGTTCCCTATTTTTGGATCACTTTCCCCTCGTGGGGATATCTAGCCAGGCCACAGGGGAAGAGGATGCTCTCAGCACAGATGTGACTTGATATGCTGGGGTGGAGGTAGGGGGTTCCTCTTCTCTGAGGAGTAGGGGAGGGAGGATAGGGGAAACAGGGAAGATGTAAAACTGGGATGTAAAATAAATAAATAAAAAGAAAAATAAAAAATCAGAGCTATATGCAATCTTTTTGGTTTTATTAGATTTTTTTTCTGAGCCTATCAGTATAATTACTGACTCAACATATGCAGAGAGGTTTGTGTTACATATAGAGAGACTGCTCAACTTATTCCTTATAATTCAGAATTAACATCAGTATTTATACAACTGCAATAGACAATTCAAAACAGAAATTATCCTCTATATATCACTCTCCTAAAGGATTCAACCTCATAAAGGATTGTCTGCCCATTGGCACAGGAAAATGGATGAAACTGACTAATTATTAACAGGAAATATGCTAGAAACCTCAGAATTTAATTTCATTAAAACATCATTTTAACAGCAAAGATTTAAAAAGAAAAATCATTACTTGGCAACAAGCCAGAGAAATTGGAAAAAAAAAAAGAAGTTCTACTTTTTCTTTGTATACCCAAGTTCCATTACCTACTGGAAGAAACCCTAAGGGTATCCAAAGAAATGAAATTTGGAAGAAATTAGTTCACTTTGCAAAACTAAAAAAAAAAAAAAATTAGTTTCTAATCAAACCATTGACAAATACTGAGGATTTCAATAGGCTTTAGTATGAGTTAAAAAAAATAAGCTGATTCTTTAACTGCACATTTTTTGAAAATTGTCGCTTTCACAGGAATACTTTTACAAATAAGTACTTTTACAAATACTTTTACAAAATAATGCCTTTGCATATATTTAAAATGACATTTTTGCATATTAAAACATAAAACATATTGCTGGTATACTACAAAATCCAACAGGTCAAGCAGTTATAGGAAGATCTAACCATACCTTACAGGAGGTGATTAATAAACAAAAATGGAGAATAAGAACTCCCAGAATTAGACTGATAATGCTTTATTAACTTTAAATTTTTTTTTAAATGCCAATGAGGTAGAAACAGCTTCAGAAAGACACTGGATTGTAGAAAACTACTTAAGTTGGCATACTTTAAAGATTTAACATCAGAATGGAAATCAGGGAATGTGTTATGTTGGAGAAAATATGTTGCTTATATTTCTTCGGGTGATGAAAGACTATGGGTTTTACTGATAAAGATCCAGTCTGAATAAGAGAACCATTTTGTAAAAGGCACAACTCAAAGAAGGAAGAGACACATAAAGACAGCAAGCAGACAATGCAGAAAACTGATTCCACCAAATGGAGAAAGCTCAAGGAACTGGCTGAAAAAGGAGAGATTGTGCATCACACTGGCAAATTGGAAAACTTTGGTGCTGACATGGACATTTGTTGAAGGACAGATGATTGATTGGTACTGTAGTTATGAAGGATCATCACATCAATGCACCTTCATAAGGACATTTGAACTATTAAATTTCTGGAACTGACAATTGTTTCTGTTAAAATAGTTAAACATTGTACAGTTTTTAGTTTCAACAGAAAGGGAGAAGGTGTAGAGGGATTTTAATCCAGCAACATGGCTGATAATGTGAGATTTCTACTAACGGCTAAGTCTAGGGTAGTACATCTTTCTGTATCATGTATTAGACCTTCTAATACACCTAGTTTACTTTTCTCTAATTCACCTATGAGTTTCTAACAGGAAATACCTGGCTAGTGTTGTTTGTTTCCAGGGTAAAAGCTAACTCCCTTAGAAGTTTTACATCAGTAAGGGATCATCTTGCATATCCCTGGTTGATCTGCATGAATTAGTTCAATACATACACTTACCAGGCCTTCTACAAATCACAGAAGGCCGAGGTCTTCTGGAGAAGTCTCTAGGAACGCTTTATCTACAGTTCCTATTCAAATGACCTCATCTCCCACAGGGAACACAATGAATATCTTGATATACAGGATTATTGACCATTGCTTGTCCAATTACATTCTTTGGGTCAGTATTATCCATAGTTAAAATCCATTTATTCATGGATACTGATGGTGCTCTTAAAGTCTAAGAAGTTTTTCTACACTATGCATTTCCATTTTCAAAAGATAAATTTTCAATTTATACCTGTTTCTCATCTAGATCTGATATTGCCCTGTTTATAATGGATGTTAATCTATATAAGAAGTCAGTAAAAGCTTTTCTGGGGCTTTGTATAATCTTTGTGAATGACATGGGCCTTTTTTCGTTGTTTCTCCACCTTATCCCATGCTCTTAAAGCTACTAAAGTACATTGTACATGTAATAGAGTCATCAAATTGCATCTGCTTTCTTAAATGTATATTGACTACATGTAACAATTGTTCTTTCATGACATTAACCCCTTTAGACCTATTACAATTTTCCATAATTACTGCTTTTTTTAGCTACCATGTCAGTCACTGAAATTGAGATCTACCTTCAAGTACAGCTTCTACTAAATCTTTCCAGTCTTGGGGTATAATCCTGATTAGGGCAGCCCAGGTACTTAACATCTGTCTCACATAGGGTAAGTTCATTCTGTAAGTTACTAGTAGTTCTTTAAAATGTTTAAGATCTTGTATTTTAACAGGATTCCAGGCTAGTTGTTCATTTTGTGAATTTATACCATGTTCTGGCATTTGTTCCCCCATGTAACTGGGAAAGCTAGTTGGGGGGTTGTTTCTCCTTAATTTTATTATGATGTGTCACTGTAGGTTTATTGGCTGTCTATTTGATCCTTAATTTCAATAGGTACTATAGGTTCACAATTAAGAGCTTTTTGTACTCTCACTTCCTTTGTCTCTTATCACTCAAGCCTTTTTATTATCATGGCTATTTTGTTGTTCTTGTTGTTGTGCAGCTATTTTTTAACCATTTCTTAGAGGAAATATAAATATATAAAGATTGCAGTTGAAAGTAGGCAGAGGTTTACTCTGGTAGTTACAGTTGCAATAACTACTGCTATGTCTTTTACAAGTAATTATATTATACTTTCAACTCTTACCCTTAAAATCTTAAAGATGTTAAATGGAGTATCCCACTTTTTAATGCAGGAAGAGTCTGTCTACATAATTAAAATGTCTTTTGGAGTGACTTGCTGTGATTCACTATTTCAAGGCTCCTTCAGCTCTGGAGTCTCTTGAGTTTCTGAGGGAACCTAGACAAACTTGAAGAACTGATGCTTCCTCTGGAAATGATGCCAAGTGAATTTTTTCTCTGCAGCTTTACATTAGGTGTCCCCTGCTTTCCTCAATGATGGTGGCCATCAGATGTAAAAGTAACTCTTATACATCTGATATGATTGTCGTGGAGGCTAATTGCTGAATATGGTCACTCTTTCTAGTTCTGTCTGAACTCTGGCTGGCTGGTTGGTTCAACTCAGCTGTATGGCTGAAAACTCTTTTCTACTCTGACTGACACAAACTGGCTTTTCTCAGGTTCTCACTGAATTGCTCCGCTTGGAAAAACTGCCTCTGAACTCCACACCCTGAACTGCAATGACTACATGAACTGAATGGAACTGCACAAATTCAACTCAACCCAATGGCATTCTACTTAGCCGTGCCAGATTGCACTGACCTGAACTCAACTGGACTCCACTGCATTGTCAGAACTAAATTGAACTACGGTCACTGAACTGCCCTCTCCACTGACTCATGACTGATAGACTGACTCTCTCTTCCTGCATTGCTCTTAAGGAATGTCTATTTCTCCCTTGGTGGGTCTGCCTCACCAGGCCACAGGGGAACAGGACTGGAGAAGTGGGGTAGGGAGAGGCTCCACTTATCTAAGGAATAGGGAATGGAGAGTGGAGGAAGGGGCAGTGAGGGTCGGACAAGGAGGAGAGAAGGGAGGGGGCTATGATTGGGATACAAAGTGACTACATACATTAATTAATTATTTATAACCTCACTTTGCTGTCTATTCTTAGGAGAGTTGGCCATATCCTATTCTGTGAAATCCTTCTCTGATTCAACATTTTGCCTGCCCCTCAATTAGATGTCACTTTCAAACATGGCTACTTCCTTCTACAAACTAACTTCAGCTTCATTGTTTGGGATTAAAGGTGTGTACTAAAAAAAATGTCATCTGCTTGTAGAAGATTTCCAGAGCTGTTTTTCTGTATATATCACAATTGTGGAGTTTTTTTTTTTTCTTTAAAAACTTGAACAAACTGGAAGTTGAGGCTGCTTCTAGATACTTTGTCTAGGACAGCCCCACCAGCAGTAAATAAAGTCTCCATGTGACTTCTTAAGGTATCTTGAGAGTTTTTCTCTTCCAGTACTCCATAACAAATGCTAACTAACACAGCACCTATTTGCCAATGGTGTGATCCTTATATTTCCAGTATATCAGTGTTATAAAATTATTCAAACATTTGTATACTTTTAGACTACTTTGAATATCAGTAACTGAGAATTGTTCTGAAACATCTTTATATAATGATAGATCATTCTCCATTGTTCACAGACTCACCTGTGCTGTAAATATATGTTAATGGTGGCACAGAATACCAACCTTTCTTCAGCACATAAATTCCGTGCACAGCAGATAGATCTAAGATTTATACCTTCAAACATTTTTAATTTTTATTCTATAAACAAAACATCCTAGAATTTCTCTTCCTTCCTTTCCAGATTTTGGCATCCTTATATTTTATAAGGATTTATATAAACCAAACTTAGCTGATTTTGAACACTCTGTTCTGATAGTTTTTATTATTTATTATTATTATTATTAGCAGATATAGCTCCCCACTGTGATCATCCCGGTCTTTATAGTTTGTGGGAAGGCCAACATCTTCTTAGAAAAAAAAAATGATACTGATATCTGGGATTTGACTCTCTCTGCAGGGGGTTTTCATGCAGATTAAGAGAAACAAAGAGCTAACACACCAAGGGCATGCCTTGGCTGCACATGATGAGAGCTGTGGAGCAGGCTGCAAGCTAGGTGGAACTGCAGTTGCTGAAAGTTCTTCCTATTTCCTGACTCCTTCCTTGAAAAAACCCTCAAGTTATTGCCAACAAGTCTTTTCTGGGCTTTTCAAAAAACACACCTAAAATATCTGACTTCTTAAGTCTGCATTGTTAATGGTTGTTAAAATGATTAGGCTTCTTCCTGTAATTATTTTTTTGTCCTACATTACATATTTGTTGCACATAATGTTTTTAATCGCTTTGCCTTCTTTGAATTATTTTGTTTCCTATATTTATAATATTTTTTATTCTTTCCACAATTCAGAAAGTGTTTTGTGCTTTTTCATATTCTTGTAGGTATTAAAATTTTTTTTTACTGTATGGCAATGAGCTTTCATTTTAGTCATTATTATTATTATTATTATTATTATTAACCAGTGTCTGTAAAATCAGAACTAATCGGTATTCTGGGAGTAAATTCCTTTTAGTCCTGTATTATTCTGATCTTTCTTTTCACATGAAATGGGAAATATCCCCCAGAGAATACAAAATGTATAAGATTGTTTTGACTGACATCTCAGACCTTCAAAGAAACCATGGTCTTCTGGAAGTATCTTCAGGTAAGATTCAAGCTTTTCAGGTTTCACCGTTGTCTTCCAATTGATTGTCCAAAGGTGTTTATCAAGTTTTCAATTAATTGGTCTGTCAGTGTAAGATTATGGTATAGTAAATAGCATCATTCCTAAAATGAGTGACAGACAATTTAATTTTGTAAAATGATTAATCTGTATACATTAATTAATACAGAAAATTACTATGGCAGCAGTTTTCTTTAACCAGCTAGTTCCCCAATGATTGACAAAAAGAGACTGATTTATTATTTAGCTGTAGGCACTATTCTAGGCAGATTCTGAGCTACTCTAATCCTACTACCCTTAAAAACCACATAAAAGCCAGTCACTTGCCAATCTGATGAACCCAGGTGACTTCTGTTCCATCAATCAGTCCTCATGGCACATTTCCGTTGACCACCTGCTCTCAGTCCATCCCATCCAGCTGCTGAGATTCTTGCTCCTTGCCTTCTCTCTCCTCTCCAACTCCCTCCTCTCTCCTGCTACATCTTCTGTTTCCTTTTGTCCTGGTCCTCCTGCTTCAAGTTCTCCTGAACTTGAGGCTGGGAAACCTAAACTTTGTCTTTCAGTCATAGACATCAACATTTTTTATTAACCACTCCCAGATAACTGGGGGGCATTCCGTACATTACATTGACAGATACAAGAGATGGTTCAACTTACATAACAATTTCCTTGGCAGGAAAGTAACCAGCTTTCAGGGCACGGAAATCAGCATCTGAAAACACAGTGCACAAGACCCACCTCCAACACAATTTTGCTATTATTTTGTTGTTGTTTTGGTTTGGATTTGGTTTTGAGGTAGAGCTGAGCGTGTTTGTGTGTGTGTGTGTGTGTGTGTGTGTGTGTGTGTGTGTTCATGTGTATACATAGATCATGCAAATCCATGGGTGTTCATATGGAGACCAAAATTTGATATAAGGTGTTGTCTTCAATTGCCTCTCAACCTTACAGTTTTTGAAACAGGGTTTATAACTGGTACTTGTTGATACAGCTAGACTGACTGGCCTGCAAGTCTCAGAGAGCCAATCGTCCACACATCCTCAGCACTGAGATTACAGTTATGTATCTCAGTGCTGACTCTTTTATATGGGAATCAGAATTCTGAGCTCTGTGTTTACAATACAAGAATGTTACAGACTGAGCCATCTCCCCAGACCCAGCCTCTGTGTTTTTCAAACAAATCCACTGAAGGACTGATGAGATGGTTCAGCAGATAAAAGTATCTGCGGCCACGCCTGATGACCCAAGCTTGATCAACAGGACCCAAAACAATAAAAAAAAAAAAAAAAAAAAGGCAACTCCGCAGAGTTGCTGTCTGACTACCATATATCCATTGCTTTAATTTCTGAGACCTAGATCAAAACCTAGGCTTCGTAGTTGTTGCAAATAGTAGAAAGGAGTACTGGATCAGAAAGCACACATTCAGATGGTAAAGCTCACATAACATTTCCTACCCTATTCCACTGTCCTGGCTTGCTTAGTTGACCCCATTTAACTTCAGAAAATCAGAAGTCACTACTTTCAGACATCGGGGTGGAGATAAGAGCTGCCAAAAATTCAACTCTCTGCATGTCCTTTAGAGTTTTCTAAAAAATAGGTATTCTTCCAAGAATGATGGAAATGCTATTATTGTTGCAAATAGCTAAGTCATGTTGTCTTAACCTCTTGTATTAATCCATTTTCTGTTGCTAAAACTACCAATTCCAGATTAAGGTTTCAGGAAAAAAAAATTGTTTTGACTCTCGATCACATTTCAAACTGTAGGGTTTGTATGATGATCCCTTCTGGGCGGGCCTAGCTGGGAGGTGCTTAGCATAACACATGGTGAGAGAGATGTGTTGCTAGCTTCCATGCATTCAGCACTATTCATGAAGCCACAGCACCAGGGAGAGTGCAGCCTGATGGCCTGATCACCCTTGCTAATCACTAGAGCCACACTGGGCATTCATTCTGAAATTCCTGTGTTTAGGTTTAACCTAACCTCCCTACCTAACTAAAGCCTAGCCTGGCGAAAGACATTGAAATATTTAGCACAACAATAATGTCTTCCTCAACTCGGTGACATTATGTGTTAAATCACTTTCTTTGTGACCAAGATACTACTTTCAATGAGTAATTTTCCGCCTCTACATCATTCAAATATGTGTACCATCACCTGACCTTTTGAAATGCCCCAGCTGTACTGTTCTCATAAGATTTTGATTTTCCTAACAGTGTATTACTAATTCACTTTCAATCATCCTCTTTATGTTCACAGCATTTTCTTTGTAATCACTTCACTATTTCCATTACGGTGCACACAGCACTAATAATCACATATGTAAATGTGAGCATTAAAAAGACTTTTACAATAGAAATGGATACTTTTATAAATCTTCCTGCTTAGATTTTTATGTCTGATTAAATATTTATTTATAGAAACTGGCTATTCTTTTTCTCTATTATTTATCAAAGATATGACTTTTTATTTTTTACAGTTTTTTCATTATATATCCCGATTTAGCCCCTCCCTTAACTTCTCCCAGTCCCTCCCTTCCTCTGTCTTCCCCCCATCCCCTTCCCATAGTCCACTGAGAAGGGGAGTTTGCCTCCTCTGCTGACTTCCCATAGCTTATCAAGACTCATCAGGACTGCCTGGATCCTCTTCCTCTGTGGCCTGGCAAGACCCCATTGCCAGGGGCAAGTGATCAAAGAGCAGGCAAAGGAGTTCATAATAGAGACAGCCCTGATCTCCTTACTCAAGAACTCACAAGGAGACTGAGCTGCCAATCGGCTACATATGAGCAGGGTTTCTAGGTCCTCTCTGTGCATGGTTCTTGTTTGGTGCATCAGTCTCTGCAGGACCCCCTAGGCTAAGATTTTTTAGTTTTGTTTGTCAACTTGTGTTGCTCTTGTCCCCTCCACATCCTCCCCACCCCACTCCCTTCTTCCATTAGACTCCCTGAACTCTGTTGCGAGTCTCAGCATCTGGTTCAATCTTGTGTTGGGTGGAGCCTTTCAAAGACCCTCTATAGTATGCTCCCATCCTGTTTCCTCTCTTCCACCATACTGTTTGCCATTCTGAAAGAGATTTAAGCATCCTCCCTAAGGTCCTCCTTACTATTTAGCTTTTTTTTTATGTCTGTAGATGGCTGTCCTATACTATACAGCTAATATCCACTTTTAAGTGAGCTTATACCATGCCTGTCTTTCTGTTTCTGGGTTACCTCACTCTCTTCCCTAGTTCCATCCATTTGCCTGCAAATTTTATGATTTCCTTGTTTCAATTGCTGATTAGTATTCCATTGTATAACTGTGCCACAATTTTTGTATCCCTTCCACCATTGAGGGACATCTGGGTTATTTCCAGATTCTAGCTATTACAAATAAAGCTGCTATGAATGTAGTTGAGCAAATGTCCTTGTTGAATGGTGGGGCATCTTTTGGGTATATACCCAGGAGTGGTATAGCTGGATCTTGAGGTAGTGCTAGTCTCAATTTTTTGAGAAACGGCCAGATGTCACTTTTACATATATTAGTATTTCACATCTCTAATGTTGCAGATGATATTAGAAATTTGCTAAACTTACTTCTATTCTCTACATTAAAAGATCATCTAAACTGTGACTGACTTAAATTTAAATATCCACTTTTAACACATGTCACATGAAATGGTTTGTTGTCTAAGCATAGAACTTAAAGCCAAGGTGAAAACTTTTTATGTATTTTTATATTATTAGACAATTTGTTAATTCTTGAGATTTTCACACAATGTACTTTGTTTATATTAACTATCCTCCAAATATTTGCATATTCTCTTCCTTCCCTATTCACCCACTTTATTTAATTATTTTTATTCTTATTTTTGAGAAAAAAAAAAAAAACAAAAAACAACCCATGCACTGTTGGATATGTTATCTTCCATTGGAGTGTCATCAACATACCAGAGGCTCTCCCTCTCTCAGAAGCTATGAATGACCAATAGCTCCTCAGTTAAGAGTGAGACTTCATGCCAGCATACATTCTGAATGCTGGGATTTGTTCTTGCTTGAGACCGAACAAGTCTTGTGCATGCTGTCATAACTCTTGTCAGTTCCTATAGACAACTGTCCTGTGGTGTCTGTGGTGTCTGCAAGACACTAAACCAGAGGTGGTGGATGTCCGCAATGAAACAGTGCTTCAAGACACACTTAGGGATTTTCATATTTGTTAATTTTTAATGAAAATACTCATGCCACCTGTTTTGTTTCAGATACTGGATCATGTGTTTTGATTAATCATACTTTGTTTCTAGCTAGCTACAGAACAATAATACTCATGGAATATACATATATAATTATATATATATGTTCATAATAAGATTGATATTTTGATACTAATTTCCTATATTCTGAGTACTATCTAACTATGAATGAAGGTCTGGGGATGTCAATAAGATATATTCTTTAAAATCTAAATATATGTGGCAGTTATTCTGAAGGATTATTTGATATATGAAAATGGAATATTTACATGTAATATTTACAGAACATAGTATTACATATAATAATTTATTACATCAACAAATAATATATATAAGATCTATAATTATAAATTCTTATAATTTTATATAATTTTTTGAAAATGACATGCTTAAAATAACAAAGAATAAACACATCAAAATACTAATGATGAAAAATAATTTCACCTTTTTCTAATTTTTGCTATTTTTAATGTCCTTTGAGAACATTTTATTAACTAAGCAATTAAAATTTTAAAATATTCTTTAATTTAGTAAGTTACATTTAACTGCATTAACCTCTGTCATTGAGCCCCAATAACTATTCCTGAAGACAAATTACTTGTTTAGCTTATCTTTGTAAAATTATTACATGGCTAACTATTATTGTATACTTGAGAAACATCATGATTTATTAATACAATATAGACTCAAAGTAACATATCTAGACACTCAAGAGGACCATGTTGACAGCATTGAAGTGGGGGGAGGGATGGCGGTAGGGAGGCAGAAGAAACTCAGAGGACCACTGGCCACTATGAGGCACAGGTGAATGTGCACCACTACAATGAGTATGTGGTGGAGAGATGGGAGTGAACGAGAAGTAAAACAGTTTATAACCTATGAAGTGAGGCAAAACTTCAGGCACGAGGGTGGTGAGGAACAGCCTGACTGTGAGTAGCCTGTGCTGAGACCTGAGGCCATGGTGATGTGCTGGTCCTTTCTGCTGATCAATGCCATGTCTGGGTGAATGGTCCTGTGCTGATGTTCCTGATCTATGTTAGCACCAAAGGTCACAAGACATCCCCAGTCCTGGCTGTTATTCGGGACCACATTGATGTCCTAGTGTGGTACAGAGTTGTCCCTGCCTCGCACTAAGGCAAAGCAGGAGAGCTATCCCCAGTGGTGACGGTGTGGGAAAGTAGACAGGCTGACCAACTCAGCTGCCACCCAGGCCCAGATCCAGGGCTTTGAGTTGGCCCAAATAACATCTCCTCAGTTATTAAGAAGAAATCCTTTCTTGTGACAGCAGCCACAGACAAAATTTGAGCACACTAAGGAAAACAAAATAGGTCGAGTACAAAAAGCCAAGTGATATACTTTCTCATTTGTATGTAGAGTCTAAAACAATCAAGAACCCAGCAGAGAACAACATGGAAGCTAACAGGGGGCAAGGCTTGTTAATAACTGAATAGTATTAAACTCACCATTCTATATTTCATACATTCACTTGATGATAGGAGTGTAGACTGGTTATGTAGCTTGGTGTTGTAAATGGGAGAACCACAAACACATAATACAGTCATCTGATTGTCTTTTTTTTTCTGTATCTGCTATTGTTACCAGGAAAACAGTTCTTGGGTTGTGCTTATTTAAGAGAATGCAGCTAATAAACTTTTTGACTGCTGTGTACCAGTCAAAATGCAGATTGTTAAACAGAAGTTACAGGACAACTAGATGGAAGAGCTTAGCATCAGGCAAAATTATCTTCAAAGAAAAAAAAAATCTCTGTAGCAACAAAGAGGCGTGTTATAATGAAGACATCAGTTCTTCAGAAAGATGTAACGACCCACGTGAATTCAGCCGATGTTAATGCCTTCAAACACGCAAAGCACAAAATGACAATACTGAGGGAAGAAATAGACAATCTCAGTAATAGTAGGTGGACACTAGAGGATGTTACTCTCAAAAAAAGCACACTCAGCATCAGTGCAACACAGCAGACATAGACAGCACTATCAAGCACCCAGGCTGAATGACACTTACAGAGCAATTTACTCAACAGTAACAAATTCTTATGAAGAATAATGACAATAGTCACCTGTATAGACTTTCAGCTACCTCATTAAAAAAAAACAAAACCCTAATAAACAAAAATTGATTGAAAACACTTAATTTACCATCTTGTAATTAAAATATTAGAACTTGGTGATATACTAGTACTATTAACAATAAAAATCAGACAGTGTATTTTAAATTTATATGTGAACTTAAAAAGAAACCACAAATGCAAAAAAAATCTTTTAATGCACTTAACTGAATAAAGAAAAATATATAGAAACTAAAGGTAAGTACTGACACAGCTCAAAAAGAGCGCTTCCTCATAGGCCTGTTTCAGGTAAGACTTCAAATCAGCAACATAAGCTTCTACCTTAAGAAACTAGGTAAATGAGAGCAAACCAAGAGAGTCCTGCCTGCAAGATGTACTAGGGTAAAGATGGAGAAGACCTTGTTGGAGAGGTCAATCAGGGACTGGTCCGATTTGAGGCCTATGCCATGAGAAAAAACCCATGCCTGTCCCTGGCCAGGAACTAGAGGCTAGATAGCTGGATTGCCCAGAAACCTAGGACAGAACCAAGCACGACTGGCAAAAAATAAATTAAAAGGTCAATGAAATGGTTCCTAATTGCATTCTAATTTAATCATATTATCAGAGAGGTTTCATTTAGCAACTGATGGGAGCAGATGCAAAGACTCACAACCAAACATTAGTTGGAGTTCTCCCCCATTCTGGGGGGAGAGGAAGGATTGTAGGAACTAGAGAGGGCAAAGATAGCATGAGAACAGAGTCCACAGAATCAAGTAAGCATAGCTCATGGGGTCTCAGGGCAATCGCTGAGCCTGTACAGTTATGCACTACGTCTTCTACATGTATGTGATGGTTGCATAGCTTGGTGCTCTTGCAAGACTCCTAACATGGGGAGTGGGGGGTATCTCTGACTCCTTTGCCTTCTCTTGGGACCCTTTTCCTCTTACTGGGTTGCCTTAGTCCAGTCTTGGTATGATAGTTTGTACCTAGGGAAGTGACATTGAGAACTAGAAGGAGTAGTAAACTGGAGGATGTAATGTACGAGAGAATAATATTTTATCTAAAGAAGCAGTAATTCATGCAACAGCATAATAATCCTTCTTAATGGTTTAATGCATCAGTGAAGTCAGGTGCAAAATAGCAAGTACTTATTAGCTATTAGGGTTTAGAAAAGCAAACCAACAGATCTAGAAAACAGATTAGTATTTAACAGGGAGGGGTACTTTGAATGCATACAAATGAGCACAGTAAGATATTTCCAGAATAAGAATTGGTCTAAAACTAGATAAAACTGATGGTAGCACAACTTGGCAAATTTATCAAAATTCTATGAATTATGCATTTTAAAAAAGGAAGTTTATGATATAAAGTTAAAAACAGCCTTCTCAGATCAGAATAGCTTCCCCTGGCATGCCTTTCTGTTTAAGAGACTGAAATTTTAAAGACCGTAGGAATTATAAAAATTTGGAGTGTGGCTTATATTGTGGCACTAATATTAAAATGACTTATTGGGGAGGAACAATAAAGAAAAGATTATGTTTTAAGATTGATGTGTTTGTGTGCTGTGTTGACAAGGTATCAAATATGCTGGTTGGTCGCTGTCCTCTTGAGGCAAACTAACGTCATCTGGGAGAAAGAACTTTAATCGAGGAACTCTCTTCAACAGCCTGCCCTGTGAGCATATCTATGGAACATTTTCTTGATGTTCATTGATATGAGAGGGACCAGACCAGACTATCAGTGGGCAGGTGGTCTTGGATTACATTAGTAAGCAAGCTGAACAAAACATGCAAAAGCAATCCAGTAAGAAGTTCTCCTTTGTGTTGTCTGCTTCAGTTTTGCCCCTAGGTTCCTCCCTTTGGTCCTTTCAATGACAGACTGTAACCTGTAAACAGAAATTAACCCTCCTCCTCAAGTTGTTCTTTTTCTTTCTTTCTTTCTTTCTTTTTATTTGTGACAGCAGACAGCACACTAAAACAGAGTAAGACTAAATCATCTTGTTATATAGTAAACAGGAAAGTATTTAAGTTCTTAAAAATGGTAAGCAGATGTAACAAAGATACAAAAGATGTTGGATTAAAGAGAGACTTTCTCATCAAATCTGGATAAGCTACATCATTAATCAGTTACTACAAATGAAAGATGTAAAAATTTCTGAGCTCATCCTGATGTCATTTTTGTGAATAAAGAATGATTTTTACATAAGAGATGGCCATTAAACAATGGAGAATAATATAGTTAGAAGAGTAGCCTTTTGAAACTGTGACAGGGATCTCTCAGAGTAATTCTCAAAGGAAGCTAAGGTAATAAAATACAGTATTACTTGTGAAGAAACAAATCATTTTTATATACCACTTATCAATTACAAATAAAACTACAGTAACTTTATAGCACAACATTATCAAAACTCTAACCAATAGTAAAAGCAAACATAATAAATGATACTATACACTGACAACAGGTCTAACCTGTGGAATGGAAAAGCAGGATTAAAGAACATTAGGACTGAACATTCAGGACTCAGTTTACTGGCTATAGCAATGGGATCTGAGTCATATCTTGGGGCCTAGGAGAGAAGGTGATCTTTACTGTCTGGGAGGTTGCTAATGGGTAACTCTCTAACCCTGGTTCCACGATCTTTTAACCTTACTGTGTAGCAGGAAGATTTCTAATAAAAAACAAAACAAGGTCATTCCTCTTTTTAAGGTCAAACCAAACAGGTCTGTCCGGGGGGGGGGGGGGGGACTTTAGAAATAACAGAAAGCCTGCTTCCAATCTACACTAGCATAACAGTCATTTTGTTCATTATCTGCTCTCAGTCCACGAGAGCGAGCAGTCCTCTCCTCTGCCTTAAGCTCTGCCCTTCCTCTCCACTGCACTCTGAGTACCACATTAGAACCATTTTTGATTAGAAACCCAGGGAAGTCAAGATTGAGCTCCTGTAGTCAGCACTAAGAATGGCACATCCTTCTCAAGAGCACGTAATTTAAATATAACCCCGAGGAAGCATTAGAAAAATCCAAAGTATGCCTGTACTATAGCATTATTTACATTATAAAATCCTCTCAATGCACAAAACATACAGGCTTTAATAGCTGTATACTCTTAGCTCAGTTCATACTGTGATTGTTCATGGTATCTTTTGAGATACAGTCATCATGAAATTTCATCATGCATGACAAGTTAAATAAGAGCCACTTATACATGTACAAGATCCTGGATTTAATAATTGCATTGTATTTGTGTAAAAGAAGTCTTTTGTTCCAAAATATGTAAAAACTAAGAGTTATGTGATAAAGCAAATGTGCCAAAAGCTATAACACATATAGTAGTTCTTTATTTTATGCTAATTTTTGTGTGGATGTTAGATTTTAAATTTTGTTTAAAATAGTTTAAATGAGAAAAAATATGAGACTTTGATTTATACTTACATTTATGTTCTACTCTATAATATATTTAGTGAATATATGTCTGGGCACAGAGCATATATAAACCCTGAGCTTCTCACACAGTAGCTGAAAGAATATTAACTTCCATATTGTCTGTGCACAGGCATGCACTTGTGCATATGTGTGTAGATAGATACATATATATGCATGGAGTTACTCTATGATGGGAATGATGATGCCATTATTAAACACCATAAGCTAATAAAACGCCCAGAAGAAGGAATGGGTTACCTCTCTTGGAATTGTTGGTCAAAATTTTAACAAATCCCATTCATTAATATTATCTTCAGTGTTCTTGGATACCATCCAGAACTTGAAACTAAAACCCTATTGTTGAAGACACCACTATGTAAATTGTACAATGTAGAGAAATCGGCTGGTACTAAGTTGGAATCTTCACACTTATGGCTAGGTTTCATAGCAAATGTGATATTACTGGAGTTGAAGTGTACTGATGCGCTCTGCTCAGCTGTGAACCACTTGCTGTTCACCCCACACTACAAGCCACGATACAAACGAACCCTGCAATGCCTCCCCACTGCTGCAGATTGGCACTAATGTATGGGAGTAACCAACCACTTTCTGAGTGCTTCAAAGCCCGTTCTCCGACTTCGCACCCATACCTGACACTGTTGTAGGGGAGAGCAGTGAGGAGTCATGGTGATGAATATAATCAAAGCATATTGTGTGAAATTCTCAATGATATATTAAAAAATAAAATGACTAAAATTATTTCACTGAATAAATTATTTTGTAACAACTTCCAGATAATTTTGATTACTGCTATGACTTAAATCATAAAGAACGGGCTGGAGCAATGGCTCAGAGGTTAAGAGCACTGCTTGCCCTCCCAGAGGTTCTGAGTTCAATTCCCAGAAACCATATGGTGGCTCATAACCATCTATAATGAAATCTGGTGCCCTCTTCTGGCATTCAGGTGTACATGCAGGCAAAACATTGTATACACAATAAAATAATTAAATATATTTTTTAAAAAACATAAAGAATATTTTAGTTAAATTATTGATTTCCTTTGACCTCTGTGTGTTTATAACTTACTGAAAAATGCATACGTACAATACTTTTATACAGCCATTGCCTCAGTATTTGTTCACTAGCCTAAAAGGAAATATGCAAGTAGATTGAGATTTGTTATGTTCCAAAATCCATTAATTTATTATAGAATAGTACCTTGTGGCATCCTAACCTAATATCACATTTTAGAAAAAAATTATGAAGAGTATCTACTTGAAAGTCAAGATAGTTTATTAACACTATAAACACTTTAACTGTTAATAAATTTAACTATTATTAACTAATTTTTAACTACCAACTAAAAATCCCTTAGTTTATGAACATTATTGAGAGGTGAATATTTTTTATTTGTTCATGTTTATTCTTTCTGTGAACATTGCAATTAAGCATCCCCCTAAGCTTACCCATGGTCCAGAAACCTTCGTGCTCACCCAGTCTAGTAAGTCTCTAACACCGTTTCTCAGCTTGGGCGTAGTTCATTCTGAGGACCTAGCTTCTTCACTATCCTAGTCATACGAGTGCTCCAATTCTAGCCCATTTATGTCATCCTCATCCTCTTAGGCATAACTTGAATACTGGCTGCCCAGAGCCCAGGCAGATCCAGCTGAAGTCCCGCTCCCATGCTTTCCTGGTTACAACTGAACTGAAGTCACTCATTTCCCCCTAGTTTAAAAAGAGTCAGCTCTCCTGGCAATGGGCAAGGAGAAACCTTGGTGGCGGTGGTGTTCTTATATGAGTCAGGGGCAGACCAGATGGCAGCCTTTTGTTCACCCTAGCTTGAAAACTGGCTTGGTATCAAAGCCAAAGCTGTTTTATGCCTAGGGCACATAAAAAAAAAATCAAATCAAGTCAAATTCGGGCAGCACGGCACAGAAGGAGTGGGGGAGACAGACAGAGACCTTCGTCCCAGCAGGCAAAGAAAGACATTCACAGATCTACCCTCCACCCCACAGCACACTCAGGCCATAGGTATACAGAGCCTCACCTGCCACCATGCAGCACAGGGAGGAAGGGGGAAGATACACAGTTCGCTGCAGACCATCATGCGATCCACAGGCCAGCCCTCCTGAGCATGCACAGAATCGTAGACACCCGCCTGTCGTCAGACCAAGCAGCTCAGAGAGAGGATGTCACCCAGGAGTCTGCAAGCCATGTGGCCAGCGTGCAGCAGGAGCCACCACAATGTACAAGCATGTACTGGAGAGATGAGAGAGAGAAGTAGAGAAGCTTGAGCATTACAAAGAGAGATGGCACTGGAGACTTAAGGGAGAAGAGGAGTAGCCTGTCGTGAGTGGCCAGCCCCACCACCTGCTGCCATGGTGAGGTCTTCTCCCCAACTTCCACCGAGTTCCATGTCTTGGTCCATAGGTATTAAGTGGCAGGTGTTGATATCAATGTCTACGGCTTATATTACCAGTAGAGAACATGGGGCATCCCTGCTTGGGGCAGCTGCCAGGAACCACTTGGATGTCAAGAGGCTATGCAGAATTAGTCCTGTTCCTCACTGGCAGTCTCTCTGGATGCTACCCTGTAGAGAGCTGGCCCCACCTCTCACCTGCAACAGCAGGAGAGCGGGCCCTGCCCGTTACCCAGGCAGCACAGTGGAGCTATGCCTGGTGGCTGCAGGGTGGGTGAGCCAGCCTCAGTTTGTGAGGGTGGAAGAGCTGACTCCTGCTGTTGGGAAAGATGGCCACAGGGCCATGAGTATGTGAGAACTAGCTCTGACACACACCAGCTGCAGCCCCCGGGAGAGTGGGCCCAGCACAGCAGAGCTGACCCTAATAGTGGGGGGACAGGAGAGCTGGCCCTGGCAAGAGCTCAGGGAAGCTGCTCTTGCCACTCCTCTACTGTGAGGTGGCATGGGTTTGGCAGCCGTGTCCTCGCCCTCTTACCACTCCCCACCTGCGGCAGTTGGGAATGTTAGCCCAGGCGTCATGAGAGGAGGTGAGCTGGTCTGGTCTCTCACCAGCTGCGGCACTTGGGAGAGCAGGCCATGCACCCCTCTGAAGGGGTAAATGGGGAAAAGACCATGCTCAAATCAGGGATGGGAGAGAAATAAATACAGAAAAGGGAGTGGGGAGGGTAAAAAGAACAGTAAGGATGTCTGAACATTTAAAAAGGAACAATACCATTAATTATCTTAAAATAGTTATAAGAAATATAATTTTGTGTATAAATATGTATCTGTTATTTAAATAAAATCTCATCTTGACTAACAATGTGCCCAGCAAGAGCCATAGACCATTGAACAAAAGCTCAACAGTAAGCATAAAAAGCACTGTTTTGAGGTTTTGGTCAGAATTAGCCAAGGGATTCCCAAAATATTATGGGGTATTTCTGTTACCTTGGTTGCCCCACCTCCAGAAGTTGAAGGTAAGTCCTTAGTGATTAAGAAATTATGTACTTAGGGGACCTGGCCCCCAAAGGCTCGTGAGTTGTAACTGACCTGAAAGCATCCTCTCTGAGGACTAACTTTTTCTGTACCAGAAAGCAACATTACTGTTTCCAAAGGAGAAAGCAACCCACAGTTTTGCATGCTGTGGTGCATAGATTCGTAGGCACCGTTTTATTCGTTGTTGCTCTCTACTTACATTTGTCCGTAAGTATATAAATACAGCCTAACCCAACCAGTAAAACATTATTTGTATGCATATATCTTCATGCTGTTGCTGTTGCTCTTGGTATATCGCGTTGGTATTGGATAACCAATTGTTTTGCTGTTCCCTGGAGAAAACAATTTTTCTCACTCCCAGCATTCATTAGTTTTCTAGAGTTCTTTGTGGAAGCCTGAGTTTTCATGAGCATTCCACCGTCAAAGCTGGTATTATTCTTGTCCAGCTCATATTTAGTAAGTCATGTTTGTGATACTTTATGGCTCCAGCTTCTGACAATCCTAGGAGACAGGAGCATGCAGCAAATATTGTTTCTCTATACCATACACTATTTCTGCCCCATCTTCCACATTCTTTTCTGAGTTTTAGTTGCAGAAGTTGTATTCTAGACATATCAGTTGATGTTGGCTTCTACAGCTTTGCATTTTGATTGGTGATGGATTTCTGCAGTGGTGTCCAAAGATAAAGTTTTCTAGATGAGGGGTGAGGACCATGCTCTTTTGTGGGTTAAGAATAAATGCTTAGAATGTAGTTAGGGATTATACCTGTTTAGTACTATGATTTAGTAATTATAGATTCTTCTCTAAGAATGAGGGTTGCATGATTTCTGAGTACTTGGCTAAGTTTCTGGCACCATCCATAATTTCATTCTTGCCAACTTAAGCCTAATTAAAGAGTGGTATGTATGCCACTACGTCACAGTTCTTAAAGTTATTATGTCGTGCTGGTTATTTCTTTGATTCATAAGTATTTTAATTGATATATAGCATCATTTAAGTGATGTGTGTGTGTGTGTGTGTGTGTGTGTGTGTGTGTGTGTGTGTGTAACAACAATAAATTTTGGAAGGCCATAAATTAGTTTAGCATGTAAGTTAATTCTCTTTGTGTTCCATAAAAGTTCAGCCAGGCAGTAGTTCTATTTCATTCAACTTTGGATATACCTAAAATGTTATATATCCATATAACTGTTTTTTTAGTGAATTTAATATATACATGACATAGAGGAAAGCTAAGAGGTTGTATTTGGACATCAAAGCTTCCATGTGTTTTATGGTCTTTTCTTTATCAAGTCAGGAAAAGCAATGATGTGTATCTGCTGTGGAGTGGGGTTGCTCATTTTGTCTTTACCTAAGAGGATTTTTTAATTTAACTTTTATTAATTACACTTTATTCATTTTGTATCTCCCCATAAGCCCTCCCTCCTCCCCTCCTGATCCCACCCTCCCTCCCCTTTCTTCATGCATGCCCCTCCCCAAGTCCACTGATAGGGGAGGTCCTCCTCTCCTTCTGATCGTAGTCTATCAGTTCTCATCAGAAGTGGCTGCATTCTTAATCATATATCAAGTTTGTACAAACCTCTTGTAACAATGCCAACAGGAACATTGTCATTTATAGATTAATGGCTTAAGAAATAGAAATATGACAACTGCTGCTTTGCATGAGGCAACCATTATTAAATATGCAGTTTGGATATCATATGGATCTCTCAGTATTACCCTCACTGTACCACTCAATCAGAAGAGCCATAGGACTATGTTCCTTTAAAAAACAAGAGTTGGTTTTAGTTATTATAAAATAAATTAGTCTCCTTTCTTTTCTTTTTGGTAGCAATTTTTCCCAACTTGTCTTTTGTTATATATGATACACAAAAAGATATTATGAACTACATATCAATGATCAAATTTTTAGTATAATGAAGCAATTTCTTAATTCAGAGATTTCCAAATGAATTAAAATTTTATATATGGCCAGCATGTCATGGCCCTAGATCTGTTTCTTCATATATGGCACATTGAAACTTCTGACATAAGTACTTCCAATTTCTCCTCACCCTCTCATCTTGGTAACTATTATTTTTGTTATTAATCACTGTAGATTTGATTTTAAAAATTTAACATGACTAAGACCATACAATAATTTTTATGTATATGTTTATTTATTTATTAAAATAATTTTCATCAGAAATTGCAAAGAATTTATGCTTTGGGGATATTTTATTTTATATATACCTAGTTTCCTTATTCATTCTTTTATTGATGGGTAGTTAAGGATGTTTCCATATCTTTGGTATTGTGAATAGGATTGGAATGAAATTGGGAATGTAGACATATTCAAGAATGGTGATTTCCTCGTATGTGGATGTGTATGGAAGGAAAATTTCTGGATTATATTTGTTTCTTAGGAGTGGATTGCAATAGATATTCTTTACTGTGTTTAACATATGTTTTCTTTTTTATTAATTACAGTTTATTCACTTTGTATCTCACCTGTAGCTCCCTTCTCCCTCCCCTCCCAATCCTACTCTCCCTCCCTCTTCTCCAACCATGCCCCTCCCCCAGTCCACTGATAGGGGAGGTCCTCCTCCCTTCCTTTCTGATCCTAGCCTATCAGGTCTCATCAGGAGTGGCTGCATTGTCTTCCTCTGTGGCCTGGCAAGGCTGCATCCCACTGAGGAGGAGGTGATCAAAGAGCAGGGCAATCAGTGCCTCACCTATCCCAAAGCTTTTCATTTTCTAAATTTATTCAGATATATGATATTTTTTATCAAAATCAGGACCAACATATTTTATTTCTATTTAGGTAATAAATAGAAATAATCAGTTTTTCAAGTTTCAGGTCAGATTGTTTTAAGACATTTACAGGGTCTCTTGTTCATAGGGCTGTCTTAAGGCCACTTCAAACTGCACTCCTGGCCAACTAACTGAAAGATGTTAAACCATACAATAAGGGCATTTGCTCAGCTATGTTCATAGCAGCTCTATTCATAATAGCCAGAATCTGCAAACAACGTAGGTGTCCCTCAACTGAGGAATGTATACAGAAATTGTGGTACATTTACACAATGGAATACTATTCAGCAATTAGAAACAAACAAAAAATATGAAATTTGCAGGCAAATGAATGGAACCAGAAAAGATGACCCTGAGTGAGGTAACCCAGAAGCAGAAAGACACAAATAATATACTCACTTATAAGTGGATATCAGCCATATAATAGGGGATAAACATGCTAACATCTATAGTCATAAAGAAGCTAAACAACAAGAAGGACCTTGGGAAAGATGTTTAATCCTCATTCAGAAGGGCAAACAGGAGAGGCATTGGAAATAGGAGAAGACAGGGAACACAGCTGTAGCCTACCACAGAGGGTCTCTGTAAGATTCTACCCAGCAGGATATCGAAGCAGGTACTGAAACCCATAGCCAAACTTTGGGCAGAGTGCAGGGAATCTTATGGAAGAAGAAGAAGGAGATAGAAAGACCTGGAGGGGACAGGAGCTCAACAAGATTAACAAAGCCAAAAAATCTAGCCCAGGGGTCTCTGTGGCTATTGAAGAATCAACCAAAGACTAAGCATGGAAAGGACCCAGATCCCCTGCTCAGATGTAGCCCATGGGCAGTTGAGTCTCCATTGGGGTGCCCAAGTAAAGGGAGCAGGGGCAGTCTCTGGCATGAACTCAGTTGACTGCTGTTTGATCGCCTCCCCCTGGTGGGGTGGCCTGGCAAGAATAGGATCCAGAGGGTCCGGATGAGACCCGATCAGCTAGAGTCAGGTGGTATTGGAGGACCTCCCCTATCAGGGGAATAGAATGCAAGTGGAGAGAAAAGAAAGGAGGGTGTGGTTAGGAGGAGATGAGGGAGGGGTCTACAGACAGGATGGAAAGTAAATAAATTGTAATAAATAATAATAATAAAAATTTTAAAAAAGAAAGTGACACATCCAGGCTCACAAAGACTTCTCATTTGTAGTTATGATTACTAAGTTTACATGAGAACACCCTCCTCCTGAGTGTTATGGCAATGGTTAAAGTTTTGTTAAAAATAATAAGTACTTTCATGATGCTGGACCATCTGAACTTCTTTTTCATACATTTTGTTCACTTAGCTACAATACGCCATTAATGAAAATCTGCAAATGATTTCAAAACAGTGAAAATGACTTTGTAGTCAGAATTTCTTACCACATTAGGAAAGTAATCTAAAAGAATGCAGTAGAATTCAACAGTGAAAATAAAAATTTAGCCTGTTTTAGCTTTAAAAAAACAAACCATAGTTGAACAAAGCAGATAAAGTTTGCTATATTTTAACGAGATGATAAATGGTAACATCCAGTACAATACTTATTTATGGACTAGTGAAATGCTAAGGCAGATATTATTTATATTTCTATTGATGGTTACTAATAACTATTCATAGTTATGTATACATTATAGGTATAAATTCTTGTATGTAAAATGTATATCAAATAACCATAATGGGAATTCCAAATTGGTGTCTGATAACTTATTCCAATGGAACACATTGTTTCTTTTCTTAAAACAGAGATCTTTTCTTAGTATTCATTTCCAGTTGGATGTTTTAAATAGACATGGCAAGAGAATGCATGGTGAACAACTTTTATAGCCCTCTGTTCCCCAACCGCTTCTCATATCTTTATGTAGCAAGTGATGCTGTATTTTAAATAAATTTTAGCATTCTTATTTAACACTACCTTTAAGGTCTTTAGTTCCAACTCATTAACAAATTACATAATTTTGACACAAAACACATTTTTCTCAGTGAAATACTTAATTCACAATGCACATATTTGATACTAATTATAACGGCACTTTTTTTTTTTTTTTACCAGTAAGTTTGTTTAGATCCTTTGTTAATAAAATAGAATCAACTTCTTTTAATTAGTAAATATATACTAACTAGGTTTATATATTGGACAAGTATTAAATTTTCCACCATCATACTTAATATTTTTCTTAGTGCTCAGGATTTGCTGTCTCATTAAAGTTCATCACTTTTTCATTAATTATTATCACACACAGATTATATATTAACAACTTGTTTTTTCAAAGTATTTATTATTATTTTATTATTGATAATAATATTATTTACAGTTTATTAACTTTGTATCTCAGTTGTAGACCTTCACTCATCTCTTCCTGGTCCCACCCTCCCTCCTTCTGTTCCTATCCCTCTCCCATAGTTCACTGATAGGGGAGGACTTCCTGCCCTGCTTTATATGACCTTAGCCAATCAGATCCCATCAGGACTGCTGGGCCCTGCTTTTATGGATATGTTGGTCTCTGAATGGAGCTACTGTTCTCTCCAGATCCTTCCATAATCTCTTCTTCCATAAGACTTCCTGTGCTCTATCCAAAGTTTGATTGTGAGTCTCTTCACATGCTGGGTGGAGTCCTTTAGAGGACATCTGTGGTAGGCTCCCATCTGTTCCCTCTCTTCTTCCACTTCTGGAGTCTATCCTGTTTGCCCTTTTGAATGAGAATTAAGAATATTCCCTAGGGTCCTCCTTGTTGTTTAGTTTCTTTAGGTCTGTAGATTTCAGTATGTTTTTCCTGTATTATATCTACTTATAAGTGAGTATATACCATGTGTGTCTTTCTGCTTCTGGGTTACCTCACTCAGGATGAGCTATCCTAGTTCCACCCATTTGCCTGCAAATTTCATGATTTCCTTGGTTTTAATGGCTGAGTAGCATTCCATTGTATAAATATATCACAATTTCTGTAGTTATTCTTCAGTTGAGGGATATCTAGGTTGTTTCTAGATTTTGTCTATTATGAATAAAGCTGTTACAGAAATGGTTGAACAAATGTCCTTGTTGTGTACTTCAGCATATTTTTGGATATATGCCTAGGAGTGGTATAGCTGGATCTTGAGGTAACACTATTTCTTTTTATTTATGTATTTATGTATTTATGTATTTATGTATTTATTTATTTTATTTTTTTCTTATCAGTTACATTTTATTAACTCTGTATCCCAGCCATGTCCCGCTCCCTCATTCCCTCCCAATCCCACCCTCCCTCCCTCATCTCCACCGTGCCCCTCGCCAAGTCCACTGATAGGGGGGACCTCCTCCCCATTCATCCGATCCTGTTTTATCAGGTATCTTCAGGACTGGCTGCAAAGCCCTCCTCTGTGGCCTAACAGGACTGCTCCTCCTTTGGGGGGTAGGGAGGTCAAAGAGCCAGCCATTGAGTTCCTGTTAGAAATAGTCCTTGTTCCCCTCACTATGGGAAACCAATTGGTTACTGAGCTACCACAGGCTACATCTGAGCAGAGGTTCTAGGTTATATCCATACATGGTCCTTGGTTGAATGACAGTCTCTGAGAAGACCCTGTGCCCAGATATATTTGGTCCTTGTGGAGCTCCTATCCTTTCCCCATCATACTAACTCCCCTTCTTTCATATGATTCCCTGCACTCTGCCAAAGGTTTGGTCATGAGTCTTTGTATCTGCTTTGGAAACACTGCTAGTTAGAGTCTTTCAGATGCGCTCAGTAGACTCCTGTAATACGTTCAATTCACATCCCATCTGTCTTTCTAAACGAGGATTGATCATCTTACCCCATGTCCACTCTCTTGATAATCTTTTTTAGGTGTATATATTTCATTATGCTTGTCATATCGTATAGGTCTATATAAGTGAGTATATACCGTGTTTGTCTTTCTCCATCTGGGATATTTCACTCAGAATGATCTTTTCTAGATCCCACCATTTGCCTGCAAATTTCATGATTTCCTCCTTTTTGATTGTTGAGTAGTATTCCATTGTGTAAAAATACCATAATTTCTGTATCCATTCCTCCGTTGATGGACATCTGGGTTGTTTCCAGGTTCTGGCTATTACAAATAAAGCTGCTATAAACATGGTTGAGCAAGTATCCCTTTTGTGTACTTGAGCAAAGTATGGATATATACCTAGCAGTGGTATAGCTGGGTCTTGAGGAAGCACTATTCCTAATTGTCTTAGAAAGCGCCAGATAGATTTCCAAAGTGGTTGTACAAGTTTACATTCCCACCAGCAGTGGAGTAGAGTTCCCCTTCCTCCACATCCTCTTTAGTATGTGTTGTCACTTGAGTTTTTTTTAATTTTTTTATTAATTTTACTTTATTTACTTTGAATCCTCCCTATAGTTCCCACCCTTCTCCCCTTCCCTATCACTCCTTTTCTCTCCCTTCTCCACACATGCCTCTCCCCAAGTCCACTGGTGGGGGAGGTCTTTTTTTCCTTCCTCTGATCCTAGTCTGTTAGTTCTCATCAGGAGTGGCTGCATTGTCTTCTTCTGTGGCCTGGTAAGGCTACTCCCCCCTCACGAGGAGGTGATCAAAGAGCAGGCCAATCAGTTCATGTCAGAGACAGTCCCTCTTCCCATTACTATGGAACCCACTTGGAGACTGAACTGTCATGGACTACATCTGTGCAGGGGTTCTAGGTTATCTCCATGCATGGTACTTGGTTGAAGTATGAGTCTCAGGGAAGACCCCTGTGCTCAGATTTTTTTGGTTCTGTTGCTCTCCTTGTGGGGCTTCTGTCCTCTCCAGATCTTACTGTTTCCCATTTTCATAAGATTCCCTGCACTCTGCCCAACAGTTGGCCATAAGTCTCAGCATTGATAGTCTGCAGGGCAGAGCCTTTCAGAGGTCCTCTGTGGCAGGCTCCTAACTTGTTCCCTGTTTTCTCCTTCTTCTGATGTCCATCCTCTTTGCCTTTCTGGATCAGGATTGAGCATTTTAGCCAGAGTCCTCCCTTTGGATTATTTTCTTTAGGTGCATACATTTTAGTAAGTATTTGATCTTAGCCATTCTGAAGGTGGAATCTCAGGGTTGTTTAGATTTGCATTATATGTTCTGTATATTAGCCCTCTGTCAGATGTAAGGTTGGTGAAGATTTTTTCCCAGTCTGTAGGCTGTCATTTTGTTCTGATGACAGTGTCGTTTGCTTTACAGAAGTTTTTCAGTTTTATTCAGGACCCATTTATTGATTGTTGATCTTAGAGCCTGAGCTCTTCGTGTTCTGTTCAGGATGTTGTCTCCTGTGTCAATGCATTCAAGGCTCTTCCCACCTTTTTCTTCTAACAGATTTAGTGTGTTTGGTTTCATACTGATGTCTTTCATCTACTTGGACTTTACTTTAGTGCAGAGTAGTAAGGATGTATCTGTGTTCATTTTTCTACATGTAGACATCCAGTGAGAACAACACCACTTGTTGAAGATACTGCCTCTCCCCCCACACCCATTGTATGGTTTTGGCTTCTTTGTCAAAAATTAGGTGTCCGTAGAGTATCACTGTTTGCAGTACACATGAGTGACCCCAAAATTTCTACTAGATAAACTTTCAATGACATTTCAAAAGGACATGCCAATCTAAGGTCTAAGTTTGCAGCCTTTGTGTACTTTTACTACAATCTTAAGTTCTTTTCGTACTAAGTCAATTCCCTAATCTGTGTGAATGCTTTTGTGTTACATCAAATCACCATAGTCATTAAATTCTCAATACCTTCATATTATTTCTATATGCTTTAAAATCAGCAATGTCTTTAGTTTACTTGGTTAATATTTTATTTTTGATGCTTTTTCCTCAATCTGTTCAACATAATATACATTCATATTTTACATACTGAACTATATACAATTTTATAAAACAGTAGTGATGAAAGATTTCAAATATTAACAGAAATGTAAAAAAATAAAAACTTCATTGACTCTAGCAGCCACATAAGCATAATTATTTTAATAAAAAAATAACAGCTCCTTAAACCTCCTAGAGGGTTTTTGTTCATATATCCTATTATGAGGTTAGAATAATACTGTGTGTGCCACTTTCTTTTTTTTTTTTTTTCGTATTTTATTTTTTTCTTATCAGTTACATTTTATTAGCTATGTACCCCAGCCGTGTCCCGATCCCTCATTCCCTCCCAGTCCCTCCCTCCCCCCCTCCTCTCCACCGTGCCCCTTGCCAAGTCCACTGATAGGGGGGACCTCCTCCCCATTCATCTGATCCTGTTTTATCAGGTATCCTCAGGACTGGCTGCAAAGCTCTCCTCTGTGGCCTAACAGGACTGCTCCTCCCTTGGGGGGTGGGGAGGCCAAAGAGCCAGCCATTGAGTTCCTGTTAGAAATAGTCCTTGTTCCCCTCAGTATGGGAAACCAATTGGTTACTGAGCTACCACAGGACTCTTTCATACCACTTATTTTTGTCCTTTTCATTTGAAAATTCATTTCAGTGTTGTGATGATCTTTTGAAAGTATGTTCTGTTATTATATGATTTTTGTGTGTGTTTGTGTGTGATGTCTTCTGAGGTAAAATTATTTGGAAACGTTTTCAACTACTATTTTGTTTATTCCTTTTATAACATCTCATCATTTACTTACAGAATGTAACTACACGAAAAACAAAACAGAAGAAGAAGATTTCATCAATAAACAAAACTTCTTCAGAAACAGAGCTAGCATGTTAGGTAAATGAGCTTGTGGTTAAGTCATATTGTTGTGGATAGCCCTTTGATACCCCCTTTGATATTACTGGAGCATTTTCATTTTCCTTAGCATCTTATTGAAAATCAAGTAAATGTGAGGCCTAAGTTTACCTTCTGTGTTCACCCTGAACTGTGTGTAAGTACAAGCATATGCCAGTTGACTGGGCTTGAAAATGTCTTGGGATATGAGGAGGCAGTGGGACATTTGTCTGGTCCTTTCAAAGATCACAACTCCAAATAAGCACACTAGGGCCTATGATTCTGGGGGAGGAAACATTACAAAGGTCAGAAGATTCACAGCGGGAGCTCTGAGAGAACAAGCCTAGAGACCTAATATTGCAAAAGGTGTAGAGACATTTTACTCAGTTTGAGAGTCAGTGAGTTAGTAGATTTTAGTGCACTGTGAAAATATTTCTAACTTAGAAATACAAAATACAAACTGTTTTAAAGCCAATATGCTTTTAGTGTACACATGTTGCCACAAAAAGAAAAAACCACTGAGGTCATGTGATAGTTTAGTACCAAAATATTGGCATTCTGTAGCTATGCAAGTAAAGTATCTTCACACTGTTAGTTTAGCACGTTTATGAAATATTCTCCAATGTGTGATTAGATGTAGCATTCATTCATGATATTTTTATTATGAGTATGCACATACTCCAAAATTTAAGGAGTCTCAAACTCCAAAGCACTTCTAGCCCTGTGTATTTAAAAATAAGGGCTGCCCAATAGCTTCTACTGCTGCTGCATGTCTCCTGTGCCTCAGAATTCTGCATGCTCTGAGAACTTTTTCCCTAGTGAATTCTCACGTTGGATGAGTTGACATAAAATTTCGACCATAACTCAAACATCCTCAGAGCTCATTATTGCTTCGTGAGCTTGGGGATATGAACACTACTCCCCAACTTTGCATGGTCTGTGAATGTAACTAGCATCGTCTTTTCTGTCTTGTTGCAAGCAATAATGGATTTCTTTAAAATAACTGGACCTTATATTTTCACAAATTTCTTTAATATGTTTGTTTTTAAGCCTTCTTTGGATGTCAATAATTAATTAATGCTATAATGTTTAATAGTATGTGTATGTGTATGTATGTATATATTGTTTGAAGTTCCATGGTTCTACATGTCCCCATATTTACTATATGGCATATCATCTTGAAGTACTGCCTTCTTAGAGAATTATCTAGAGGTCCTAGATAATATAACAGCTACGAGATTTATTTTAAAAAAATATGTTGTGTTTGCAATGGACTATTTGTTCTTAGGGTATGACAGATATATGAAGATTGTGTGACATTTTGTGGGGTTTATTTTGGTCATGGTTATATGATCTTCAAGTTTATGTTGTCAGTTTTGCATAGCACAAATACTCTCTGCTGAGCTCATTGATACTCAGATAAACTTAGTTGAAACATTAAAAAATAATAATAATAACTGGACCTACCGCTAACTTCTGTGTCCGTCCCCTTGGATGCCTCCTTCCTCCTAGGACAGTTACCGTTTCATGTGCAACTGCAATTGATTTTTTTTTAGTCTACACTAAAACAAAATTGTTTCTATCTAAGCTGATTTAAGCTATTTTTAAGTAAAATTTTGTGAGATATGTGATCACTTTACTTCGCTGGAATGAAGATACAGCACATCCATTGCTGCTTTCATGTGCTAATCTCACGATTTGATCCTTGAGAAGAAAAAAAGCAATTAAATTTGCCTGGCGTGCTTTTTTTTTTTTTCTCTGAAAAATCATACTGCTTGCTTTTCATAATTCATTTATCCTCTAGATGTCTTCCAATATTTATCTTAGGATTTGTCTTCTTATTTCACTAAGAGTTGAGGTGGCAGGTACTCTCCCTTTAAGAAAACACAACCTTGTTTGCTTATGGCTTTTCTATTTTATACTCTCAAGACACCTGTGATAATAAATAACACTCTATTCATCACTGGGAAGCAAGCTCATCAAATAGATTATTACTCCTATTCTGTCTTAAAGTTGTGCCATCAAATCAATGTGTGTGTGTGTGTGTGTGTGTGTGTGTGTGTGTGTGTGTGTGTGTGCTTAGTATTTTAATATTCCAGAATATGTGGTGGAAAAGCAAAATACTTGACTTCTAAAATGACCGGTCCCCTGGCCTGCCTGTTTGCTGAGATCTTTATTCTATCCTAATTACTTCAGCTTCAATTTCCTACCTTGTCTTCTTTTAAAAACTTATGTGTTATTAAAAGATGATTTTAGAAAGCAGGTCAATATCATAGGCATTTCAAAGTCTTTGTGGGTTTCATTATCCTCTCGTTAATTAGTATATACATAATCCCTATTTATTTCTTTGAAAACCCCTTTGGATATTATTAACATTTCTTTTCTTTTCATATTTTTCCTGAGGTTTCCTTTTCTCTACAAGACGTATCTAATGAATTTTATTTTATCACTTGGATTCCATTGATCTTTCCTTCTCTGGCTATCATTTTTCTTCACTTATGTATTTCAGCCCTGAATTAACTTTTTAATATTCACCACTCTTGTGCTTAATTTACAACATTCAGAACCACCAGATTTCTTCTTGATCACATATTTTAATTTTTTTTTTCCTTTAGCAACAATTAACACATCCCAAGTCTTTAAACTTTTTCAGGATGAATCAAATATAACCCCCTTTAAAATATTCCGCATTCCAAGACCATGTCAAAATGGGTAAATAACGTCAAAAGTAAGAAACAATGGCAAAAGGTAAAAAAGGCCAGAAGTCATTCATAAAACTATGGAAAGAATCAGTAAAATCCAGGGAAGAGCAGGAGTGTGGTCTCTTTGTTATTTTCTGTTTGTCTGTGGCAAAGTTAGACTTCATTAAGAAAAATCTCAGTACAAGTATAGAAGTGTAGAAATAGTGATATTGAGAATGAAAAAAAAATACAACAAAAGGATGGTAGAGCCTACCCTAGGAATTCTCAAAGGAAAGTGCTACATTTAACAATCTGAAAAAATAGTGGCATAGCAACAGGGAAGCTCTCAAAATGATATGTGTTACACTATTTTGAAACCAAAGACCATGCATAGAGAGCACCTAGACACTCTGCTCAGATGTAGCCCATAGACAGCTCAATGTCCATGTGGGTTCCCTAGTAAAGGGAGAAGAGACAGTCTCTGACATGAACTCAGTTGTCTAATTCTTGATTACTTCTCCCTTGTTGGGCAACCTACCCAGCCCGTAGAGGAAGAGAATCCAGGCAGTCTTGATGGGACCTGATAGGCTAGGGTCAGACAGGAGGGGAGGAGGACCTCCCCAATCAGTGGAGTAGTAGAGAGAAATAGTGTAGAAAGAGGGAGAGAGGGTGGGACAGGTAGGAGATGAGAGACAGGGCTAAAACTGGGATAAAAAATGAATAAATTGTAAAATAATAATAATAATACTTGGATCTGAAATTATAGATTCTTGTAAGTCATCCACCATGTGGGTGCTAAAAACCAAACCTAAAAAAAACATTTTGAAAGATATGTTTAAAAGTTTGAGGTTCTCATTTTTAAGTAAGGTAGATCCTTTTGTAAAGATACGATTACAATTAGTTTATATGTATAAATACTTCTCTTTGCAAAGATTATAAAAACTTTATATGTATAAATGTGTCCCTTTGTAAACAAGATTATAAATAAGATTTCAAGCACATTTTCCAGACTTGCAGACTCATAAGGCAAAAACATAGGCCAAAAATGTCAAAGGAATTCTTAGCTTATATGGGTGACAGGAAGCTAAGGATCATGTTTTAGTTGATAAGATGGTTTGCAATATTCTCTTGATTTTCAGTCATTAATTTGGAGGCTCCTTTTCCTTCTCATGTTATTACTGTTATTATTACTATTATTATTTACAATTTATTCACTTTGTATCCCAGTTTTGGTCCCCTCCCTCATCTTCTCCTGGTTCCAACCTCCCTACCTCTTCCTCCCCTATTCATCTTCCCTAGTCCTTTCCCTAGTCCTCCTCCCCTACTATCTGGCTCTAACCTATCAGTTTCCATCAGGACTTCCTGGATCCTCTTTCTCTGTTGGCTGGCTAGGTTGCCCCACCAGATATACTCACTTATAGTGGACATTACCCATAATATATAGGATAAACATAGTAAAATCTACAGACCTAAAGAAGCTAAAGGAAAAGGAGGACCTTAAGGGAAGAGGCTTAATTCTCATTCAGAAGGGAAAACAGGATAGACACATGAAGGTGTATAAGAAAGGGAACAGAACTGGAGCCTACCACAGATGTCCTCTAAAATACTCCAATTAGCAGGAGATTGAAGCAGATGCAGACACTCACAGCCAAACTTTGGACAGAGCACAAGGAGTCTTACTAAAAAAGGGGGATACAGAAGGACCTGGAGGGAACAGGAGCCACACAAGGAGACCAACAAACACAACCAAAAAAGCAGGGTCCTGGGGGAACTACAGAGACTGATGCATCAACCAAAGGCCACTCAAAAAGATGACCTAGACCCCCTGCCCAGATGTAGCCCGTAGATAGCTCAGTCTCCATGTTGGTTCCCTAGTTACAAAAACAAAAACAAAAAACAAAACATACAAACAAAAAAAAAACCAAAACACCACCACCAACAACAACACCAAAAACAACCAGTGACAGTTAGAACATGGGAAGGACTGGCTACCTAGACCAGTCCTTCCCTCATGTTCTAACTGTCACTGTTTTTGTTTTTCTTATTTTTTCATCCTGCCGCAAGTTGCCTAATATCTCATAGCTTTTAGAAATTCCAAACTCTCTTGAAAAGCCCCAATACTGTCACTATTTTGGTTTTCTTGTTTTTTCATCCTCCCTGAACTTCCCTCTCTGAAATATCAATAGCTTAATTGCAGTTGCTCTTTTCTTGGGCTTTCTCAGGCTAAGTACACAAACATTGCTTGCATAGGGATTGAAAGCCTGTGCTGCCTGATCTGGGGCTATGATGAGATGTCTGAGCTGGTAGGCTGAAATATTGATGCTCAGTAGCAATCTGGAAGAAAGTGAAGCTGTCATACGCAGCACATTAACACATAAACAGTAAGGCATAGAGAAGAAAAGAGTGGCATGCCTAAATTCAATGATTTCACCAAGAACGATTGTTTGGGAAATACTTTAGTAGTCCAATCTGAGGCACATCGTTTTGAACTGTAAAACACACTGGCCACGTTGTCAGGGATATATATTAAGGCAGGTATATTTATGCAGACTTCTTGAAAATGGACACAGGCTCCTCTCCTGCTGTTGTTAAAGTATCAAGATCCATACAACTTTGTAGAATAACTGCTTTTCATATCTTACACCTTAACTTTTGAGTTTAAAAGTGAGATTATTTGTTTTTTTTTTTCCATGTAAGAGGCCAAGCTGTCATTTTCTCTTCTCTGAGAAGAAATTTTTAAGTACTCTAACAGCTGGAAAGTGTGAGTGGCACTATGCTTAGGGTGTTTCTGTGACAATGCTTCAAATTATCCTCATAGAAGCCACCAAGAAAGAACACAAGGTGCAGCAGAACAATGGTGCATACTAGAGTATGCTGAGTTATTTTCAAAGACCTCTGTTAGGTAATAATGGTACTCTTGACTTATGGTACAGATTTTTTTTTAAATGGCAGTAAACAAAGCTAGAGTTTCTTAAGAAGAGGCTTGAAAGTACATCAAAGCATAGGTATAGGAGAATGGGAGACAGATGGGGAGATGACAGAGTAGATAAGGCCACTTGTTGAAAACATGAGGGCCTGAGTTTGAGTATTCAGCATCTATAAGAATCTATGTAAAATCCATCAACAGCAACATGCATCTCTAAATCCAGAACTGGGGTATGTGGAAAAGATATGTTTTAGCCTGTTTTATATTGAGGTAATAAGTACCAAAAGCAACTTGTGAAGGAAAGGTTCTATTTTCTTACATATCCCAATCATAGTCCATCATAAAATGGACATATAGGTGAAAGCTAAAGCAGAGCAGAGACATGGAGATGGGAACTGAAGCAGAGACCCTAGAAAAATGGTGATTATTGGTCTGTTGCCCTGGCTTGACATCCTGGACTACCTGTTCAGTAGAGACACAGTGGACTTTGCCCCTGCCCTCACTGACATTAATCAGAACAATGCCTTTCACATGTTGGTACAAGCCAATGTGATGAGACAATTTTACTCTTCCTAAGGCGATTATAGCTTGTTCCAACTTGACAAAAACCAGCACAATTAACTCTGTCAACTTGACCCACAACACACATTTTTTTCAAATACATCATTTTAAACCATAACCTTTCCTTTCTTGTTTATCCCCAATATCTCATAACTTTTAGATATTCCACGCTTTTAAAAAAAAAAATCCCAATACTAGAAGTTCAATATTTTGTTAAATGTTTAATGTCTCTTCGCTGTGAGCTCCTAAAATAATCCAAAACAAGTTAAAAATCCTTTGTGTTGTTTTTGTTTTTCTTTTTCTTTTTAATTCCCAAAGGGGAAAAAACAGACCACTGTTATCATTAGGTCAAGATGAAACCAGAAATGTAACAGTGTAAGTACCTCAATGACCTATGCCTTGGAAGAACTCATGATCTTATTTCTAAGGGGCTTGGATAGTCCTACCCCTTTATCTCTGCTATCTGTGATATACACAGCTGTGTTCTGATGGGTCAGGCCAACTTCAATCCATACCTGCTGTTGATGTTGGTTAGTTAGCTGATGATCTTGGTATTGTCAGAGCATCGGGAGCGTCACTACAACTGAGGCAACACCTTCGCTGTTGTTGCCCGACCTCTCACAGTGCCAGTCTTCACCTGCTCTCTGTGACCCTTCAGTCCTGCAGTTCTCATGCCACCCAAACCAGTACCGTTCAGGAGACTCTTTTATATAATACTAAATTCTGCTGCCGGCTTGAGATGCAGATTTGGCCCTCTCTGAATTACAGCTTCTTTGTGCTGACTCTGAAGAAATACTTCGCAGATGATTTTTGCCTCCGTGGTGCTCTCTTGCTAATCATGGCTGATCTCTCAAACACAGCCAGCCATAGCCAATTGTCCCAGTGAAGTGCATGTTTTACTTCCGAGGCACTTGTGTCTTGCTAATTTGAGCTGATTTCAACCCCAGTCCCTGACCAGACTAATTCTCAATTCAATATATCACATAAGCCGTCCAGGCAGTCTTTGCTTCCCTTTAAAAGTTCACAAGACAAACCTCCATCATCTGCTTTACTGTCAGCGTTATCTGCAGCCCAAAGTTCCAAACTCTTCGACAGTACTCCCAGAGACCACGTACCCAGGTCTGTCACAGCGAGATCCCACTCCCTGTTCTCAGTTTCTGCCTTAGTTTGCTCCATTGTTGTAATAAAACACTGAACAAAAACAGCTTGGGGAGGAATGAGGCTCGTGAGCTTGCATTATGGCAGGAATCCTTGGCAGGATTCCGGGTCAGTTCCAGCTCAGGTGTTATAGGCCCTGTTTCTGAACTACGTGCTGTCTTCAGCAGGAGGGACTTACCTTTAACCTCCAGAGCAGCCGACAATGGATGGAATTGATTTAAGTTTCTCTCCATTTAGTTTGATGTTGGCTACAGGCTTGCTGTATACTGTCTTCACTATGTTTAGGTATGAGTCTTGTATCCCTAATCTCTCTGAAACTTTAAACAAGAACTGGTGTTGGATTTTTCAAATGCTTTTTCATCATATAAGGAAATGGTCATGTGTTGTTGTTGTTTTCATGATCTCCCAATTCTTTTTCTATTTTTAAGCTTTATTCTTTGGCCAATTTTCTCTTTTTTCATCAAAAAAATAAATAATGGTGCTAAGCACTCTTAAATGTGTTTCTAACCGACTATGCCTGCAGTTGATATGTGAAACCTTTGATATTGTATTTACAGAAGCTATTTTGTTTATTCATTTGGCAAAATAACTAGGTGAAGCATATAAGATTTAGTGATACATAAACATTTCAGTCACATTTCCAGAGAAAATAGAAGAAACAAGAATGAGTCCTCTTCAGATTTGACTATTTGCCTGAGCCTTTCATATGTCTAAGTGTAATAGCAAGGCTTCAGCAACCTTTAGTAGCACTGAGGTCAGTGACTGAAATAAAAGGAATAATTGGGAACACCTTCATTAGAAATCAGTTGAAATAAGATGAATGACAAGAAAATCTATTTTTTTGTTGTTGTTGAATAAAGTACAGTAATAAATATATAGTATGGTGCCATGTATTTTCAATCAAACATACTATTGGCCAAGCTCAATTGTAACCTCTCCCAGTAGACTTTAAGTTAGGCTGTAGGTAAAAATTTTCTGAAAAATATTCTTTGTTTACATATTTAGTATATTTTACTATGTAAAACAATAATTTTATTATGACATTTTCATACATATTTATCAAGCTGCTTCATCAAAATAATGCCCTAATTACTCTTTCTTCTTCGTCACCCCATTTGATTGCCTTCCTCTACCTATGTGATTCCATTTACAATTTCATGTATTATTTTTAAAATCCATATTATACATAGTAGAAAACATATGTGATCTTTTTCTTTTTGATTCTGGCTTAGTTAACTTTACATGATGATTTTCATCTTCATCTCTTTTCCATAAATGACAGAAGTTTGTTCTTCTTGATGGCTGAATAAAAGTCCAATATGTATATATAACCACATTTTCTCTCTCATTTCATATGCTGGATGCTTTTTTTAAAGGTGTTTTATTTTTATTTCATAGAATGTCCAATTTTTTTTTCTAAAGCATTTTAAGTGTTTGAATAATTCCTTAGTGCAAGATCCACAGTTAGGGCTCACAAAAATCTTCCAGCATATTTCATTTCTAGCATTACAGAAGACAATATCTTAATGTTCTTTCAGGTAAAATAAATTTCTAAGATTGGATGTTAATAATAAAGCTGGAGGTCTAGTGTTCAATACCCAAAGCCTAAGTCAAACATTCTGCTATATGTTGGCATGTGTGTGAAAGGTCAACAGATTAAAAATGTCTTATCAGTTCACACATTCTCAAAAGAAATATCGGAGACACACTGGTTTGATTTCATTGTTGCCTTTGCTAAGGACCCTGGGTGATTTTTTCAACTATTTTCCTCCAAAATTCTAAATTGTTGATATAAACAAAATATATGATTTGTTTTTGAAGTAGTCATACTTATTTTATTTCATTGTATGAGTGTTTTTTTTACTAACCCTTTGAATATTTCTAATTTGCTGAGTTATAATAAACATATATAGTGTTGTAGGAAATTAAACATAAAAATTTCGGGCAATTGTTCACTACAGCCAGTCTGCTAAGAGATAAGCCTCTTTTTACTACCAGTTCTTGATTCCCCAAAATTATAATCTGAGGAAGTTGTTTGAATGCTTTCCCATTTTTAAGTATAACTTTTATTGTCAGTATTGATTAACTTTCATTACATCCAAATCTTGAACTTAAAGTCAGCTAGTTTAAACTGGTAGTTACCCTTTTTTTCTTCTTAGGCCTTCATCTCTGACCCTTTATAGCCCTTCTGACAACACATCACAAATGCAAATATACATCCTCCACTGCTTATCCAGAGTTGTTGGAAGAAAGAAATGACAAGTCTTTTCAGCATTTGTACAATAATCCAGGTACATAAACAAGGGAAGTGTGGTCCAGCTCTATCACGTTCAAATTTGTCAGCAGCATGAAATGGTGAACTAAAAAGCTAAATGTAATATTAACTAGGAAATACCAAGAGGTATGTCTTAAAAGTACTGGGTGTTGTTAAGGGTGTGCAGGAGTGATATACAGAGACTAGAGAAAGAGAAGGGAACAAAGGTGACATGGAAGGTAGAATAGAAGGATGAGCAGTAAAGAATAAAAGGAAATTTGTGGTCTCTGCAGAAAATTATGTCTCACAAACTCAAATCGCTCAAAAGCCACATACGCTTCCATATTTAATACTCAAGGTATTCTTGTGCCTGTAGGTAATACCTGTTTTGAAAATCTGGCATTCTTTTTTAATTATTTAATTAAGTTATTATTATTTATTACAATTTATTAACTTTGTATCCCAACTGTAGCTACCCTCTTCTCCTCCTAGTCTTACCCACTCTCCTTCTTCTCCCCTATGCAATTTCCCTAGTCCCCTAACAGGGGATGACCTCCTCCCCTTCTATCTGACCTTAGCCTATCAGGTCTCATCAGGGCTGGCTACATCATCTTTCTTTGTGACCTGGCAAGGCTGCACCCCCCAGGGAGAGGTTACCAAAGAACCAGCCACTGAGTTCATATCAGGGACAACCTCTGATCCCCTTACTAGAGAATCCCACTTGGAAACTGAGCAGCCTGTGGGCTTCATCTCAGCAGGGTGTCTAGTTCCTCTCTATACATAGTCCTTGTTTGAAGTATCGGTCTCTGCAGACCACCCTAAGCCCAGGTTTTTTGGTTCTGTTGGTCTCCTTGTGGTGCACCTGTCCCCTCCAGGTCTTTCTCGCTACGTTGTACTGGAAATAAAATACTGCACCATAAAAGTTTTCAAGTTACCATTGACACTAGTGACAGAGAATTCTGGACTCCATGCTACTCTGGTCCTCTGAATTCCATCAGATGACAAATAGTGCTTTGAGAGGGATAACAGGTGCCCCAAGAGGAAGCTAAAACCATGGCATATCAAGGCTGCCTGGCTTTACTCCAGCAAAATTATGGAACCTTTGACGGTATAAAATTGAATAGCATTTGAATATTCACTGGGATTCTGATATTTCTTCCAAAGCTTTGAAAAATAATACACTTGATAATTTTTACTCTTATCTGTATTTTACACACAAATTTTAAGAGACAGATAAATTAATATAGTGACTGGAATATTTGAGTCTCAAAAGAAGTAAGATAAGATTTTGCTTTTAAACATGAATTTATATTCTGATATTATTAATGTGTAGAACATATGTTTGGCTTCTATAATAATAGAGTACAAAAAACTGCAATGTCAAATAATAGGTTTAAGAAAGTAAGGCTACATTCTGAGTGAAGTATCCCAGAAGGAAAAAGACAAACATGGTATATACTCACTTATATAGACCTACAAGATATGATAAACATAATGAAATCCCTACACACCTAAAGCAGATAATCAAGAAAGTGGACACAGGCAAAGATGATCAATCCTCGTTTAGAAAGACAAATGGGATGTGCATTGAACGTATGACAGGAGTCTACCGCAAAAGGCATCTGAAAGACTCTACCTAGCAGTGTTTCAAAGCAGACACTAAGACTCATAACCAAACCCTCGGCAGAGTGCAGGGAATCATATGAAAGAAGGGGAGTTAGTATGATATGGAAAGGACAGGAGCTCTACAAGGACCAAATATATCCGGGCACAGGGTCTTTTCTGAGACTGACACTCAACCAAGGACCACGTATGGATATAACCTAGAACTTCTGCTCGGATGTGGCCCGTGGTAGCTCAGTAACCAAGTAGTTTTCCAAAATAAGGGGAACAAGGACTATTTCTAACAGGATCTCAAGGGCAGGCTCTTTGACCTCCCCACGCCCCCAGGGGAGGAGCAGTCCTGTTAGGCCACAGAGGAGGACCTTGCAGCCAGCCCTGAAGATACCTGATATAACAGGGTCAGATGAAAGGGGAGGAAGTCCTCCCCTATCAGTGAACTTGGAAAGGGGCAGGGAGGAGAACAGAGAGGGAGTGTGGGGTTGCGGAGGGAATGAGGGAGTGGGATACAGCTGGGACACAGAGTTAACAAAATGTAACAAATAAGAAAAATTAAATAAATAAATAGATAGATAAATAGATAGATAAATAAATAAATAAATAAATAAATAAATAAATAAATAAATAAATAAATAAATAGAAGGTAAGGCTATTTATTTACTATGAATTCTTTATATGCTATTTTTGATTTTTAAATTTAAAAAAGAATGATAAACACGGACTATGTAATTTTTCTTTTTTTAATTAAATTTTTATTTTTAATATTAGTTACAGTTTATTTACTTTTTATCCCAGCTGTATCCCACTCCCTCATTCTTTCCCATTCCCTCTCTCCCTCCCTCCTCTTCTTCCTACCTCTTTCCAAGTCCACTGATAGGGAAGGACCTCCTCCTTTTTCATCTGACCCTAGCTTATCATGTATCTTCAGGTCTGGTTGCAAAGTCCTCCCCTCCTCTGTGGCCTAGCAGGGCTTCTCCTCCCTCGGGTGATGGAGGGGGAGGTCAAAGAGCCAGCCATTGAGTTCATGTCAGAAATAGTCCCTGTTCCCCTTACTAGGGTACCCACTTGGATACTGAGCTGCCATGGGCTACATCTGATTAGGGGTTCTAGGTTATATCCATAAATGGTCCTTGGTTGAAGATACAGTCTCACAAAAGTCCCCTGTACCCAGATATATTTGGTCCTTGTGGAGCTGCTGTCCTCTCCAGTTTATACTAACTCCCCCTTCTTTCATATGATTTCCTGTACTCTGCAGAAAGTTTGGTTATGAGTCTCAGCATCTGCTTTGATACATTGCTAGGTAGAGACAAATGATATTTATAGAATAATAAAATGTATAAACATCAAATTATAAAGCAGAAAAACATAATAGAATCTGTTGTGTTTCTAAGAGACATCATTCAGTACACAGTATGTTCTATATGAAGGCCAAGACCCCAGAAACCTATTTAAAGAGTCATTCCTGAGGTTTGAAGTACACACCATTTCTTTTGATCTTGGCTTATCTGCCATTCATAATTTCCATTTACTGCTTCCTTAGTTTCCTGAGTATGGCCTTATGTTTCATAACCTTCTCATTTTTCTCTTTAGAACTTTAACTTATTTGCACATATCAAATCATATCTTTAACTGACATCCTAGTATGACATCAACAAAACGGAAAAGATGGATAGCAAATTTCATGAATTATTTTTATTTTGTTTTTCATAATTATATTTCTAATTTTTCATAACTATTTCTAATCTTTGTAAAACAAATCAGTTAGAAATACTTGGATTTTAAATGTTCCTTGGTGATTTTTTCCAGAAGGTGATTCTAGTCCTCAAATTGACTAGTAAACTAAATTAATATATTTTCAATTTTTAGCTTAAATTTAATATTCAGATTCATACAGGCAACAGTTTTCTCTGTGTGAGTTTTCATAGTAAATGGGCAGGCTTAAGAAAGCTTAGTTCCACCATCATCAGAAAGACAATTGGGATGGAAAGAAAATACTAAAATTGTGAACTACTATAGCTAAGCACAGTATAAACTCAATTCCTCAAGGCCATCACAATGTAATAATGGTAGATGTTAAAAAAATTGTGGTTAACATAGACACATCACATCACTCTACTATGAGGGATTCCAGACATTGGCTGTGCTACTGTGTGGAAAAGAGAAAAAAAGCAATTTAAGTTATGAAGCAGATAAGGGGATAACTTAAGTCACTCTGCTACCTCCACTTCTTTTCCCCGCCGATATGATGGCACATTCAACTCTGTACTGTAGTTAACATGTGGTTCTCCGGATTTTACTTGAATGCCTCTGTGGTAGAACTTGCTTGATACAGGTTCTACCTGCTTCCCCCTTCATCAATATTCTCTAAGGCTTGCCTAGCAGCAAAAGACATGCAGCTTGCAGAGTGAAGTTTGACAAGTTCAGGTTCAGCCTTTTTACCAGGTTCTTTGATGGGAAAATGTTTGAGTCATATATAATATTTGAGTCTATGTGTTTTCAAAGAGTGCCTTGTCTTTTCAACCAAAATGTGCAACTCCCCAAAAAGAGTTTAAACTGGATTTTTCAAGCAAGTATGGGAATTTAATGATATGTTTTATTAGTCTTGAATAATAATCTGGATGCATTTATATGGGCATTTATACATATATATTATATAATCAAATTAAGCTTTTCATAGCATCAGAAGATCTTGAAGCAAAAGTGAAGTTTTTTTTTCCTGTCATTACAACATTACCTGTAACAGCTTTGAACCCAAATAATTGCTTCATTATAAGTGAATGAAAGAGTCTCATTTATCTCCTAGTTAAGGAAATCAGTTATATTCAACTATTCACTTATAAAATAAGATACTCTACAGAAGGCACAGGGGGATGAGTGAGAAGTGTTCATGTGCATGAAAAATATCTCAAGGCAATTATGCAGATGGTGTATACAATAGAAAAGGGTGTTCACAGAGCACAGTCAATGACCTTGTCTTAAATTCTCTCTGAAATGACATATTCTCAGCAGAGGATTCAAAAAATATCATCTTTGTCTGCCACTATTAAACTTCCTAAGGCTGAGGAACAAGACTTAAATATGATACCATTCTCACTCCTCAGTAATCCCTGTACAAATAGGATAATTAACAGAAGCCCTTAACATGCTTTATAGTTACAATATTTGTGGAATACTATTTTAAATTTTAACTTATTTTCAAATATTATTTTGTATATATAAATCTGAATGGTACTGTATAGCTGTTCTATCTTGATTGAAACATTCCCTCTTAGGAAGAGGACTGAAATATACAACACAGATTCAGGAATCTTAAAAAAAAAAAAAAGTTTCACAGGGTTCCTTCTCAAAGTGATGGAAGCTGTAGATAATTGGCATGTTGACAGACAGATGGACTTTTTAATTGCGCTGCCTTAAAAGTGCATAGAAAATCCCACTGAAATACCTACCAGTGGTAATTGTCCATGTAGGACGGGCTTCAGTATAGAGGTCTTAAGAGTCACCCATACTCCTGTATTTAACTCAATATATATATATAGCTAGGTTTAGGTAGATGTATTTCTTTGGTCTGACAATGCCTTATCTAGATTGAATAGACATTTGCTCTTATCTCCCTAGTAAAAGGTAAATAATAAATATACAAGTATCTTGATAGAAAGGCATTTCTGTGTACAAAACACATATGTAACAATTCGTAATGCTTCAGTATTAATTCACAAGCTTTGCCATATACTACAGTGAGCTGTAATTCTTGCCTTCTAAAATTCAGAGATCGATTCAATATACCTTTAAATAAATAAAAAGATAAACAGAAGATAGATAGACAGATGACAGATAGATGAGAAGATAAAGAGAGAGAGAAATAGAGATATTGAGAGATAAAGAGAGAGCAGCTCTTCAAAGACAACAAATTAATGAATGGAAAACACAGTGAATTTCATAGCAAAATAAATTTCTAATTGTTGACATGTTAGTATGGTCTCTGAGCCATGCCAGATGCTGTGAGAACTGTGGCAAGTCTTCCTGCACAGTGGTTATTAAGTTTGATACAAGAATATTATTTCTCCACCTGGAGTTCTTTATTTTCTTTCCTCTTCCTGGAAGCTCTCAAACAATTTGACTTTTCTTGATCATAGTTGTTACCTTGTGTGTGTGTGTGTGTGTGTGTGTGCGTGTATGTGTGTGTGTGTGTTCATGGATTTGTATCTTCTTGGTTTACAGTAGATAAGGATTCAGATTTCTGGCTGCTTCTCTCAGGCTAATGTATTGTACTTTATTTTTCTAAATAGCTCCATTTTTTCTTCAGTTTATTGCATGGAAACTTTTAATTTGCTTTATTGAGATACATGATTGATGTACTAGTCTGCCTTCTATTGTTATGAAAAATACCATCACCAAAAAGCAACTTGGGGAAGAAAGAATTTATCTCACCTCACATTGCCACATCACAAACCATCATTGAGGAAACTCGGGCAAGAACTTAAGTAGGGCAGGAACCTGGAGGAAGGGACTAAGGCAGAGAATAAGGAAGAATGCTACTTACTGATGTGCTTCCTATAGCTTGCTCATCTTGCCTTTTTATACATCCTGAGTCCATCTGTCTAAGAGTAACTCCACTCACAGTGGGCTGAGAGCTCTCACATCAATCATTATTCAAGAAAATTTCCACAGGTTTGCATACAGGTTAATATTGTAACATTACAGTTCCCTTTTCCTAGATGACCTTTCTTGTGTCAAGCTGACAAAATTAACAAGCACAACTGAAATCACAAATCCTGGCTTTCTTCCTTTTGTTTTACTGAGTCCTGAAAATATTGATCTTGCCTAAGATTTATTAATTGGCTCTCCCTTTGTTTGATGATATAATGCGTTTTTGTACACATTGTTTATTATGGATGGCTTTTTCTGTGAGTTTGCTATGCTTCTGAGGACTTATTAGTGGTTCCCAAGGTACATGTTTGTAGAAGGCTTTTTAATGCAAACATTCTTCCTCTTTGGGGCAGTGCTAGAGTGCTGGCCCTCATGGCATGACTACTGAAGATCCAGTGCAGCCCCTTTGTGGCTGCAGCAAACAGGAGAGAGTTAGCCTTGGCTGGTATGGATGCGGAGAGCTGGTGGGATTGCCAACTCATATACTAGCCAAGCCCAGAACCAGGGCTTTGGGCTGCTTCTGCAGAACCAAAGCTACAGGATCTCCATGACACAGCACAACAACAGGATATCCAAGAGTAGTCTGGGTGAGGATCTGGTATTGATGGTGTCACAGAAGCCAGAGGCCTCAAACCAAGCGAATAACTCATTACAGTGAAGATTTGTAAGTAAAGAGGTTTGGGCAAATGTGACACACCATGACACATTGCAGCTTCCATGGAGAAATTTGTTATTTTATTTTATTTTATTTTATTTTACTTTTACAGAGAAGACTGCAGAGACAGAGAGTAGTTATGGAGGAATGGGGCTATAAGTGGGATTGGGGTACATGATGTGAAACTCATAAAGAATAAACAAAAGTAAAAAGTAAAAAAACAAAATGAAATCTTACTTATGATAAAATATTCTATATTCTTTCTATTTTCCTTTGGTTTCATGAGAGTAATATTGCATAAAATGAATAACACACACATATGTGTGTGGATATATATATGTATTTTAATTTGAATAACATATTACTTGTATATAACTTACAAATAGTGATTTTAATAATTTTATATTGAAATTTTATTTCACTGAATTTTATTCACTGAATAAATATTATTCACTGAATGAATTTTCACTGAAGTGAGGCATACATATTATTTATTCACCATTAATAATGTATAACACTAAAGGAAATATAAAGTATTAAAAATACTTATACTTTATACTTGCTTTTCTCTTATACCTTATCTTTTATACTTGATTGTTTATTGTCAATATATCTTACTTCTTTTTGACACTTATAGAGTGTGACATCATATTCGTGAAAACACTTGAAGTTGCAGTTCCTGTAGTTAGATTATCAAATGTCTATGTGGTTTTACCCAAAAATATTAATAATTAAGTTTAAAGGTTGTTACCAAACTTACAATTCTGTGCGTACCACAATGCTCCTCAAAATGGTGAAAGGTATTTAATATCAGGGACTGGGCTAAACAAAGTTAGTGCATGGGATGATCGAATCAATCATTTAAAGGAACATTATTAAAGAATCATTAATGAAATAACTGTTTTCAGAAAACAGAATTAAGAAAACAGTAAAACATACCCAATTTTTATTGTATGTACATACATGCTCACAATGTGTGTGTTCATCTGTGTGGGCATAGATTATCATGTGAGAAAATACTTTATGGGTATACACAAAAGAGATTTGCCAGCATTGATACAACATGGTAATAAGATTACAGTGCTAGCATTTGCTAATCAGTGCTTAGTATACTTTCTATGAGAATAAATTTTGTGGTAGAACAAAACAATCAAAACAGCATTAATTTATTTACAAATTTGAGAACACAAGGTCGCGAATCAGTAAAGATCTAATTGGATGAAAGTGATTCTACCTCACTTATACTTCTACGCATCTACAAATTACAAATACACATGAGCAATGGCACTGTAATGATAAAGACGTTAAAACAATTCATTTGATATAATTGCGTGTTACAATCTCTCCTTGGGAACAGCTGCATTTCCCTTTAAAAAAAAACTGAAGCACAAACTTCACTGGCAGATGCTGGGAAGACAATCTAGGCAATAGCACAGGAAATTTTATAGATCCAACACAATCCCACCCCAAATATAGAGTTTCTCACCCCGTATGTCCAGTTGAGTCTGTCAGATACACACTGTTATTGCCATCATTAGGCAAAGAGTAAATCCCTGATAGATGACCATGCCAAGGAGTGCCCCTTCAGTCAGCTCTGGCTCAGCATTGCCATTAATCTCAGGGAAGACTTTTCGTGTTCTTGAAGCCACAGTAAAAATGCTGTGACCGTGAACTTTAGACACTGACATTGAACCAAGAGCAGGAGACAGAAGATTCCCTCACTACCTCTGACTTCTTAGTGAAACAACTGATATGAAGTGAGTCACCTGGTGCTATGTTGCAAGTTTCTTGTTCTGAAATGAGTACACACACACACATACACACGCACACACACACAATGCGAGAACACAAGGCAAGACCCAAATCCTTCCTATTGATTATAGAAAAGTCCTTGGGGAACAGGTTCTGTATAAAAGAAGATTCTTTAATAACTGGTGTATATATATATATATATATATATATATATATATATATATATATATATAATTTTTAAAGAGAAATAGTCTCTCCACGCTAAGCACAGCACAAGGCAAGAGTGTCTTTGCTGTGCAAGGGGATTATGCAATCAGTTAACTGACAGTCCCATACGAAATACTGATGCTACCACAGAAGATGTACCTATTTTGGACTCCTAGACTGTCTGTAGAAAATTACCTTTATAGTATCTAGCTAGAGGTGGGGTAGCCTAACATTAGTAGAAATTTTCTGAGAAGAGTTAGTTCTTGGCACTCCTGGGACTGGGGAACATGGGGAAATTTGTTGTCTGTCAATGGATAACTCATTTCTGATCTGGGAAAAGCAATTTAAAAATAAGTAAAATAGATACTAAGCATTATATTCAGTGGAAAGACTCCTAGGGGATTCCACTGGATTACTGTACCTTGGTGCTTACTCCTTTGTGAAATTAACTTCCAATGACGGTAAGATTTATAGACCACCTCGATTGGAGTTCATCACCCTACTATTTAGTCACGTGTTACTGTAGGTGCTGTTGACTATAAGGAATGGCTAACATCTATCACCATTGAACTTTAGTAAGAAGAGTACCTTCGACAAATTTTGTGGTCTCTTTCAATTGTGAGACTGTCGAAATCAAAATGCTGAGATTTTTCAAAGGAGAAATTCCAGCAAAGTCTGAAACTTCTGCTATCTTTTGAGAGTCCGGATATCCAATTGTCTTGTGCATTTAAGATTAGTTAACCACTGCAATTACGCAAATGTGGAAAACAGAATAAAAGCTAGTCTTTCCACACTGTTCAGCATAGAACAAAAATGTATTTTGGGGTTCTGATGGAATCTTAGAAGATGGAAAAAAGCAGATGTTTTGTCTAGAGATATGCAACCTGACCAGTCTCCAGAGTCTACTGTTCCTTGAAATAAGAATGGCTCTTTCGAATTCAAGATAGGTGAAAAACTCAGCAATTTTAAATTAACATATGAATTCACAAAGTTAGAGAGATATATAGTTAGGTGTCTCTCTGGGGGTGGCAGTAAATTGCTCAAGAAGACCAGGTCATTGGAGGGCAATGCTATTCATCAGATTAGGAAAAACAAAGTATAGATTCCAAAGGAGATGTCAATAGAGAGGATAGGGCAGGACAGGAAAGGACAGATTTGAAAAGGAATCTGTCCAGAACAACTCTGCATTGTCCTCCTGTTAAGATTTGTTAAAAACCTAAACTACACAAAGCTAATAATATTTTTAAAACCTCTACCGAAGATATGGTGCCACTTTCTAGCTTGTGTATAAAACTTAAATAGGGAGGGAGGGTGAAATTGGGAGGAAATGGGGGAGGGAGCTACAGCTGGGATACAAAGTGAATAAGCTGTAATTAATATTAAAAAATAATACTTTAAAAAAGATTAAAAAAGGTAAATGGGGGATCTTCCAGCTTTACATTCACATTGACCATTTGCTTCTGAATGTCTGAGTTGGTACCAAGAACGAAGCATCTACATGTGTAAGGTATAAAGGTATTGCTTAATACCTCATGTTTCCTTTAGTGTTATAAATTAGTAATGATAAATGAGTATGAGTACATCTCACATCACTGAAATCTCACTCCATAATTATTAAATGACAGATAATACTTCTTGTTACAGAAAACTATTAAAATAGATATTTACAATCCAATATAGATAATAATGTGATATTTCACATAAAATGTATATGAAAACACATTTAAGTTACTTCTTTTATAACATATTACTCTCATGATGTCAAAGGAAAATAGAAAGAATAGTGAATATTTTATCATAAGTAGCAGATTCATTTTCAAAGAGGAATCTTTACATTAAAGACCTTTTCTATACCTCAGGGACCAGTACAGTATCTTGAAAAGCATAGTTAACCTACAGTGAGAGTAATCTATTCTAAAAATTGCACACCAGCACACATGGCACCCAACAAAGACAACCCAATTAATCCATCTTATGCAAGATCAACATTTCTAGGACTCAGTAGAATAAGAGAAAGAACGCAGTATTTGTGGTATCACTTGTGCTGATTAGTTTTGTGTGTTTGCTTGGTTGTCAACCTGACAAAGTTAGGGATATCTAGAAAAAGGGAACTTCAGTGGAGAAATCACCTCCACAAGACTGGCTTCCATGCAAGCCTTTGAGGCATTTCCTTGAGTGATGATTGATGTGGCAGGGCTGAGCCCACTGCAAGTGCTTTTACCCTTGGACAGCTGGACTCAGGGTGTGTAAAGAAGCAGGCTGAACAAGCTATCGGCAGCAAGCCAGTGATGAGCATTCCTCCTCGGTCTCTGCTTCGGTTTCTGCCTCCAGGTTCCTGATCTGCTTCATTTCCTGCATTGACTTCCCTCAATGGCAGACTGAAATGTCTAAGTGTAAAGTAAAATTAAGCACTTTCTTCTTCAAGTTGCTTTTTGTCATAATACTTACCATAACATCAGGAAGTAAATTAGCAGCCATATGTGTTAACTGTATAGTTAAGTGTGCATTTCAATAAAGCAAACAAAAATTTTCCATGTGCCTCTCAACACCACCTTGACTTGTAGGGATTACAATAAGTATACATATGATTTATGTACATCTCTCATGCATTCAGCTGTATTTCATTTAACACAGCTAAAAATACATTTGAATATCTCATATAGTAAGCAATACAACTGGAATTAGGTTTATGAGGCTTAAAACAGTAAATATTAAATATTTAGGTGAATGTTACTTAACCACAACTAATTTTCCAAAAAACATTGTCTGTTAGCTGGATCACATTTCATCCAGAAAAAAAATATCTGTGTTTTGTAAAATATTCACATTTTTGGGAAAGAGAAAGCTTACCCAAATATTATTAGGGATAATTAAAAAAATCTTCTCACAATCAAGAAAAATACCAAGAAAAAAATTAATAATAATGAGGCTTGGTACTCAGTTCAAGCACCCAAACTGATGGTCCCCAGAACACACATGGAATATTTCACAGGGACAAGCAGATCTCTGGCCAGTAGGGGCTGGCTGGCCACTACTTGGAATGAGCAACCTTGTCACATATTCACAAAAATGTACTCATGTGCCTTCACAGATACATACATAAACACAAAAATTCACAACACAATTGGAATGTGTTGTTTTTAATAAGTTAAAATAATTTTTTAGCCTCTACAGCACCACATAAAGTTTCTTAGTGCCTTCTCTCAGAAGACAGAATTATAGGCTAGCCTCACCTTCAAAGCCACATCTTAACTCAAAAAAAAAAAAAAAAAAAAATTAACAAGAAAAAGCTATGACTTTGTACCCTGTACAGAGCTGAAGTCTCAGAGAGCATCTTTGATCACATTTGATCACATCCCCCTGAGGGGGGGAACAGCCCTGCCAGGTCACAGAGGGAGACAATGCAGCCAGTCCTGATGAGACCTGGTAGGCTAGGGTCAGAGGGAAGGGGAAGAGGACCTCCCCTATCAGTGGACTTGGGGAGGGGCATGGGAGGAGATTAAGGAGGGAGGGTGGAATTGCAGGGAATGAGAGAGGGGTCTACAGCTGGGATATAAAGTGAATAAACTGTAATAAATATAAAAAATTAAGATTTAAATTAAAAAAAATAATCAGAGAGCAGAAGGGATGTATAGTCAAACTATAAAGGACTCATCCCACATACTCAATCACTGTGAGACTCCTCCTTCCAATGTTTCCACAACATTTAAAACTCTACCATCAGCCAGGAAAATTAGTGTCCTAACACATGAACCTGTGAGACCATTTAAATGAAAACTACAATATTGGTCAACTCTGAAAGACAGCCAAGATGCTACATGTCCTTGTAGGATTACATACACAGCCAAGATTTGTGTGTGTGTGTGTGTGTGTGTGTGTGTGTGTGTGCTAGCACATTCACTACAATAGTATTTAAAATGACCTTAATAAATTGTAGCTGTATTTATACATATATATTAAAGGATTATTATAAAATTAAATTATGATTTATTATCAAGAAATGCTGTATTTTTAGACATATCTTATATATGTACATACTCAGAGCCACAGGAAACTCCAGGTAAAATGTGATCCTAAGTAGGAAAAGTTTAAGTAGCCCCGATACAGACAGTTGAGTACTTGGTTTAATTGTATAAGCTTTTAGAAGACTATTAATGTCCTCATGTGTAACAGTCCTTGATTTTAGAACTCTTATATTTTCAATGGGCTTTCATACCAATCTCACATGAATCTTAACACAAAACATCACACAATTGTCAAATAGAAAGCATTAGCAATAATTTAAAGAGACACAAAACAAATTTAGGCACTTATTTGTGAAGAGTCTTGAAACCAGGAAGTTCAGAATTTGCTTCATGTGTTAATGGAGCCATTTCCCCCAATAGATTATATAAATGTGCTTTTATCACAATCTTAGACATTCTAGTTACCAAATAGTACTAAAAGCAATAAAACAGTCTTCAGTAGAGGAAGTGAAACTTTACAAACTATCAGAAATGGTATTAAGGTCATTAATTTGTATGTTATGGACAAAATTACAGCAAATTGTCATACTTTTTAAAAGTTAGAAATGTACTATTTCTAAATGAACACAACATTACTCATATAAGCCAAACTTTAGTATATTTCTTTGCCATCAATTTTACACTACTTAAATATGTTAGATTTGAAATTAATAAAGAACAAAGATCTTAGCTTCCTGCCAGTATAACCTGACTCCGTAATTTTATGAAGGTTTTTCCCTATTTAGTAACTGTTTGTTGCTTTACTCTTCTTAATTGATATCCAGTGAAGACATTTGATAGTTCTTATTTTTTGTTCATTTGATAATTTCATTCTTTTCTTACTCACAATCATATTTTAGGCAAGAAAGAGCCTTAAGTGTCTTATGAAGCCTTATGAAGTCTGGGTTTCTTATTGACAGCACACACTTACCATACAATACTTCATTCAGTACTGCTTGGTCCTGGAAACCTCACTAGGGGAGCCAAAAAAAAGAGCAAAGTACAGACACTTGTATGGGAAAGCTGGCATCAGGCAGACTGCGAGCCCTCTGGTGGAGCCGCAGTGGCTAAGTAAGCAGCCAGGGACCTCGAGCACTTATGCACACCACAACAGGAATGGGGGTGAGAGTGGTGGGAGTGTTAGCTAGTCTACACAGGAAGTGTCTATAGGCCAACACTCTCAAGCTGTATATATCCAGGAGAAGGAAGCTGGGTTGCTGGGTTTTGCACACACTACCAACATTTGCACTCAGACCAGAGAAAGGCTTTGTTAGTTCTGAGCCTGATCCTCACCAGAAAGGCTTTGCAAATTTCCCATTAGTCTTTGACAGAGCCATATTGACATCAAAAAACACAACTCAGTCAAGACTTCATGTGCTCTTTCACAATCACTAAGGTCTTCCTCACCCACCCACCCACACACATACAACAGCTATAAATCAGTATTTGGGGCCAGTGAGATTGCTCCCTAGGGATATGTCCTGCAGCCTGATGCCCGAAAACAATGTAAGATAGAAGGAGAGAACTGACTCCATGAATCGTCACATGACTTATACATGCTTGTTATGGCATGTGTGTCTCTGCACTCTCCTTCTTCTCACCCCTCCCCCTGTCTTCCCCATTCTCCCTTCCTCCCTCTCCCCTCTCAGAATAGAAACAATTATAATGTTAAAAAGTTTTTTTCTTTAATGAGTGGCGATATTGTCAGAGCATGCAAAGCATGAACACTAGAACCTTGCTCACATATAGACTAAAAAGAGAACAGAGTGATAGTATGCTTAAAGAAATAACAATCAGCTTCTGAACAAGTGAAGCTGTCCTAAAGCTTAGCCGAGGCAATGCACCATGAAAAAATAAATGACTTTACTCATGCAGCATTCTAAAAAAAAAAAGTGCATGCGAATATGAAAGCCTTCTCATTTCCTCACATATTATGTCTAATCAACAGAATAATTCATTAAAACCAACAATAAAATGATGGGCCCTTTATGCAGCAGAAAGAAATAGAAACCAGCAAAAACGTTTGTTCTGTTTCAATAAACAGTAAGAGAATCCTGGGTGCTTAAACAATAGATATAGCAGAGAATAAATTTTGTTGCTTGTTCAATTGTTATTTATTTATTTGCTTTCTTTTGTATTTGGGTCTTGCTAGTAAGCCTGGTTGACCTGATATTCCTTGTGTATCCCAAGCCAGCTTCCCACTCGTGCCAATAGTCCTGGATCAGTCTCCTGAGTACTGCTGGGATTCTAGGTAGCTCTAATAAAAAGACATTATTTCTTCACCAGGTATGTGACTTCAATTCTGAGAAAAGAGTGCCAAGTTCTAACCAGAGAGAAGCTTACTCAATCATGTATTGTGCAACATTTATTATCCATTATATTCCATGCACTCTGCCTGCCTGGTTACAGTATTAAGATGAATTAGTAATGACACCTGAACTCTGATGCTATACCAGGCATGGCTAAAAGCAAAGGAAAAAAAAAAAAACATAGCTAATCATAATTAAGAAGCTACACATTTTAAAACATTATAGAGTAACAGAACTTCTAAAGAGCTGACGATATAAAAGAGCCATTAGAATATGAAATAGAGACCAGAAATATCCCCCCCCCAAAAAAAAGAAGAAGAAAATTAAGTGGGGCTTGAATTGACGAGTCCTAAAATTTCAAGAACACAGATTAAGGCAAAGCTGATTTAAAAAAGAAAAAAAAATGTCAGGCAAGACCTTAATGATGGAATAACAACCTGGGGAGCTCTATAAAGATGTTACGTCAAAGTTAGAAATGATAAAAGGGTTCCCCTTTCTCCACATCCTCTCCAGCATGTGTTGTCACTTCAGTTTTTGATCTTAGCCATTCTGATGGGTGTAAGGTGAAATCTCAGGGTCATTTTGATTTGTATTTCCCTGATAACTGAGGACTCTGAACATTTCTTTAAGCATTTCTCCACCACTCGATATTCCTCTATTGTGAATACTCTGTTTCACTCTGTACCACATTTTTCACTTGGATTACTTGATTTATTGCTTTTTAACTTCTTAAGTTCTTTATATATTCTAGAAATTAGCCTTCTGTCAGATATAGAGTTGGTGAAGATCCTTTCCCGGCCTATAGGCTGTCGTTCTTTCTGTTGACAGTGTCCTTTGCTTCACAGAAGCTTTTCAGTTTCATAAGGTCCCATTTATTGATTGTTGATCTTAGAGCCTGTGCTGTTGGTGTTCTGTTCAGGAAGTTGTCCCCTATGCCAATGAGTCCCAGGCTCTTCCTCACTTTCTCTTCTAACATGTTTAGTGTGTCTGGTTTTATGTTGAGGTCTTTGGTCCACTTGGACTTTAGTTTTGTGCAGGGTGATAAATATGGATCTATTTGCATTGTTACACTTCAATTCTTTGTTTCATGGAGCCATTAACTAACCCTTCCCTAGGTGGTTAATGTGTTTCCTGTCATTAACTTCCTTTGTAGGCTTAGAAGAAAAATGTTTTCTCTCAGTGAATATTTGAAAATTTTTCATATCTATATGTATATCTGTTTTATTTATAATTTTGTAGTATTCAAAATACTCAGTTAGTTTAAGTATTCATCAACTTTGGAATAAAAAAAGCTGTGTCACAAGTTGTGTCAGTGTCTTAGTTTCTATTCCTGTTGCTATGATCAAATACTCTAAAATTCTTCAGAAACAAACAAGCAAACAGGAATTAGAAATACGTAAAAGGTAAGACTAGACCTTATTTGGTATACAAAACACATTAGAGTAATTCATTATGCTTTTGTAGTGTTTGATTCAAATTTCAAGAATTTGTGGGTTTTTTTCCATAGGAAAAAAAAAACTATTTTTTTTTTTAAGTTAACTTAGAGCATAGAGAAGCACATGCCAATTGCTCTAATAAATTCTACCCAGGCTACTTTCCATTCATCATTCCACAAATACTTGTTTATGCTTCTCTTTGGGCTGCTTTACCCCAGTTCACACAGATCCAGCCATATGCTTCTCTCCATGGTAACCCATGGCAGCTCTGCTTCCTTCTTTCTCCTCTACCTGTCCTTCTCTTGTGATACCCAAAGACCCAGAAACTTAGCTCTGCCCCTCACTTCTACCCTGCCCAGGTGTTAGCCTTTTATTGGTCAAACAGGGAGGCAAGGTTACACAGCAGTTCTTGGGGGAGGAGGGATACAGAATAGTCTGCTCTTAAAACAATAAGAATCTCGGAGTGGGGGCAGGATAAGCAATTAATGAATACAAAGCACCAGACCATTCTGTAGCAAGATCACACAGACCTAGGCCTTTGGATGTGATCTTTTGCCAGAGTATCCATGCTGCTGGATTAAAATTCCCATATACTGATTGGCCTGCTCTTTGATCACCTCCCCCTGAGGGAGGAGCAGCCTTATCAGGCCACAGAAGATGACAATGCAGCCACTCCTGATGAGATTTGATAGACTAAGATCAGAAGGAAGGAGAGGGGAACCTCCCCTATCAGTGGATTTGGGGAGGGGCATACATGAAGAAGTGGGGGGACGGTGGGATTGGGAGGGGAGGAGGGAGGGGCTTATGGGGGTGATACAAAGTGAATAAAGTGTAACTAATAAAAGTTAAAAAAATTCACATACAATCAATAAAAAAAAAAAACACCTCACAATCTCAGATTATAATACTAGGTAATTAATATGTTTAAGTTTTAGTATTCTGTTAAAATCCGTAGAACCCCAAACAGTGTGAAATTATTGAGTAAAAGTAAATGTAAAGCACAGTGTGCTGCATATGTTCTTTATTTGGGAAAACTTACATCACATGACATGAAGCACAGGAGGTGATTGTCATGTGGAGACAGTGGTCTAGCAATAAGACATAATGGGGAGAAATGATGTAAGGTAAAATGAGAGAGTAACCACAGCAAGTTATATTTGTGGGGAAAATTGATTCATTCATCAAAATCATTTTATCCTTTTGAATATAAAGAGATCTTATAAACCCCATGAGAACACAGGCCATTTCATGACAGGAAGCTCTGTCATGAAACAAGTCAGAGGGGAAGAATGACCCATCTTACTCTCACTACTTTACCTCCTTTGTAATTGTCTCTTTCACAATTTCAGCTTTAACCCAAGATAAAAAGATGTTGGATGCTTGAATCTTCATACAATAATCATACCTCAGCCAAACCTCCCTGGTTGATATTAGACTGTGACATGGATAACAAACATAATTATAGAACTTATGCATGAAAATCTCAGAACATTCACAATTTTTAAATTAAAAAGTGAAATACACTAAAAATGAAGTAATAGTCAAACAGAACAAGTAGCTTGATAAGGCACTGAGCTTTGCAACAATTTCCATAGAACCAAATATTAATGAACTAACTTCTCAAATAAAATAAAAGTATTCCAAAAATTTTCTATTAGTGAAGTTAAATTTATATTGTTCTTTTCTGACTCCTTATAGTAAAAATACAATTTTTTTTAAAATTATAATTTAAGTTGTTAATTCAATGGGATGTTTTGCTGTAGTAGCAGCTAGAACTCTTCAGACTAACAGTTGATGCAAATGTGTCTTGAAATAAAGAAAAAAAATTGAAAAGGAGAGGCTTTTAAAACAGAACAAATGTGAAAATGTGACACACACACATATATGCATATATGCAGAATGTCTCTTCTTCACTTTGGTTTTCTTTTAATAGTTCTGAATTGGATGTTTTAATGGTCTAATAAAAATCATTTTAGAGGAAAGTTGCTTTAAAAGTTAGCAACTGGTACTTTTGATTCCTTGTGTGGTGATGGAAATGCTAGTCTAATCCCTGTAGTTTCTGAACTTTACAATAGGACACCTGTTAGTCTCGCCTCCAATAGATAGACCATTTTAAAAATACATTAAAACTTCTCATGAGACCTGATAGACTAGGATCAGATGGAAAGGGAGGAGGACCTCCCCTATCAGTAGGATGGGGGAGGCACATGGGTGGAAAAGAGGAAGGAAGGGTGGAATTGGGAAGGGAAGAGGGATGGAGCTACCGTGAGATACAAAGTGAATAAACTACAGTTAGTAAAAATAAAATATAAAACTGCCAACAGCTAAATTTCGATGAAATAATTTTTTTCACGCATGAAAGTTTTACTTTATTATTTCAACTCATAAACTATTGACATTTGATATTTACGTTCAAAAGGAAATAACACCTTTAAATTTTGTATGAAAATAAAGTTTGGTAGGTTTATATTGTGTGATTTTGTTTTATTTTCTGGTATATTACAATACTTAACTCTGCTTAAAGAGTCTGTCATCAGACTTTTCTGGAAACTTGTGAAATATGCTGAAAAATTAACCTTTGTATCAGCAGACTGACAGGAACATTTTATTATATTTGGATACCTAAAGCCATGACATGTTTTCTTTCCTTTTTAACTCATTTTTTATATTAATTACAGTTTATTTACTTTGTACCTCAGCTGTAGCTCCCTCTCTCATTCCATCCCAATCCTACCCTCCCTCCCTCATCTCCTCCTTGCCCCTCCCTAAGTACACTGATAGGGGAGGTCCTCTTCCCCTTCCATCTGACCCTAGTTTATCAGGTCTCACCAGGACTGGCTGCAATAAGACATGTTTTCTGAAACAAAAAAAAAAAAAAAAAGGCAAATAAATTGAAACATGCTTTGATTTATCTATGATTTAACATTTAAAAAATAAATTCCTAACTTGAGGGTATTTTTAAAACAAACTGTACCCTTCTATAAAATTAAGCTCACGAAAATAAAAAAAAATATGAATTCATTAATAAAATTATTTTTGGTTCCTTGAAATCTATACATTTAGAAATTTGTATATGTGTAAACATCTATATGGAGAGAGATACAGAGAGAAATACGTACGTATATGTGTAAATACATGCAAAATTGGAAGCATTATCCTAGAACCACGAAGACTTTTTTTTTTCTTTTATTAAGTCACAGATTTCCCTGTGTGAAGTACAAACAGGGAATTATCTTTATAAAAAGGGAGAAAATTGCTACTGCTTTTCAGATGTACCCTTGACATTTTGAAAAAAATGCAGTAATGGATCTATCCCCATGGCGACAAATATTTTTACCCTCATCTCTGCAGCCAAAATTCAGTACTTTACAGTGCTATCTGATCCAGTCTTCACCATCTATCTCAAGAGTTTATACGATTAGAAAGATGTGTCCAAGTTAGTCATGAAGTTTCTCAGTGAATAATTCCCTTCTCTGACACTCTTTTTAATGATGTTTATTTGTTTAATCTTGGGTTTTTCTGGACAAAATAAAATCCATTTGTCCAACTTAATGTAAACTTAGAAACAACCACAATCCCTGGGAGTAAGAATTATTTTCCACACCTCCCTCTTTCATGACAGCAAAGATCACTCAGAAATAGACAGAGCTTATTTGCATTTTATTCTTGAAGATACGTTTAAATTCATACCAATGTTATTTGTCACAGAGAGCCTCCATTTTCTTATGCTTATAGAAGTAACGGAGACAGTTTAAGATGATTATTTTGTTACCCAAAGACTAGAACAAATTAGTTGTTCAGTATGTCTATTTGATTTGTTTGATGAGTTCATCTCTTTCATTCTTCTCTTTCTCCTTTTATACTTGAAAATACAAATACTTCATTTACTAGAGGTACATATGAGGAAAGAAAAGTCATAAAGAACTGCACAGAGGTATATAACGTTCATCAGTTTCCAATGAGATAGACAAACTTCATCGAAAAAAAAATGACAGAAAGGACAGTGTCTATTAATTTCATTTGGTAACTCCATAATATCCCATATGTTACCAATCCAAACAAAACTTTTTCCTATCTCAAAGCAAATGTTTTCATCTAAGCCTAAGGGGACAGGAGGCGACTTTCTAAGTGTACGTCATTTTGTTCTCATATGGGAAGCTGCAGCAATGTGAGCATCAAATATTCACATGCTAGTTTTAGCTTTCAACTAATCCAATGAGCAAACATGAAAAAGTGTTTACTTTAGGTCTAGTTTTGTTCATTTATATTCTCTCTTCAAAAACAATTGAATCTACCACACTCCAACAAGCTATAACAAGCCTGCATTCATGATACTTTTTATTGAAGGAGACATATACATAAATATGGTACCCTATTATACATAAAATATGACAATTTCAAGGTGGCTAAATGTATAACAGACTGCAACCTATGAAATGCACATGTATAACTGTATACATATGTACAAACTAGTTGCAATAAAACTATCTTGTGTGAATGTACATAAATAAGATTAAATTCTTAGCAGGAAAAAGTTTGTCACAAATAAAGTAGTTATAAGTTCAGTGAAAGAATTCTTGAAGTGATAAAAACTGAGCATCACAATTTATACTGTCAGGTGACTAAGAATAGAAGCAAGGTAGGAAAGCTGTTAACATGTGCCATAAATAAAAATGAAGCTTCAGTGCAGAGTGCAGCTTAATTCAAACTTTGCAAGCACAGGGCACTATAAAATTTCATTGGCTTCTGCCAACAATCTTACCGTAGCTTCCCCTACAGTCAGCATACGGACTCTATCTGCTCACTATAATCAGCAAAAAGAAGGTTTCTAGAATTGAAGTTCAGTCATGGCCAGTTCTTCATATCACACCTCATGTGTATCTAATCATCAGTGTCACTCTTATTAGTAATCTAAGGAGACCTATCGCTGGCTTACCTTTTAAACAGAGTGCTTATCACACTCAAGAGTTTTGAGTAGGTTCCAGTTTGTCCTAGATTTCTTCTTTTTCCCCCTTCAAATGTGTGAATAAGTAAAACATTTACGTGGTTCAAAATTCACACTGATATAAAAAGGCATGTGCACAATAGCAAGTTCTCAACTTTTCTTGAGCCCATTGGCATGTTGAAGTTACGGGGCAGCCATCTGGTCCAAGAGCTAAGAAAAGACTAGAGCCTACAGGGAAATACCACATATGAACAGGGTCTGACCCAGGAACGATGCAATTGGATGGAGGGTTCATCTGGGGTTTCTTAGAAAACTGGTAAAGACTGCACTTAAAAAAGAAAACAAAATTCCAGACAGAAGTTTGGTGAGCACAGGTTCTGCCAACAGAAGATACTGGCGCATTGCTGAGTACTCCCTTTGTGGTGGAGAACATCCCAAAGAAAACAACAGTTGCCACAAGGATCACAAAGCTCAGCTGAGGCAGTCTTTTTGTTTCCCAAAACCCATTAAAACGTATACAAGTAAGCAGAAGCATGGCCATGCTGGAACCTTCACTCTTTGTAGCTAGGAGGACTAAAGGGTTGCAAAGGAATTCAAACTGAGTAGGGTGGCTTGAAAAGGCCTGGATTCGGAATTGCTTAAACCTGTTGAGAACAAAAGACACAGCACCTAAGAAACATACAAAACAATGGAAAATAGCCCTTCTTTCACCCAGCTAAGATGACTTTTTTACTCTTGCTTTTGCTCTCTAGCTCTCTCACAGAATAGCAATGCGATCTAGTAAGTAGGATGGCCATTAACTGACACACTGTTTCTACTGACTTAGGTAAAGCTTAGGATAACCAGAAGCTAGCAGCTAAAGATCACTTGGCAAATGAGTATTGATAATGGTTGACACTGTATTTCCTAGGAGGGTAAATAGGCCAACCAAGTAGCATGCATGGAGATAACCTAGAACCCCTGCACAGATGTAACCCATGGCAGTTTAGAATCCAAGTGGGTTACATAGTAATGGGAAGAGGTACTGCCTCTGACATAATCTGATTGGCCTGTTCTTTGATCACCTCCTCCTGAGGGGGGAGCAGCCTTACCAGGCCACAGAAGATGACAATGCAGCCACTCCTGATGTGATCTGATAGACTAAGATCAGAAGGAAGAAGAGGACCTCCCCTATCAGTGGACTTGGGGAGGGGCATGCGGGAAGAAGGGAGTGGGAGGATGGGATCGAGAAGGGAGGAGGGAGGGGCTTATGGGGGGATACAAAGTGAATAAAGTGTAATTAATTATTTTTTAAAAAAAGAAGTTTCTGGAGGTGGCTGTCAGATTTCCATAGGCTTTTTCTTGTAGGAATATCAATGAATTTTTACTGGAGCATCTGGCCAAGCTATGAAGTAGTCCATCCAATAAAGAGAATAGAAAGAACTTTGGAAAATTTCCTAGATCCCCAATTCCAGCAAACATGTAATAACAAGGATGAAATCTTTCATTAGCTGTTGACCTGTCTAGAATAAAGGTCTTTTCATGTTATGTAAAGGGGTTGAGGAGTTATGGGAAGAGAGCATCAGGAAAAATAGCAAGAATAATGGAGATAGAGAAGGGACCAATAGAGGAGAAACACAAACAACACCTCCAAGTAGCCCCCATCTTACAAGTGCCCCCAAAACAGGGCTTTAGAGTAGAGGACACTTGCTGAGTATACTAAAATCACCTTCCATAGTTTCACCTGCCAGAGCAATGGCAATTTACAGAAATGGTAGCCACATTATAGGTCAAAGATCTTCAAGACATAGGCTCTCTAAAGAGATATACAAAGGGAAAAAGAAATCCAGGGAGATAGGACCAATTCACAATAGTAGTGTGAAGATTTCCATAATTAAATATTAAAAGGTCCTGAACCTTATGTTATATTTATATAGATTTTCATACTAAATATTTATTTCATTAGTCGTTGCTATATAATATAGGCAAGCAAGAATCTGGTTACACCATTTGCAGGGTAAGCCAAAAGACAAGAATACAGATGACTTGAAGAAGCAAAGTAACCGACAGAATCCGACTGAGCTTTAAAAAAGATATTGAAATCATCTTCAAAAAAATTTTAAAATAACTCTGTTTACTATGGCAAAGGCTGTCATAGAAAATATAGCCAACATGTAAGACCAGATGGAATGTCAACAGAGAGATGGAAACTGTTAGAAAGAATAAAAAAGGAGGCTAGAAATGAAAGACAAAGTGTCAAAAATAAAGTCTACTTTTGATGAGTTCATCAGCAGATTTAACTTTAACAATGTTGGGGAGTCAGTGGGCTTATGCAGAAGTAAACAGAAACTTCTCAAAATAAAATGCAAAGATAAAAAATGAGCAGCATAGGATATAATAGGACAGGACAGGTCAGGTCAGGCCAGGCCAAAATAACATAGCACATGGTAACATAGGACAAGGTAGAGTAGAGGATAGATAGAGTAGGGTAAGATAGGATATGGTATGGTAGGGTGTGGTAGGGTATGGTATAGGAGGATAGGAAAAGATAGGATAGAATGGGGTGGAATGGGATGGGATGGGATGGGATGGGATGGGATGGGGTGGGATGGGATGTCAGACCAGGCCAGAATACATAACATTGCCTAGGATAAGGTAGGGTAAGGTGGGGTAAATAGGGGGAGACAGGGTAGATAGAGTAGGATTGGGTTGGGTAGGGTACAGTAGGTAGATGAGGGTAGGATAGGATAGGACAGGACAGGACAAAAAAGATCTGGACAGAAAGGGAATCCCAGAGCAGTACTGAACAGAGTGACACAGAGCATCTGAGAAATGTGAAAGAATACGCTAAGTTGCAATATCTGTATAACTAGAATATCTGAAAGGAAATAATAGAAAATGGAGCTGAGAAATTATTTTTAGTAATTGTGTGTGAAGTTAATTAAATTTAAATGCCAGCATAGATCAAGGATTCCCAAAGGATCAGATAAATAAATGCACAAAACTTCGTACATGAACAGATCTTACTCAACCTGAAGAAAGCCAAAGACAAATAATTATTTATTTTAATATTTAAAATTTAAAATTTTAGAATTCCTTACATGACTACTATATTTACACCATTTTCAACCTTCACTCTTTCATCTCCAACTCATTCTGTGTGCTCTGCACTACTCTTTCTAAAAGTAATAACTGTACTTTTATGCACACATACACAATATTCATTCTATTTATTGTTTCTTGCAAGATTATGTGTTTAGGGTTGACCACTGGGGATTTGATAATCTGTCAGGGAGCTCATCAAAGGAGAAAAAGATTTTAACTGGTCCTTCTCTCAGCAGCCATTGCCTGAAGTTCTTCATCTAAGGGTGGTACCATGTTAAATTTCCACCATTCCTGTTGGCATGTCAACTGGTATTGTCAGTATAGAAGTCTTGTTGAGATTTTATGGAAACAACATTTCCATCTTGTCTAGAAAACTCTATCTCTTGATAAGCTTCCTAGCCCTTTCCCTCTTACAATCATTCTATCCACTCTTCTATTTTTTTTTCTAACACTAAAATTTAGAAGATGTATTCCCTCATATTGGATGGACCTTAAGTCCAATTTAAATATTTGTTGGTTTCCCCAATGTATGCACTAGTGAAAATACCTTGTCATACTGGTAATTCTTGTACTTTTTTATCTTACAGCGGGGTAGGACTATTGATTATTTTCCCTTTTTGATAGCTTGCATTGGACCATTCAATACTGTAGATACAGTCCTTAAAACAAGAAACTTCCAGGTCAATTTCTGCTCAAATTCACACAAGTCTTGTGTGTAAAGACCTGGAAGGGACAGGAGCTCCATAAGAGTTAAAAATTCTGGACCAAGGGGAGGCCTGCAGAGACTAATGAATTAACCAAGGACAATGCATGGAGAGGACCACGATCCCCTGCTCAGATGTAGCCCATGGACAGCTCAGTCTCCATAGAGGTTTCCTACTAAGGGGAGCAGAGGCAGTCTCTGGCATGAGCTCAGTTGCTGGCCCTCCTGGTGAGGTGGCCTTTAGAGACCACAGAAAAAGGGGCAGTCCTGATAAGACTAGGCTATGGTCAGACAGTAGGGGAGGAGGACCTCCACTACCAGTGAACTAGGGAAGGGACATAGGGGAGGAAGAGGAAGGGAGGATGCTATAGTCAGGATACAAAGTTAATAAATTGTAAGAAATGACAATAATAAAAAATTACTTAAAAAATAGATTTGGAAACCCATGGAATATTCATAAAAATTTCTCCACTTAATAACTACATTATGAAAAGTTCACCCTACACGATAAAAACAGTAAAACAATCTAAAGGGCGCATGTTTCTGTTTTGAGGCATAAAATATTTTTGATAAACAATTATTGAAGAAAAAACCAATTTTTTTGTTCAGTGTAAAACAAATATCCATAAACAATTATTTCAAAAAGTATGTATTATGTATTTAATTGGAAAAAAATAAGTATACAGTATTTTCAAAAATAATGTTTTATCCACAAGTTCTGGAGGCATCCAAGGGCATATCAATAGCCTATATTGTTTTGGGAGTTTCTTGGGGTCATGTCAACAAAAAATCAAAAAGGATCTTTTACACCTGGCATTGTGTTTGTTTGTTTGTTTGTTTTTTAGTTAATAGTCTATGGTTTTTGAGATGAGCATTATCACCCCTTTAATGTGACACATAAATGTCACCCTACTAAATGTGATACAACTACACTTAAACATGTATGCATCAATATGCATTTGTATCATTTAGAATATATTTAGACATATGTGTATCATAAAAGTAAGTTAGGGTTATAAAATAATACTTCCCTGTGTCTTCTATCTTTCTTAATATTTTATCTCATGCTCTTCCCTCTTAGCAAAACTTAGTCCTACTATTCCCCTTTCTGGAGATTCTTCTTCACTTCCCCACTTTGTCTTTTTTATTGTGTTTGCTGTGGTTAGTCTAAATTTTGTATTCACATCTGAGAATTAGAGGCTAAGATCAACAAACAAGAGAGAACATTCAGTGTTTATCTTTCCAGATCTGGGATACCTTACATGGTGTAACATTTTTCAGTTTCATCCATTTCCCAGAACAAGTTATTTTATTTTTCTTTATAGGTAAAAAAAAAATACATATGAGTATTACTGTATTTCCAACATTCATTTATCAGTTGAAGGACATTTAGATTATTACCAAAGATTAGAGTTAGATTGTGAATAAAATGGCAATAATCATGGCTGGAAAAGTATCTCTGTAGCAGAATGTCTAGTCTTTTGGGGAGATGCCAAGGCGTGTGTAGTTGGGAGAAGAAGTAGGGCTGTTTTCAGTTTTTTTTTTAATTTCCATACTTATTTCCATAGTGGGTCCACCAATCTTCAGTACTATCTCTAATGAACAAGGGTTCTCCTTTTCTGCATTCTCACCAGGGTTAATTGTCAGTTGTATTCTTGCTGGATCAAAGACTTCGGCCTGAAACACTGAAGTTGTTATAAGGTATATAGACAGTACCATGTAAGATATAGGTACAGGAAAGACTTTCTGAATAGGATTCCATTCACTCAGAAATTAAAGTTAATACGATCTCATAAATCTAATAGGCTTTTCGACAAAGCCAGCAAAGGAAACAAACAACTAAGGAGAGCACCTTCAGAGTAGAAAGAATATTTGCTTGCTGTACAACTAATAGAACAATAATATGCAAAATGTGCAGACAACTCAAAAGAAAAAAATAAATTTTTAAATGATGTAGTTTTATTAAGAGGCAAAAGATCAAAAGAGCTTTCTCAAAAGAAGAATAAAAGTGGCTAAGAAACATCTTTAAAACTTCATTCAGAAAGGCAAATGAGATGGACATCAGAAGAGGGAGAAAACAGGGAACAAGACAGGAGCCTATCACAGAGGGCCTCTGAAAGATTCTACCCAGCAGGATATCAACACATATGCTGAGATTCATAGCCAAACTTTTTGCAGAGTGCAGGGAATCTTATGAAAGGAGGGGGAAATAGAAAGACCTAGAGGGAACAGGAGCTCTACAAGGAGAGCAACAGAACCAAAAACGCTGGGCACGGGGGTCTTTTCTGAGACTAATACTCCAAACAAGAATCATACATGGAGATAACCTAGAACCCCTGCAATGAAGTAGCCCATGGCAGCTCAGTGTCCAAGAGGGTTCCCCAATAATAGGAACAGGGACTGTCTCTGACATGAAATCATGGGTTGGCTCTTTGATCACCTCCCACTGAGGGAAGAGCAGTCTTACAAGTCCACAGAGGAAGGCAAAGAAGCTAGTCCTAATGAGACCTGATAGACTAGGGTCAGATGGAAGGGGAGGAGGACCTACCCTATCATTGGACTTGGAGAGGGGCATAGGAGAAAAAGAGGGAGGGAAGGTGGAATTAGGAGGGAGTGGGGGATGGTGCTACAGCTGGGATACAAAGTGAATAAACTATAATTAATAAAAATATTTTAAAAAAGTGTTCAACACTATTAGCGATGAGGGAAGTGCTCATTAAAACTGCTTTAAGATTTCATCTCTCCTGAAAAGAATGGCTGAGGTCAAGAATCCAGTCAGTACTTGTTGCCGGTGAAGATGTGAGGAAGGAAGAACTCCTACTCACTGTTGGTGAGGTTGCAAAATCTTGAAAAAAGAAATCCAAGAGATCCAAGAAAAAATGCCAAGAAGCATACTTGTGGTGTTGTTTATGAATGAGACCTACAGGCAGCTTAGTCTCCATGTGGGTTTCCTAGTAAGGGGACCAGGGGCTGTCTCTGACATAGACTCTGTTGCCAGCTCTTCAAGCATTTCCACTGGTGGGAAGGCTGTGCCAGTTCTGATGAGATTTGATAGGCTGGAGTCAGTTGGTAGGGGAGGTGGGCACCCCATTTCTAAGGACTAGGGGAAGGGGATTGGAGGGGAAAGAGGAAGGGAGGATGGGACTAGGAGGAGTGAGGGAGGGGCCTGTGATGAGGGAGGATGTAAAATAAATAAATTTTAAGGAATAAATTTAAATAAAAAAGAAACAAAGAATGAAATCTATAGCATAATTTTCCTGGACAATGTTGAAAGAAAAAGAAAGTTGCATTTCCATCCCCAGCTAAATTATTTTTCAAAAGTGAAGAAATATGGGAAACAAAGATTCTCATATGAAGATGATTATAAACAAGCCTAATTATCTGGTTTTTCTTTATATTTATTATTATTTTTAATTTTATATTTAGTTATTTCAGCTTGGATTATACTTAAGAGACATCACATAATTTAGAATCTACAATTTAAAACAGGTAAAATTAAATTCCAGAATTTAAAGTGGATGTAATAGGTTGCCTTTGTCAAGCTAGTAGCTCATTGAGTAAGTTCACAAGCTCTGAGATGTGATATTGGTCTGCTTCATATAATCAGTTGTACATTCTATTTATGTAGTGTGTATTTTTTCTATGAATGTTATACTTCAATATCTTCCCAAAACATTTTTCCATGGCTCAAGCTCCTACCAGATGGCTGAGCTCAACACACATATGTACAAATGCAATTGTGTTTGTATATGTGTGTTTCTGTGAGGTGGTTGTGGTGTGTGTATGTGTGTGTGTGTGTGTGTGTGTGTGTGTGTGTGTGTGTAATGTATATATGTGTGTTTGTGTGTAGTGTTTGTTTCTCTGTGTGTTCATATGAGTGTATATTTGTGATGTGTGTGTGTGTGTGTGATTTCTTACTTTCTCACAGTAGTAAACAGAAGAAATTGCATGTTATGGAGAGCTAAACATTGAGACAATGAAAATATTTACATATCCAAGTTTGCAATAAATACATTTGGTAGAAACCAAGACAATTAACAAAAAAAATTCAATTTCAGTTGGGTTTTAGGACAATAGAACAAAATTGAATATAGATTTGATACACAAAAACTGTAATATGGGATTTAACAGAACATATCTGAAAACAGTGCTTTCAGATGCTTTCAATGCTGAAAACATACACTTCTTCACAGTGACAAAACCAACTTTGGAAGTAGACATTCTAACACTAGTATGTTAAGTGTCAAAATGAGTATTACCTTTAACTTGATTAAATATTAATCAAGGATATTTTGCACATAAACTAAGAAAGTCATCATGATTAATACTTACATATCCTCTACCTGATTAGAAAGCTTATAATCTCCCTTCATGACAAACATTACAGAATTTTCCTTTAATATTTGTGCATTATAATTTAATAATTTCAAATATGTTTCGAATCACTGTAATAATATAAGCTATATTTTACAGTCTCCCAGCAAAGTCACCATATTTATTGAGAAGCACCAAGAATAAGAATGCCAGGCTGGTTTTCCACATATATGATTTTTAAGTTTGAAACCAAAAGGAAAAAAATCATAATTAGTTTCGTTCGTACCTAAATAGCACATTTACACTCATAGATTTTTTTTTTTTCTGACAGAGAATGCAGAAACTCAAGGTTCTTCTTTATATTTCTCTCTCTCCCTGTTTTGTTTGTTTTCTCCAGCTTGTTTTTAATGGTTGCAAAAGTACAGAGAAGAGGAAAGAGTGGAGCGGGAGTATGGTGTGAGTGGGCAGAGGGAGACTTCATTGTACAGAATGGTCATTAACTGTGATGCAAACGCCAATGTTTCCATGGAAACCTCTGTCCACTACAGAATATACTAGAGCAATTTTTGAACCATTTGTCCATTTGATTAATTATGTCTTTGTGGCGAAGGCAGCTTGGCTTGATTGTCTCATCATGTATTAGAGAAGCTACAGCTCTAACAAATGGGCCTATTGTTTTGGGCCTATTCATCTTGGTGCATCCCTGTGAGCTGATAGGCATTTCAGCAAAATGACTGTCCCTTAATGAGCTGCAGCCTGTCAGAATTGTTTAGGGCTTCATGTTAGGCACAAACCATGGTCATGACAGCCTCAGTTATTATGACAATGAGTAGGATGTCTGTGAAAGATTCTATATAAATACAGTGACCCTCGATTTATATCACATAGTAGCTTTTTAATTATCAAAATTATGCCTATTATGGCCATATAACACTCAAATATTTCTCCAATATAAGCTATAGGGTTTTCTGACAAACTAAATTTAACATGAATACCATATCAAAAATAATAAAACATTTTCTAATGCATTAAAATTGACTTGGTTTCTAATTATCAGAAATATATGAATACAGCTGAGTCCTGGATAGTGGAAATGCAACCAGCCTTCATGTTATATTTTGCAGATTTCTAGGCTGGGTTTTCTGAAACTCTAATGTGGTACAAGCTAAGTTTACAAGAAGAAGCTTTCCTACCAGAGAAAATATTTTTGAAAACAAAACAATTTAAAAAAATCAAACAAAGCAGAACAAAAAACAATTCCCAAGAAACAAAATTGGGGGAGACACACTAGGTAAATATTTACACACATATCTTCAAACAATGTTTCTAACCAAAAATAAGTTAAGGGAAGGGACAGATACAACATTTTCCTTGTACTGGAAGGACTTGTGGACGACGGAATCATGAACTGCCCTGGTCAAAGCGCAGTTAGTTACTTGTTGATTTTTGTCTGAAGAAGCAAGAGCCCTGTCAGCCCAAAGCCCGGTAAGTTTTCACAGGGGCTAGTGTCCAGTAGCAGTGTCTTTCTGTCGGTATTAAACTGTAATAATCCTGCTAAAAAAGAAAGAACATATTGGCAATTTTGATTTCATGTTTGCTCAAAGCAAGAACAAGTTCTCCTTCTGAACAGATGAACACACTTTCTAAGAGAGATGGTGTGCCAGTCACAGCCAGAGTCAACACGCCTGAAACATCCCCTTTGCCAAAAGTTAATTATGACACTTAAAGAGAGCTTCCTACATGTTTTTAGATTGTATATTTCAGTTTTGCTTCTCTAGTTCCTCGGTCGCGGAACAGACATGGAGCCTCATTGCATTTGGTGTTTGTGGCTGTGTCTTCACACAAAACCACAGATGGAAATCACCGCTCTATAGTCACTAACAACAGTCTTAATCAGTTAATAACTAGAGATTAAGCTTAATTCAGATTAATTTGTATTACTACAAAGTTTGTAAATCATGTGCTTTCATATTAATTTACATGTTGTCTAGACATGACATCACATTGATTCTTTGTGTCATTTAAGTACTAATTAAGACTTTAAGGGCAGCAGATGCAAACTTGTTTACAGTTTCAAAGACAAGGCAGGGAAGCCTGGCGGTCTAGGTTATTTTAGTCATATTTTTTAAAGCTACATAAAAAAAAATAATAAATTCAACATTGTTATAAAAGCAATTTCAAGTTTTTTATAACATAAATATTGGATGATAAAGATTTTATCTTTAAAATAATTTTTAAAATTAAAATCAAATTTCCCAAAATTTAATCAGTAAATAAGAACGTAAAGCATTATTAAAATTCTGACCAAAGATTCAGTTTGAATTACAGTTACTTCCATTTAGGACCTAAACCTGGCATAAAAGGCTGATTATTCTGTGGGATGCATCCATTTGATTCTGATAGCTTTTAATTTTGAAAACTTTAGACTTTCAAAAGTTATTATACATACAGTAGTTTTGGTTACTAGAGTGTTGCAGGGAATTGTGGTAAAACCCAAACCAACAACAGCAAATAGGAAATATCTCCTGATTCTTAAATGATCACTGCTGTTCTACTTGAAGTCGTGAACCTAGAAGAATAGATCCTAAAAATGAGGAGGAATACAATCTCATGCAATAGCCAGCTTTATTTAGGACATCAAACTATTTATATAGTGGGTAATTCAGAGCGTTCAACAAAGTCATGTGAGCAAAGTTCACTTGAGTTCAAGATGTATACAGTCCCAAGGGCAAGGTCACTTGAGTTTAGGCTGCGTACAGTTACAAGGGCAACTAAATAACAATGGGTAAGAGGATGGGTACTCTAATGTAAACTCACTCCCATTAACTGCACCTGGGAGGGGCACAAAAGTACTTTGCAAGAACAAATCCATGTTATAGAGAAACAGAGGTTACAAGACTCTTGTTTCATTTACTTGGAGTTTTCTCAGAAGCTCTCAGAAACCTCTTCACGTGGCTTCTTTCATCATCTGTGTTCCAACTATTACCACCCAGTAGCCAAAATTAGTTTGGTGGTTTCAGGTGCATGTTGTACAAAGTAATGCCATCATTGGTTTCCTTGCTCAGAATATTCTTCTTTTTCCCCTTGTGACAGGTTTTCACATTGTGACTCAGGTCTTTATCTTATCTGGTATGTAGCTGGAGGTACTCTCAACTCACAGAAATTGTCTTGTTTTAGCCAAAAAATGTGCTAAGATTACCCTATCCAAGAATGTGAAAAAACTGTATGAAAAAAAAAAACTGCAAGCCTCTGAAGAAAGAAATTGAAGAAGATATCAGAACATGGAGAGATCTCCCATGCTCATGGATCAGTAGGATAAACAGACTGAAAATTGCCATCCTGCCAAAAACAATCTAAAGATTCAATAAAGTTCCCATCAAAATACCAACACAATTCTTTACAGAACTTTAAAGAACAATTCTCAATTTCAAATGGAAAAACAAACAAAACCAAAATTGATAAAACAATCCTGTACAATAACAGATCTTTAGGAGGTATCTCCATCCCTGATTTCAAACCAGACACACTAAACCTGTTAGAAGAAAAAGTGGGGAAGAACATGGAACTCATTAGCACAGGAGACAACTTCCTGAACAGAACATCAACAGTACAGGTTCTAAGATCCACAATCAATAAATGGGACCTTATGAAACTGAAAAGCTTCTGTAAGCAAAGTACACTGTCATCAAAAAAAAAAAAAAAAAAAGACAGCCTACAGATTGGGAAAGGATCTTCACCAACTCTATATCTGACAGAGGGCTAATATCCAGAATTTATAAAAAACTAAAGAAGTTAAAAAACAACAAATCAAGTAATCCAATTAAAAATGAGGTATGGAGCAAAACAGAGAAAACTCAATAAAGGAATATTTAATGGAACAGAAACACTTAAAGAAATGTTCAACGTCTTTAGTCATCAGGGAGATGCAAATCAAAACAATCCTGAGATTTCACCTAACACATATCAGAATGGCTAAGATCAAAAACTCAAGTGACAACACATGCTGGAGATGATGTGGAGAAAAAAAGAACCTTCTTCCGTTGCTGGTGGGAATGTAAACTTTTACAACCACTTTGGAAATCAATTTGGTGCTTTCTCAGACAATTAGGAATAATGCTATATCAAGATCCAGCTACACTACTCCTAGGCATATATCCAAAATATGCTCAATTAGACTACAAGGACATTGTCTCAAACATGTTTGTAGCAGCGTTTTTCATAATAGCCAGTATCTGGAAGCAAACCAGACGTCCCTCAACTGAGGAATGGATGCAGTAATTGTGGCATATTTTCACAGTGGAATACTACTCAGCTACTAAAAGCAAGGAAATCATGAAATTTCCTGGCAAATGGTGGGAACTAGAAAAGATCAGCCTGAGTTTGGTGTCCCAGAAGCAGAAACACATGGTATATACTCACTCATAAGTGGATGTTTGCCACATAATATAGAATAAGCATACTAAAATCCATACTCCTAAAGAAGTTAAACAACAATGAAGACCATAGGGAAGATGCTCAATCATCATTCAGAAGGACAAACATGACAGATATTGGAAGGAGAAGACAGGAAACAGGACAGGAGCCAACCACAGAGGGCCTCTGAAAGATTCTACTGATCGAGGTATTTTTTAATTCTTTATTAATTACACTTTATTCACTTTGTATCCTCCCTGTGGTTCTCTCCCTCCTCCTATCCCAATACCTCCCTTCTTCCCGCCTCTGCACGCATGCCCCTCCCCAAGTCCACTGGTAGGGTATGTCTTCCTTTCCTTCCTTCTGGTCCTAGTCAATTAGATCTCATCAGGAGTGGCTGCAGTGTCTTCTTCTGTGGCCTGGTAATGTTGCTTCCCCCTCAGGGGGAGGTAATTAAAGAGCAGGCCAATAAGTTCATGTCAGAGACAGTCCCTGTTCCTATTACTATGAAACCCACTTGATTACTGAACTGCCATGGGCTACATCTGTGCAGGAGTCTTAGGTTATCTCCATGCATGGTTCTTGGTTGGAGTATCAGTCTCAGGAAAAACCCCTGTGCTCAGATTCTATAGTTCTGTTGTTCTCCTTGTGGATTTCCTGTCCTCTCCAGATCTTACTCTTCCCCACTTCTTTCATAAGATTCCCTGCACTCTGCCCAAAGTTTGCCCATAAGTCTCATCATCAGCATTGACAGTCTGCAGGGCAGAGCCTTTCAGAGTTCCTCCATGTCAGGCTCCTGACTTGTTCCCACTTTTCTCCTTCTTCTGATGTCCATCCTCTTTGCATTTCTGGATAGGGATTGAGCATTTTAGCAAGAGTCCTCCCTCTTGATTAGTTTCTTTAGGTGTATAGATTTTAGTAGGTTTATCCAATATTATATGTCTATATGAGTGACTATATACTGTGTGTGTCTTTCTACTTCTGGGATAGCTCACTCAGGATGACCTTTTCCAGATCCCACAATTTACCTGCAAATTTCATGATTTCCTTGTTTTTTATTGCTGAGTAATATTCCATTGTGTAGATGTACCAGTTTCTGTATACTGATCGAGGTATTTAAGCAGAGGTATCAAAATAGAGGCTGAGATTCATAGCCAAACTTTGGGCAGATTGTAGGGAATCTTATGAAAGAATGGGGATATAGAAAGACCTGGAGGGGACAGGAGCTCTAAAAGGAGATCAACAGAGCCTTAAAAACTGAGCCCTGGGAGCCCCAACCAAGGAAAATGCACGAAGAAGACTTAAACCCAGGCTCAGATATAGCCCATACATTCAGTCTCCAACTAGGTACCCTAGTAAGGGGAACAGAGGCTTTCTCTTGCATGAACTTAGTGGCAGGCTTTCTGATCACCTCCCTCTGGTAGGGGAGGGCAGCCTTGTCAGGCCACAGAGAAGACAATGCAACCAGTCTTGATGAGTCCTGATAGGCTAGGGTCAAATAGAAGGGGAGGTGGAGCTCCCTAATCAGTGGAGGGAGGGTGGGATTGTGAGGAGATAAGGGAAGGGGCCACAGCGAGATACAAATTGAATAAATTGTAGTAAATGATAATAAAAAATACATATTAAAAGATATTAAATGTGTGAGCCATGATGATGATGACAGTTTATTCATTTTCTTTAAAAGAGAATCTACTAAGAATATGTAATTCTCAAATATCATGTGTTCCTTTTTTTGTTCAGAGTTCTAAGTGGTGAAAATCCCACAGAATAAATTGATCTACCAAAGAGCTTTTTCTTTTTCTGGATACATGGTGCAGAGATTTGGTTACTTTAACTCAAACACAGTTTTTTTGTTTGTTGTGTATTTGTTATGTTCAACTTATCTTTTATTTATTAGAAAAGATATTTTTTACTTTCTTCAACAGAACTTGCATGCCCATAAGAAAGATATTAAAAAAAATAAAATGACAAGACACTATGTCACAGTTATTCATAGAGCCTGCATCCTAGGGTAGATAGAAAGGACATTTCAAGGCAGTCCATATGTGTTTAAGTGCTACGTAGAGTATGTTATCACCTTATTTCTGCTAAGTATTTTTATTGTTTTGTCTTTCTAAATTGAAGATTGTTCTTAGTATTAAAATTTTTTGAATTGTTGTGAAACTATCTGTAAATAACCATTAATAAATGTGCAATTTTAAAATACATCTTTCAATGATGATCAAAGTTATCATATTTGTTCATGGATAAACATTAATAATTGTACAATTATAAATATATCAAATATATAAAATGATCAAAGCTATTATATTTGCTCTTGGATAAACCATTATTTGGTAATTGATAATAAATTAATAAAAAATCAGAAATCATTATAAACTTAAAGACATGTTGCAAACATAGTAACAGGGATTTTCTATTTTATATTAACATTTTTATTAAATTTTTATTTTTTATATTAATTACAGTTTATTCACTTTGTATCCAAGCCCTAACTGCCTCCCTTGTCTCCTCCCAATCCCACCTTTCCTCCCTCATCTCCTCCCATGCCCCTTTCCAAGTCCAATGATAGGAGAGGTCCTCCTCCCCTTCCATCTGACTCTAGCTTATCAGGCCTCATCAGGACTGGCTGCATTGTCCTACTCTGTGGCCTAGCAAAGCTGCTCCCACATTAGGGGGAGGTGATCAATGAGCCAGCCACTGAGTTCCTGTCAAAGACAGCCCCTGTTCCCCTTACTAGGTTACTCACTTGGATACTGAGCTGCCATGAGCTAAGAAGTTCTTTTTAATTTTTTTTATTGAAAAAACTTTTTTTCATTCACTATTTTCCTTCCCCTAACTCCTCTTAGACTCTTCCCAAAACCACAGCCAACTCTTCACCTTCTTTTTATCTCTCTTTATAAAAAGAAATAGTCAATCCAAAAAATCCTTATAAAAAAAGAGAGAAAATAGAAGAAACTCACACATACTCAAGATGGATGTGTGTAACAACCAAAGCATTTTGTTAATGAAGAAGAGTTTTTAATACTCTAAGGATCCATAAATAACAAGATGTCATTTTCTAATTACATTGAGTACGTTCTAACATAAACATAATTACTTTTAGAGAACGTCATGTCTTCAGTTGACAAAAATTAGGAAGAATCTCCCAGCTGTGTTTAAAACTATACAATAAGAGAATTCTTCAAAATAAAAAAGAGGAAGGCAGCCTGATCTTACTTGCTCCCCATTTCAACATCTCTTAAAATTTTCTGCTTGTAAACTCATTATTCTTATTAGCATTAAGTTTGCAACAGTCATCTATAGCAGTGGGTATTCACAGCTGATCCTGAAAAAGATTATATTTTGAACGTTATTCAGATTGCAGAAAAGCACCTCATGTCTTTATTTCTTGCATTAAATTGCTTCTGAAAGGTGCAGGTCCAGTTCCGCTAGGCTCCTCTTAGCCCAGTCATCTGCCCTGACAGGGCTACCTTTGTTTCTTTAGGTCAGGGTGCACAATAGTACCTCCTCCCTCCCTCTCGCCTCTGTCCCATACTGTAATAAACAGCAACAGTGGAAGGTTAAGACAATCTCAGCTTATAAAGTCAAGGTCTACATTGCTGCAAATCTGATTCCATCTGACTATGATAGGCAAAATCACTGACCCCTGTGAAGTTCCATGGCTTCTGCTTTCTGCTAATACCATCTTCTTACGATTCCCAGACATGATAGAAAAGGTTATAAAAAAAAAAAAAAAACTCAGTAGAAACTTTTGTTTCAGTTTTCTATTAATTTCTGTTAGGTAATTATGACATCCACTAGTGTGGTCAATTTCATATCTTGTTATTTTAGTTTTTAAAGCTTTTGTTTCTACTCCCAACCTTCTTAAGTGGTTAGGAATATCAAGCACTGTGCTGGTTAGAGAAAAAGCCCCGAGTTTAGCATTCTGTGTAATAAAGTGAATGTTTTTATTGTTTAAGTCATCTGAGGAAACCTACTTCTATTTCTACATTTGTGAATTACATATTCTTGAGTACTGAACTTTACAATTTTTTTTCTCTACATTTAGTAATAGAATTGTTCTTTATTTCAACTGTTAGTGTTGTAGATTGCATTGGTTGATTTCCAAATACCAAACTAGAGTCACAGGCTTGGTCTGGCTTGATCATGGTGTATTGTATTTTTATGTTATCTACATGTATTTGCTAGAATATGTCAAGGAGTTGTATCTGAATGTCTGTGTGCATAAGAGCTTTTGGTCTTTCCTGATAGTCTTCATCGACGTTATTCAGTGCATTGGTTCTGCCTTTGGTTAGTTATCAGCCTATCTTCATAAAATGAACAGGGAAATATCCTCTCCTATTTTCTGGAAGAAACTGTGTAGAGATGCTGTTAATTCTTCCATAAATGTTTTGTAGAATTTTCCAAGTGAAACCATCTGGGCCTTGAAATTACTATTCTGGGAGTTTTCAAATTACAAATTCAATTTCCTCAGTAGTTATGGGTATATGAAATTTGCTTTATTTGAAGTTGTTGTAATCTGTGCTTTTTGAGGAATTATGCCATTCTGTATAAGTTGTCACATTTTGCAACTAAATGTTTGTAGTATGTCCTTACTATCCTTTTGAAGTCTGCAGGACAGTGGAAGAACAAGTTGATTTCAGATTCTCTATCTGTCTCTGTCCCTCTCTATCCCTCTTTCCGTTTCTGTCTCTCTCTTGTGCTGCCTCTCTCCCTTTCTCCCTTCCTCTCCCTTCTCTTAGAACTGACAAATTTATTGGGCATGTTAAAATTTACTAAAACTTTGTTATAAACAACTTTCAAATAAAAATTTTACAGAGTGAAATTAATCAACCCAAATTCTATATATCTCATTGAACTTCTATACAGTTGCAGTAGCTATTCTGATGCTATGGAGCTTTATTTTGAATTTCATAATTTCATTATCAAAAAGTTTTATGCACTTACCTACCAACAAAAAAGAAAGAAAAATTCATGAGAATTAAAGTAGAGAGCAATTAGCTTTATATCCTGTTTTTGTGGTTTGAAAATATACTACCTTCATCCATTCCTTCCACATCACCTTTTTAAAATAATTTTTATTTTTTATATTAATTGCAGGTTAATTACTTTGTATCCCAGCTGTAGCCCCCTCTTTCATTCCCTCCCAATCTCACCCTCCCTCCCTCATCTCCTCCCTGCCTCTCTCTAAGTCCACTGTTAGAGGAGGTCCTCTTCCCCTTCCTTCCGACCCTAGTTTATCAGGTCTCCTCAGGACTGGTTGAAATGTACTCCTCTGTGGCCTAGCAAGGCTGCTCCTCCCTCCGGGGGGAGGGGGGAATGTCAAAGAGCTCACCATTGAGTTCATGTCAGAGCCAGCTATTGAGTTCGTGTCAGAAATAATCCCTGTTCCCCTTACTAGTGTACCCACTTGCATACTGCGCTACCATGGGCTACATCTGAGCAAGCGTTCTAGATTATATCCATACATGGTCCTTGGTTAGAGAAACAGTCTTATAAAAGACCCCTGTGCCCAGATATATTTGGTCCTTGTGGAGCTCCTGTCCTCTACAGTTCATACTTACTCCCCCTTCTTTCATATGATTCCCTGCACTCTGCTCAAGGTTTGGTTATGAGTCTCAGCATCTGCTTTGATACACTGCTAGATAGAGTCTTTCAGAGGCCCTCTATGGTAGGCTTCTGTCCTGTTTCTGGTTTTCTCCTACTTCCAATATCCATTCCATTTGTCTTTCTAAGTGAGGACTGATCATTTTACCCTGGAACCTCTTTTTCTTTAGCTTCTTTAGGTGTACAGATTTTATTATGTTTATCCTATCTTATAGGTCTAGTATCCACTTGAGTGAGTATATACCATGTGTGTCTTTCTGCTTCTGGGATAGCTCACTCAGGATGATCTTTTCTAGATCCCACCATTTGACTACAAATTTCATTATTTCCTTGTTTTTAATTGCTGAGTAGTATTCCAATGTGTAAATGTACCACAATTTCTGTATTCATTCCTCTGTTGAGGGACATCTGGGTTGTTTCCAGGTTCTGGCTATTATGAATCAAGCTGCTGCAAACATGGTTGAGCAAATGTCCTTGTTGTGTATTTGAACATATTTTGGATATATGCCTAGCAATGGTATAGCTGAATCTCGAGGAAGAGTGATTCCTAATTGTCTGAGAAAGTGCCAGATTGATTTCCAAAGTGTTTGTACAAGTTTACATTCCCACCAGCAATGGAGGAGGTTTTCCCTTTCTCCACAACCTCTCCAGCATGTGTTGTCACTTGAGATTTTGATCTTAGACATTCTGATGGGTGTAAGGTGAAATCTCAGGGTCGTTTTGATTTGCATTTCCCTGATGGTTAAGGACGTTGAGCATCTCTTTAAGTGTTTCTCTGCCATTCTATATTTCTCTACTGAGAATTCTCTGTTTAGCTCATACCTCATTTTTTAATTGGATTACTTGATGTGTTGCTTTTTAACTTCTTTAGTTCTTTATAAATTCTGGATATTAGCCCTCTGTCAGATACAGAGTTGGTGAAGATCTTTTCCCAGCCTGTAGGCTGTCGTTTTGTTTTGACGACATGTCCTTTGCTTTACAGAATTTTTTTTAGTTTCATGAGGTCCCATTTATTGACACAGCAAACCAGCCCTCGTCACCTTTTGTTCTCTTTCGTATTGCTGCTCTATTTCATGTATCTAGAAAATAGATTCAACCAACTAGCTTATCAACAGAGGAATAGATGATTAAATATTCTGAAATACAAATATTGATGTCTGTTCTTTCACTGTGTTTTATGTGTAATTTTTATTTTATTAACACTTCCTTGTTTTGAATAATGAATTATTTAAAACTGTGTTCTAATTTTCTATTTTTATGTTATTGGGTTTCAGTTTAATTTCATTATAGTCAAAGAGATCACTCTGAACTTTACTAAAGCTGGGGGGATATTTGGTAAAGTAAAACCTGAGTTAATATTACCATAACCCAAATAAAAACTCAGACATGCAGGTGTATCCTTGCAATCACAGCTCTAGAGAGACAGACACAGTAGTATCATCCAGGCCTGGAGATAGCCATTCTAACCAAAATGGTGAAGTCTAAATTCAGTGAGAGATTTTTGTTTGTTTGTTTTTAAGAAATAGGTGGAACGTGATTGGGAAGAGCATATTCATTGATCTATAGCTTACACACATGTTTGCTATACATCCATCCACACGTACTATACAAATAAGCATGTGAACATTGATACATACAAATATCTTGGTATTCATGCCATCTTTATTAAATGGAGTGCATTTGAAACGTTGTTTGTAATATTGTAATATTGTAATATCTGTTAGGTTCTGCTGATTAATGTGTTACTAAGTTCTGTATTATTAATGATTTTCTTTCCAATTGTGGCTGATGAAGGAATGTAACCTTTTCTTCTCAGTCATCTTAGGTGCTGTTTGGGTACAGTTTGCATCTCTATTATTCGGTTCACACATAGTCAGGACTGCTCAGTCTTCGTGGTGGGATAAATTGTCCTGCATGACATTGCAAGATGCAACTCTGGTCATTTCCCTCCAACTTAAGTATACTTTATCTGACAGTAATATATGTATTTCTGCTTCATTTTTATAGGTGTTTTTTTTTTTTTTAATGATATGTCTTTTCTCATGGTCTTACCTGCAATTAGCATATAAGGTCACATTTAAACTCAATCAAATTATTCACTTACGTCATGTTTTTAATTTATTAAATTTATTCTAATTGTTTAAATGCTGGCTTAAATAACTTAATTACTGCTGAATTAAATTTGACATGGTATTTAACTTTTAGCTTTTATATGATTTTTTTTGAATCGTTTTTTTATTTGATATTTTTCCCTCGGACATTTTTGTTAATCATAAGCTCATTATCTATAATCAATTGGTAGTAGTAATAGTCACAGTAGAGTGGATTTGAGTCTATTTCTGCACAAGTGTATGTAGATGCCTGCTAGGGACATGAAAACATATCAAGTCCTCTGGAGTTAGAGTCACAAGTGATCTTAAGCCACCTGAAGAAGGTGCTGGGAACCAAACTCATCCTTTAAAAGAGAGACAAATATTAACAGCTGAACCGTAGCTCCAGCTGTAGCACTGGTATTTTACCTGTTTACTGTCTTTCTAATTAGTATATTATATCTGTGTACCTTGTCATTGTATACTGGCATTAGTTTATCATTTTGAGTTAATTTCAGGGAACATTACTGTCCTTTATTGTACTTTAGTTTTGCCTAAGAGACACCCAACAGATGATGCTGCAACAGCTCTTGCTTCAAATGTGAAGCATCCAGAAAAGCCAAAATAAACGTCACTTGTACTTACATACTTCATAGTACTTCTTATTTCTTGAAATTATAATTACATCATTTGACCCCACACTCTCTCTCAAATTCGTGTATTCTTCTCTTTAATTGTTGTCCTCATATAATTGACAGCCATAATCTTCTCTACATTCTTTTTGTTTAGAGGTTTTATCTGCTATACTTCCCTTCTGTTTAGATCTCTGCATTTCATTGTTTCTCATAGAAAGTCTTGAAGGATTTTTTTTTTCCATCTACTAGGTAATGGGTTATTTTTCTCGGAGTCATTTTTTCCTCTTTATTATTATTATTATTATTATTATTATTATTATTATTATTATTAATTATACTTTATTCATTTTGTATCTCCCCATAAGCCCCTCCCGCTTCCCCTCCCGATCCCACCCTACCTCCCCTTTTGCATGCATGCTCCTCCCCATGTCCACTGATAGGGGAGGTTCTCCTCTTCTTTCTTCTGATCTTAGTCTATCAGATCACATCAGGAATGGCTGCATTGTCTTCTTCTGTGGCCTGGTAAGGCTGCTCCCCGCTCAAGGGGAGGCGAAGAGCAGGCCAATCAGTTTATGGCAGAGGCAGTACCTCTTCCCATCACTACGTAAGCCACTTGGACACTAAACTGTCATGGGCTACATCTGTGCAGGGGTTCTAGGTTATCTCCATGAATAGTCCTTTGTTGGAGTATGAGTATTTGGGAAGTTCCCTGTGTTCAAATTTTCTTGTTCTGTTGCTCTCCTTGTGGAGTTCCTGTCCTCTCCAGCTCTTGCTATTTCCTACTTCTTTTTTTTTTTATTTTTTTTTATTTTATTTTTTTCTTATCAGTTACATTTTATTAACTCTGTACCCCAGCTATGTCTCGATCCCTCATTCCCTCCCAGTCCCTCCCTCCCTCCCTCATCTCCACCATGCCCCTTGCCAAGTCCACTGATAGGGGGGGCCTCCTCCCCATTCATCCGATCCTGTTTTATCAGGTATCTTCAGGACTGGCTGCATAGCTCTCCTCTGTGGCCTAACAGGACTGCTCCTCCCTTGGGGGGTGGGGAGGCCAAAGAGCCAGTCATTGAGTTCCTGTTAGAAATAGTCCTTGTTCCCCTCACTATGGGAAACCAATTGGTTACTGAGCTACCACAGGCTACATCGGAGCAGAGGTTCTAGGTTACATTCATACATGGTCCTTGGTTGCATGTCAGTCTCAGAAAAGACCCTGTGCCCAGATATCTTTGGTCCTTGTGGGGCTCCTATCCTTTCCTCATCAGACTAACTCCCCTTTTTTCTTATGATTCCCTGTACTCTGCCAAAGGTTTGGTCATGAGTCTTTGCTTTGAAAACACTGCTAGTTAGAGTCTTTCCAATGCGCTCAGTAGACTCCTGTCAATGTTCAATGCGCATCCCATCTGTCTAATTCCATTCACTCTGCCTGCCAGTTGGCCATCAGGCTCAGCATCTGTTCTGATAGTCTGCAAGGCAGAGGCTTTCAGATGCCCTCTGTGGCAGGTTCTTAGGTTGTTTCCTGTTTTCTTCTTCTGGCTTTCAGAGGCCCTCTCTAGCAGGTTCCTAGGTTGTTTCCTGTTTTCTTCTTCTTCTGATGTCCATCCTCTTTGCCTTTCAAGATGGGGATTGAGCGTTTTAGTTAGGGTCCTCTCTTTTGCTTAGTTTGTTTAGATGTACCGATTTTAGTGGGTTTATCCTATGTTGTATGTTTATATGAGTGAGTATATACCGTGTGTTTCTTTTTTCTTCTGGGACAACTCACTCAGGATGATCCTTTCCAGGTCCCACCATTTACCTGCAAATTTCATGATTTCCTTATTTTTCATTGCTGAGTAATACTCCATTGTATAGATGTACCACAATTTCTGCATCCATTCTTCAGTTGAAGGGCATCTGGGCTATTTCCAGCTTCTGGCTATTACAAATAAAGCAGCTACAAACATGGTTGAGCAAATGTCCTTGTTGTGTACTTGAGCCTCTTTTGGGTATATGCCTAGGAGTGGTATGGCTGGATCTTGAAGAAGCGCTATTCCTAGTTGTCTGAGAAAGCACCAGATTGATTTCCAGAGTGGTTGTACAAGTTTACATTCCCACCAGCAGTGGAGGAGGGTTCCTCTTTCTCCACAACCTCTCCAGCATATGTTGTCACTTGAGTTTTTCATCTTGGCCATTCTGATGGGTGCGAGGTGAAATCTCAGGGTTGTTTTGATTTGCATTTCCCTAATGGCTAATGAGGTTGAGCATTTCTTTAAGTGCTTCTCTGCCATTCGATATTCCTCTACAGAGTATTCTCTGTTTAGCTCTGTTTCCCATTTTTTAATTGGATTACTTGGTTTGCTGCTTTTCAGCTTCTTTAGTTCTTTATATATACTGGATATGAGTCCTCTGTCAGATAAAGGGTTGGTGAAGATTCTTTCCCAATCTGTCATTTTAAACAGCTTTATTTGTTTGCTTTAGAGATTTAGTTTTAATTTTCTCAACAAAGACTTCTTTGGAATTGCTCTATTTGTGATACTATTGTTTAAAAAGTATATGCTGCTTGTCAGGTATGGAAAATTTCACATGACATTTGTGAGGGTCCCTTCTTAGGAAGACTCCCTTTCTTCTCTCCTGTTAAGGCTTCAATGTTATGAATCATATTTTCACAGGTCTATATGTTTTCATCCTTCTACCCAACCTTATTTTCTGTCTTTTGGTCCTAGCTGGTCATTTGTACCATCCTCCTGCTTTACACTTGACCTTCTTCAAATTGCCCATCCTTTTGTGCTAATGAGCCCAGCCCATGGACTTTTCATTTCAGAAATTCTGATTTTTGTTGGGTATTTTTTTCTTTTATCTTTAAAAATATTGCTTCAGTCTTATTTTCTTTCGATGCACATTTCCAAGCATATATATAGTTGCTCATTGAGGCATGTTTATTATAGTATTCTTGCATTTGTGTTCGATGTTTCCCACTTCTCTGCCATCTCTATGTTGGCGTTAGTTGATTATGTTTTTACATAATCATGTTTTTACTTTGCCGTCATCCTGGTTCTTAGCATGTTGAAAGATTTCTTATTGAAACCAAAATATTTTCATATTCATAGTGTTATGAAACTGGATATTACTTAAATTTTGCATGTTACATTCTTTTCCTGACACTGATGACAGAGTGAAAATGAGGAACAATGTTGACTGATTACTAATGTGCTTCTTACTCAGCCCTACAGGTATTCTGTGGTGCTAAAGCGCAAGCTCTATTGCCAGATAGATAGGAATTCCAGGTTCCCACATGGTCTTTACTTATATGTCCATGGCTAGGCCATGGTAAATATTGTAATGATTTCTGTGAAGTCATTCTAGTCGAAGAGAGGAGTAAGTGGCCATGTTGGTATTTAGTAAAGAACAGATGTAAACCTTAAATTCCTTTTGACATCATCAAGATATTGACTGCTTCATTAAACGATTGCAAGAAACAGCTGTTCTACACTAGTTGGGTTGGTATAGACAATAAGGATACAGATTCTCCACTACTGTTAGAGTAAATCGCTTTACTACAGTGGTTATTAACTAAATCTGCTTATTCTGCAAAAGAATCCTTTCTGTATTTCTTTTGTTACAGAAAACGGGCTTTTCTTTATATTTATAGCAATCATAAGAACCAGAGTTTTGAATCCAGCATGCACTTAACTCTTTAGGAGTCTCTCAGATATCTGTAATTGTACTTCTGAGAGATCAAACACCCTCTTCTATCCTCCATATAGGACAGGAGTGTGTTCTCATACACACATATGCATATTTATTCACACATAAACATACAAACATAAATGAAAAATATGCAAGAAAGAAACCAACAGGTGTATTCCCTGACTGCTAAAAAGTCTGCTAAGAATAGGCAGACTTATGTTTGCTTATCATTTGAAGTCAAAACAATTCAAGTGCCCAAGCACAAAGTCAACTGCTTGAAGAAATATAACTTACATTACAGAGTGAACATGCAGAAACACAATCATTCAAAGGAGTTTGTGAGCAGATGTACAATGTATGTACTGGACAATTACCAGAAACATCTCAGATTCTAGTTTAATTGGAAATAAATTCAACTTGTTTTAGTAAATATTACAAAGGTAAGAGGAGGCTAAAATATTATTTGTCAAAAGATGCTGATCTCATGTAGGCAAAGAGTGGTCCTGAAAACATTAAAAAAAAAAAAAAAACAACTTAGCACTTGTTATGAAATTAAAACGTAGGCATAATTATAGTGAGGTGTCAAGTAGGTCAAACGAAACCTTTGTTATTCATCAATTTTATCCATTTGTATGACTGCCATGAAAGAATTCTCCAGGCCAGTTTTTTTTTTTTTTTTGGCCTACTAATATTTTTCTGTACATTATTCAGTCTCCATTAAAATGTGGGTATATCTATGGAGATAGAGTTACCCCCAGAGACATCTAGATAGCCCATTGTTTCAAATTTTATATTAAGGCCAGACATAGAATAATTCATGGAATGATAGCAAGGGGAAAAAAAGGATTTTAGGCAGCTGGAGTGAGAAGAATAATTAGAAAGAAAATGTTCTCTACTGGGAACTATTTTAAGTAAGGAATCTGGGGCAAAATTTTACATAGCTTCTTTCTAAATGAGTGAATTGATTCCTATCCCTGCAAGTTCAATAGTGAGCTCACGTGAGTCTGACATGAAGAAGTTCATCATCAAAGAGATATATAATTTAGGGGTTATAAGTTAGTTTGTGTGTCTTACCTTTGGTTTAGGTACATATTTTTTTGGTTGTTTAAAATTGCATGTAGATTTTATTAGTTTCCTCTACAAATACACATTCATATCAAGCAATTAAAATTGAATATTCAACAGCACTGTGTATAGTAATTGAAAAAGAAAGTGCAAAGTTAATTTGATTCATTTGCTTCAAGTAAAAGCCTCTCACCTGCAATTTTTTTTTTATTTTTTTTTTTTTTTTGGAGCATTGCAATGATGGCGAGACACTGCTGCTTGTGAATCTACAAAATATTTGTTAACGCCCATTTGAAATTTGTTTGGAAGATGATGTAGCCAGCCTTTATGAGACCTGATGGGCTAAGGTCAGCTAGAAGGAGAAGAGGTCCTCCCCTGTCAGAGGACTAGAGAAAGTGCCTAGAGGGAGAAAAGAGAGGACGGGTGGGACTAGGAGGAGATGATGGAGGGGGCTACATGGAGATACAAAGTGAATAAGTTGTGATAAATAAATAAATAAATAGATAAATAAATAAATAAATAGGTAAATAGATAGATAGATAAATAAGAAACTTGTTTCTCTAATTTCTACCTATCATTATTAAATTTTTCCTCTTTTTCTAATTCTTACCTATTAGCTGTCTTTAAGTATCCTAGCAAGTAATCATTAATAAATGGATAATAAATTCAGAGTTAATTGGTTAAAGATATCATTCAATGAATATAATGGAGAGCAAGAACATAATGCACTTTCTTTTTATAAACAGGGAGTCAGTACCTCGTGACTAGATGTGTTTGTAAAAGTACTAATGGAGCTTCAAGCTGTATTAGGGAAGCACGAGGTACAAATATTTAAAAGGAGTATTTGAAAGGGATTAAAGTCTAGGAAAATTCTGGCAGAAATAATATAGAAGATAAATAAGAAAAGCAAGATCAGAAGTGCAAAAAGTGCTGAAAAATAGTAAGGCTTAAAAAGGAAAAGAACTAGGGATATATCTGTCTAAACTACTAGCAAAGCAAACATGAAGATCTGAGATCAATCTCCCTACACATAAAAATTCTGGATGTGGGGGTAGATGATTGTAATGTCAGTATTGGGGAAAGAAAAACTAGTCCAGTCTGGTGAGTTCCGGGCCAATGAGAGAGTCCATCTCTAAAGAGGTGCACCATGTTCTTAAAGGATATACTTGAGGTTGTCTTCTGGTCTCCAAAAGCATATGTACGCATGATGTGTGTAACCCTTCCTCCACCACGGACACTAAGAAGGAGAAAGAGAAGGAGAAAAATGATGAGGAGGAAGAGAGGTAGAAGGAGTAAGAAAAATATGACACAATTGGAAGAAGACAAGGTCCCTTGGTCAGTCAGATGGGAGATATAGCTTTCATCATAAAATATATTAACAGGCTAAGAAGGCTTGTTGGTTTCCCCCCTCACAATGGGGAGGCTAGAATAACAAGATAAAGGAGTTATAATGATGGGTTTTCCCCGGGGCCTCTTAGCATACACAGGTATCTTCTTACTACAGCCTCACACAATCTATCATCTGGGTGAGGACAGAGTCATGGCTCTAGTGTGTTTTCTTTATTACAAGGACATCGGTTGTTTGTTATTAGTGCTCTATCCTTCAGCCTCACTTTTAATTACCCCTTCAAAGGTCCTGTCTACAAATATAATAAACAGGCAGTTCATTAGACCAGAACTCATGAGTAAGAGAGGGGCATAGCAGTACCTAAACGGAAAAACAACAACCATTCAGGATGAGCAGTAAGAATTCAGTTAAAAAAAAGAAAAGCCAAAAAAAAAAAAAAAAAGTATAACTGATTCAATGAAGGAAAAATCACAGCAGTAATAGATGTTTGCTAACATTTGTAAAATTTTTATTTCCTAAAGTAGGTATAGAATGTTGCGTATGTTCATCCATCATGTTTTTCATTTTATAATATACTTGATAAATTATGTATTTTGTGTAGTGAAGATCCTAAAATGTAACGTGTCTAAATTAATGTTTTTTTTCTTAATTGATGTTTGGATAAAGATTAAAATGAGAATTATTTTTTCCTATTTAAAAAAAAAAGAGAATTCAGTTCACTTAGGAGTATCCAATCTTTGGCATAAATACTGAAGTATAAAATGCCACTTAAAACCTTCAGGCTGTTTCTTTAAAATTAGTACAGTTCTTGATTTTCTTCCTAAGGATCTTGAGAAAGATACAACAAAGTTTATGAGTAAGTTGCGATGTCAACAACTAATACAAGGTTTTACTTGAAGGCAAAGAGTAAATAAGCCTTCACTCCACACCTCACCCCACTCTGCCCCAGATAGCTAGGCTACTACACAAACACAAACTAGCAATAGTTTCTTAAGCTTAAACATCCTCACTCCTCCTGAACCAAATGGGTGGTTTGTGTAATTATATCTTTTACTAAGGCAGAGAAGAAATGAAAATTTAACCACACAGAGTCCAAGTCTGTATGCAGTACTAGAGGCAAAATAATCTTTGTCTATTTGACATACATTTTACTTTATATTTACTATGAAAATGTGGCATCAATAAAAACAATTTCTGTCTCTGCTGGCTGAGGACAATTTAAGCTATTTTACTGCATCATGAATTATTAACGGTGCTGTCATTTCATTCATTTTGGCCATAAAAACAGATATATAAGAAGACTTAAAATACAGCAATATGAAGTAGAAACCTAAACATCTTACTAACACATAAACTAAAATTTCTGCCTCTAAAGAGGATATTTTGAAAATGTTATTTCCTAATTTTCCATACACATGATTAAATATTCTCTGGCTTCATTTAGGTCAACTTAGTGCTTATGCTTTCTCACTTTTATTCAATTACTTTTATGTTCATGTATATTACAGTAAGCATGCTATTAAGGCATTTTGTTAGTCTTTCTTATAGAACTACATTAATGCTCAAATTAAACTAAACTTCTCCTGTGAACATATTCATGAAGATAACTGTTTCCATAACCTGTGAGTTATGAGTTTGTATAAAGGGCACTGTCTTATATGGTGGTAACTCAACTGATTTCTGACACAGGAGACCAAAGGTGCTTATCATATCAATAGAGATTTGCCTGGGCCATCTGACTCTCAGGTAAGAGGAGAGCATGATGTGTATTAAGCCTGGTTTATTGCTCCTGGTCAGTCTCTGAAAGTTAATTTTACATACAGTAGTAAGAAAGTCTCCCCAAACGAAAATGGACGACAACTCCACTATGAAAATATATAGTAGCAGTCGCTTGGAATCTTCCAAATGATAAACAGGAACATTTGGTGAGAGGGAACATATTAAAAACTAGGAAGGATTATATTTTTAAGAGTTAAGCGATATCTTTATGTTCTCTGCTTTATACCTTTAATTTGTTTGTATAGCAGAGAAAAGTTGAGAATAATTCTTTACTAGGGAGAAAAGACCCTGTCATAAGGAAATATAACTCTTCCTACATCAGTATGTTAAAGGAGTGATGGATTTTGCAAACAGGAAAAGAAAGAAAGAAACTTGAATTTTGTTTGTTTATTGTTTGTTTGTCTCACATTCCATACTTGACATGATGAAAAATTGGGGGCAATTATATCAGCAAAAGAACAGGGAAATATTGAAATGTCAGGAAACTGAAGAAAAAGAGGGTCTCTCTCTCTCTCCCTTTCTCTCTCTCTCTCTGTCTCTCTCTGTCACACACACACACACACACACACTGCAGCAGCAACTATCCAGAGCGTCATTTGGCTTCAGACTTCTATTTTGTTTTCCCAGATCCCAAGCTTACAAATAAAAACCTGGGGAGCTGAGGGTCAGTGAAAGTCATCTAAGTAAGGTGATGAAGTTGCCACCTGTAGTTTTCACTACTCTTTTCCAAACAGTGTTTAATCTGACACAACAGTTACATGATGCAAAGGTTTTATTTATGTGGAAAATAAAATTCTATTATAAAATTTTAACTTTTGAAAATTTATTATGTACTTTGCTGAATCTAAAACTTCAAATATATATCAGTGTATTTATAGATCCCTATATTTGCAAATGTACTGAATAATCCCATATCTACACCACACCAAATGAACATCACAAAAATCCTGAAAGAAAAACAGGGCATCTACTACCATGATCTTATTCTGGGAGGTTGAAGTGATATCCTTAGAAAAGTACTACAAATATCCTAACTGGTAAAATTTTCATTCCAAACTATATTCAAAACTAATCATAAGATTATATTCCTTTACATTGTTTAATAATTTTTTATCAAATTTAATAAAATGTCCTTATGTCTCTGGTCTTGGAAAAAACTGAGCTTTCACATAAGGAATGATTTTATACTTGAAGGACTCCTAATGTTCATGTGATCTGAAAATGCATGTCTTGGGCTAGTGAGTTGGCTCAGCAAACGTAGACACTTGCTGAGAAGCCTGGAAACCTGAGTTACATCTCAGTGATTCACTCCGTGGAAAAACTGAGCCTTTTCCTATAAGTCGTCCTCTGACCTCCTTACCTCTATGTCATGGTGCATATCTGTGCATACACAAATGCATACACATGAAATAAAGAATATATAGTATATTATAATGTAATTAATACAAAATATAATATATTATAATATAATGTAATATGATATAATTGCATGTCTAGAGCTCTTGAAGGCTACCTTGCTGTTCAGTTGAGGGTAGATGCTGTGTCATCCAGCTCTGTTTTCTGTAGTGTCTTTCCATATTACTTAAGCATAAGCTTTTAAAATTAATTCAGACCATTTTGTAAATAGACATAATGATTACATACATTTCCCATAATATGTTATATATTTAAGTAGGAGAAAAAAACCTTTTGAAATTTGTTTCTATTATATGTACATATATTACATACAATTGTTCATTGATATTTAAGCATGTTTCTATCACATGAGAAGTTTGGCTAACAAAGAAGTATAAATAGAAGCTCATAAAAGCAAATAGAAAAATGAACACACTGATGTGATGTATTCAATTATATATAATATGTATAGGCTTATTATATATTATGTTCACAATCATGGTATCAGCTTTTTAAAACTTTATTTATTTTGCATGAGTATGTATGTTTCTATATGATTGACCATGAGCATGTCACAGTGTGCATGCTCAGGATAGAGGACAACTTATAAAAGTCTGTTCTCTCCTATAGTTCTCATTCAGTTCTGGAGATCTAGCTTCTGTAGTCAGGCTTGGGGGTCAATGTATTTTACCCCAAAACATCTTGCAGGTAAACTTCATTATTTAAAGTGAATGGCTTTACATAAAACTATACTATTTTAAATTAAGAATTTAAGATATTTTCTCTAAGGTATTTTGATTAGATATAATTTTTGTAATAAATGCTTAATTCAAAAACTACTAACTTATAAAGTATTTCCCTATTGCAATTCACACAGTTAATAATCTTCAGGATAGATAATAAAAATCAAGGCAATACTAGAAGACTGTTTTGAAAGGGATACTGAATACTTGGCCATTAAAATCTAAGGGTGTTGTGAGGTTTTAAAAATGCAGGGTGAACAAATTTTTGTTGGGTTTTTTTTTTTCAGTTTTTATTTGGACATTTTTTGTTTCTGTCAAGTAGAACAGACAACCCCAGGTCCGTTACTGACTGCAGAGGAAGACAGCAAAGAGAGGCACAGGACAATGGCAGATAGTGATGCAAAGTTTAACAGGCTTTCTGTGTTACCGTTGGAGAATAGTTGTGGGAGGGATGAGACATGATTTATAGGGTTTGTGAAGTAGCAAAGAATCTTTATTGATCATCTTGTATATGGCCTTATCAAAACCACATGGGTTCAAGAAAGGATGGTACAAGAATAAGAATAAGAATTTAGTTGGTTTGTGCTAAACAAGATTTCCATGTATTGCAACCCACCAGTGACCAGTGACAAGGAACCAAAGTCAATTTATTATTATTACTCTTATTATTATTATTATTTATAATGTATTTACTTATATTTATATTTTATAAAATTTTATATATTTTATAATATATTACATTATACTTATCTTTATTTATTATTATTTAAAATTTATCCCAGTTGTAGCCTCATCTTTGTCTCCTCCCAGTCCCACACTTCTTCTCTCTTCCTCCCCTACCCCTCTACCCTAGTCCACAGATAGGGGAAATCCCCTCCCTACTGTGTGACTCTGTTCTATCAGGTCCCATCAGGACTGTCTGGCTCCTCTTCCTCTGCAGGTCTCCCCACCAGGGCGAAGTGATCAAGGATCAGGCAACCAACTTCATGTTAGAGACTGTCTCTTTCTCCTTACTAGGGAACAACTCTGAGATCCCATCTCACACCCATCAGAATGGCAAGATGAAAAACTCAAGTGACAACAAATGTGAAGAGGATGTGGAGAAAGGAAACCCTCCTACATTGCTAGTGGGAATGTAAACTTGTACAGTCACTGTGGAAATCGATCTAGCACTTTCTCAGAAAACTGGGAATAACAATACCTCAAGACCCAGCTATACCACTCCCGGGCCTATATTTTATAGATGCTCAACCATATAGCAAGGGCATTTTTTGCTCAACTATGTTCGTAGCAGCTTTATTTGTAATAGCCAAAGTCAAATGTGAGATTCAACAGAACCAGGAGACACTAGACCACGGTGCTCCAGAGTGCCTATCATGGTATTCTGTGCAATGTTTTTGTTTTGTTTTTCTAGAGAGCTCACAATTCAAGAAGCTACAGAGAAACATAAACATACAGAGCATTTATCAACACTTTGACCAGATGCATTCATGATACGGAAGCTTTAATGGCTGATTGGGGCTGTTTGCACAATGCCCCTGAGAACTTTGCATTGCTAAGAAAAGGGAGAGAACACCTTGCCCATGGCGTTCCTTGCACAGGCAAAGGCTTTCCTCCCAGGGGTGTAAACAGAGTTTTAAGGCAACAGAGTTCGCAGAGCAGGATAAGGCCGAAAAGTATAATATGCAGGCTGTACCCCTGGTACTGCTCAGCAATTCATGACACAGTGGAAAGTTTTCACCTTGTGATTCCTTTTTTATTCTTTCACCACTTTTTTTTTTTTTTTTTTGCCAGTGAAATCTCCTGTTCTCCTAATTGACAAAATATAAAACTGATATTATGTCATGAAAATCCCCTGAACCAATACATTCGTCTGTATGAATAAAATCCTGGAACTGGTGGGCCAACCAAATTTTATACTTCTGAATTTGAATGGCTAAGTAGTAAAACAAACAAAAAACAAAACAAAAACAAACAAACAAAAAACCAATGCTTTAAATATCATTTTCTAAGCAAAGATAAAATAAAATCAGTATCAATGAACTATTCATTATCACCTATAATACATATTACATAAACTATATAAAGATGATTTTGAAGTAGAAATGCTTTTTAAATCTATCGTTTAATTCTTATTTAAATTTTGTTTTCTGAATGCTCATCAAAGAGAAGAAAATCAATTAACATGCAAAATACCATAAACTGGGTAACTAACAAGAAATTTGTTTTCACATATTTGTTTACTTGAGATTGTTGTAGCCTACTACTTAAGACAAAGCTGCAGCCATCTTTGTATTCAGTTTTGTTGCTAAAGTGAAATTAAGTTCAAAATTTTTAAATTTTCAACTCCTATTCCTGGAAGCAGTTGTTCATAGCTGACCGTATGATTCAATAGTGTCATAACTCATGCTTTGTTATCTATTCACCTGGCTACACTCTGGTTGCATCCTTCTTATCTACACACCTGGATACACTTTGGATGTTCTCTAGAAGACCCAAAGCCCTGCCTCCCTTACCTCACTTAGGATCAATCAGGTAAAAGGTTAGCTGATAATAGTTTGCCCAGCTAGCCAAAAGCACAATATTGCTTTGTACGGTTGGCCAAAATGTGTGACTGCCCTCCCCATGTCTTTTGCATTTGGTTCTTTCTAAAACAACCCTGCTGTTAGAACTCATAGAGGTCACAGTTAGGCTCCCGAATCCTTACTGTGGTCCTGATTAATCAACATGGTAAAGGCGTTCCAATAAAACATCCATATCTGAGACCAGAGTTTGAGTGGTTTGTGTGGCTATTCTTACACCAGAACACAGATTCAACTCGATGTTTCTGTTTTTTGAAGCCCACTGAGTCTACTTAAAATGCCCTGTATGAGAATATGTGTAGAACCATCTAATAGAGCATGTTCACCCTCTCTGGGGCCATGTATTTGAAGGAAAACAACTCTCTCTTCCACAACAGATATCATTTGTAAATAGTTCTTCAGCTAGGGGTGGGGTCTCATGAACCCAGTCCATTTGAGTAAAGAGTTTGATGAGGTTGATTTGTGCAAGTCTCATGGATGCATTCCCAACTGCTGTGAGCTTTTGTGGTTATCAAAATCAGTCATGTCCAGCAAATGCTGCTTTGCTGAGACATCCACTACTTTTGGCTCTTACAGTCTTTCCAGACTCTGAGCCTTTGTGTGTGTGTGTGGGGTGGGTGTTGGAGGGGGTGATATAGATGTCCTGTTTACAGTTTAGCACTCAAAATTCTCTTACTCTGTACATTGACCATTTGAAAGCTTCTATATGAATGACCATCTACTATAAAGTTTCTTTGATGATGGCTGGGAGATACGTTAATCTATGGTGATAAAGATATGAATTTGGGAAAAAATTATTGCTGAGTCCATCTAGCAGGATAATACTTTTACATTCTTCTCTAGAGCCTATGCGCCAGCCTCATTTGGGTCCTAGTTAACTATTCCAGGAATGAGCTCCTTCTTGTAGAACAGGCTTTAATTTCCATCAGTAAGTAGTTTGTTATTCCCAAAATTGTGCCACTATTCCATTATTTAACTTAGATTTATTTACTTTACTTAAAATATATTCATGCTTTAACTGCACATATACATGTGAACCATGTACATATCTGATGTGTATAGAGCAGAAAGGGGTCATGAGATCACCTGGAATTGGACTCACAGGCAGTTGGGAACTACCACGTGGGTACTAGAAGCTGAACTTGGGTCCTGCACAAGAGCAACAAATACTCTTATTAACTGAGCATTCTCTTCACAGTGGGCAACTTTCCATACCAGTTGTTGACAGGGGAAGAGTTTGAAAATCCAAAATCAAGGCTGAGAAGCAATGTTTGGTTTCTGCAAAAGTCCACGTCCCCACTCTATACTTGTGGTAGCCAAAAGAAAGTTTTGGTGTTGCTTCTTCTTCTCATAAGCACATTAGTGATGTAGGATCAAACATCAATCTCTATAAGTCCATTTAACTTTTATCACATTCTTGTAGAGTGAAGTCCCTTTGCTGCTTAGGTTATGGTACACCTGAAGCTAGCAGGTACATAAAACACACACACACACACACACACACACACACACAAATTTTAAAAAATCCAAAATAAATAAATATTATGTTTTAATAATTGTATTTTTACCTTCAAACAATAATATAATGAATATATTATACATAACAGCAGCCAACAAACAGACTGGGAAAAAATCTTCACCAACCTTACATCCAACAGAGGGCTAATATCCAAAATATATAAAGAACTCAAGAAATTAAATGCTAGCAAACCAAATAACCCAATTAAAAATGTGGTACAGAGCTAAATAGAGAATTTTCAACAGAGGAATCTCTCATGGTCGAGAACTACTTAAAGAAATGCTTAACATCCTTAGTCACCAGAGAAATGTAAATCAAAGGACTCTGAGATTCCATCTTACTCCCCATCAGAATAGCTAAGATCAAAAACAAACTCAAGGGACAGCACATGCTGGTGAAGATGCAGAGAAAGTGGAACACTCCTCTATTGCTGGTGAGACTACAAACTTTTACATCTTCTCTAAAAATCAATCTAGAGGTTTTTCAGAAAATCAGGAATATACCTATCTCAAGACCCAGCTAGACCACTCCTGGGCATATTTCCGAAAAATGCTCTACCATACCACAAGGACCCGTGTTCAAATACTTTCATAGCACCTTTGTTCATAATAACCAGAATCTGGAAACAACCTAGGTGTCCCTCAACCAAAGACTGGATAGAGACTATGTGGTATATCTACACAATGGGATGCTCCTCAGCTACTAAAAATAAAGACATCATAAAATGTTGGCAAATGGATGAACTAAAAAAGCTCATCCTGAGTAAGGTAACTCAGACCCAGAAAGACACACATGGTATGTACTCACTTATAAGTGGATATTAGCCATAAAGTACAGGATAACAATGCAATTCAACTCACAAACCCAAAGAAGCCAAGAAGACCTCAAGGATGCTTGAGTCTCACAAAGAAGAGGAAATAAAATAGGCATCTGAAGAAGAGGGAATGAAGGAGCTGGGTGGGGAAGAGGATGAAGTGTAGGAAGAGCAATGGAAGTAGGAGGAGGAAGACTGGGAGAGAGAATGGGAATAGTGGGGTAGCACCTCTGAGACAGGGGAGGTCCCCTGAGTCTATGGTGGTGACCACTGCTGAGATCCCTAATATCAGGGGATATGGAGCTCAAAGTCACTACCTCCTGTAGGCAGGAGGGACTTTCAGTGGAGGAAGGGTGACAACAACACACCCATAACCTTTGACCCAAAATTTGCCTTCCCTACCTGTAGGGATGAAGATGGAGCAGAAATTGAGGGAATGGCGAACTGATGGAAACAGATGCAGAGTCCCACAGCCAAACAATAGGCCAAGCTCTAGGAGTTTTGTGGAGGAATGGGAAGGATTGAGGGTGCTGGAGAGTTCAGGGGCATCACAATAAGACCTACAGACTAAACTACCCTGGGCCCATGGGGCCTCATAGATTGAAGCACCACCAAAGAGCTTTCATGAGCTGGACCTAAACCCCTTCACAAATGTGCAGACATGCAGATGTACAGCTTGGTCATCATGTGGTTCTCCTAACAATGAGAACAGGCACTGTCTCTGACTCTATTGCCTGCCTTTGGATCCCTTTCCCTTAGTTAGACTGCTTTATCTGGCCTCAGTGGGACAAGATGCACTTACTCCTGCTGTACTTTAAGGTGCCAAGGTGAGTTGTTGCCACTTATGGGCCTTCCCTTCTCTGAAGAGGAGAGGGGAGCAGAGGGGAGGGACTGGGAGAAAAAGAAGGAGGGGGCTATGATAGGACTGTAAAGTGATTAAGTAAATAAAATTTTAAAGCACACACATACCTGAAAATAAACAAATTCAAAATAAATAAAGATTATGTTTTAATATTTGTATTTCCCCTTAAACAGTAATATAATGAATGCATCATTATTTTTATCTCATGAAAACAATCTACATAAAATGGAGGAAATTCTGTTGTCTTCTAATGGATTTTTTTTTTTCTCCTAAAATAGCATTTCTATGAACAGTGAAACAGTCCTTGAACTGGGCTGAGGCTTGCCTCTTCATGTCAATCTCACCCTTGATCTCTTTGGCAGTTATCTTCACAAGATTCCTGCTGGGCTTGGCTTCCCCTGTGATCACTTCAGCACCTCCTTAAATGGGGACAACAAAAGGATCAACTTTCAGCCACTTAACATGACTTCCTGAACAGAACACCAACAGCACAGGCTCTAAGAGCAACAATCAATAAAATGGGACCTCATGAAACTGAAAAGCTTCTGTCAAACAAAGGACACCATCATCAAAACAAAACGACTGCCTACAGATTGGGAAAGAATCTTCACCAACCCTTTATCTGACAGAGGGCTAATATCCAATATATATAAAGAACTAAAGAAGCGGAAGAGCAGCAAATCAAGTAATCCAATTAAAAAATGGGGAACAGAGCTAAACAGGGAAGTCTCTGTAGAGGAATATCGAATGGCAGGCAGAGAAACACTTAAAGAAATGTTCAATGACATTAGCCATTAGAAAAATGCAAATCAAAATGACCCTGAGATTTCACCTTACACCCATCAGAATGGCCAAGATCAAAAACTCAAGTGACAACACATATTGGAGAGGTTGTGGAGAAAGGGAAACGCTCCTCCACTGCTGGTGGGAATGTAAACTTGTACAACCACTCTGGAAATCAATTTGGCGCTTTCTCAGACAACTAGAAATAGTGCTTCCTCAAGATCCAGCCATATCACTCCTAGGCATATATCCAAAAGAGTATCAAGTACACAATAAAGACATTTGCTCAACCATGTTTGCAACAGCCTTATTTGTAATAACCAGAAGCTAGAAACAGCCCAGATGCCCCTCAACTGAAGAATGGATGCAGAAATTGTAGTACATCTACACAATGGAGTATTACTCAGCAATGAAAAATAAGGAAATCATGAAATTTTCAGGTAAATGGTGGGACCTGGAAAGGATCATCCTGAGTGAGCTGTCCCAGAAGCAGAAAGACACACATATATACTCACTCATATAGACATATAACATAGGATAAACCTACTAAAATCTGTACATCTAAAGAAACTAATCAAGAGAGAGGACCCTGACTAAAACGCTCAATTCCCATCCTGAAAGGCAAAGAGGATGGACATCAGAAGAAAAAGAAAACAGGAAACAACCTAGGAACCTCCCACAGAGGGCCTCTGAAAAGCTCTGCCCTGAAAACTATCAAAGCAGATGCTGAGACTTATGGCCAACTGTTGGGCAGAATGCAGGGAATCTTATGAAAGAAGTGGAAAATAGTAAGATCTGGAGGGGACAGGAACCCCACAAGGAGAGCAACAGAACCAGAAAATTTGAACACAGGGGTCTTCCCAGAGACTCATACTCCAACCAAGTACCATGCATGGAGATAACCTAGAAACCCTGCACAGATGTAGCCCATGGCAGTTTAGTGTCCATGTAAGTTCCATAGTAATGGGAAGAGGGACTGTCTTTGATGTAATCTGATTGGCCTGCTCTTTGATCACCTCCCCCTGAGGGGAGAGCAGCCTTACTAGGCCACAGAAGATGACAATGCAGCCACTACTGATGTGATCTGATAGACTAAGATCAAAAGGAAGGAGAGGCGGACCTCCCCTATCTGTGGACTTGGGGAGGGGCATGCGTGAAGAAGGGGAAGGGAGGGGTTTTTGGGGGGATACAAAGTGAATAAAGTGTAATTAAAAAAAAAAAGATGAGGTCAAGCAAACTTCACTCTGTAATAGAAAACTCAGTTTCGCTCATATTCAACTCACTCAAAGGTCTTCATTTGCCTTTGAGACTTATTAGAGCCTAATCAAAAGGAACAGATTTGTACATCGTTCATGAGCAAGTAACTGATTTTTAGCTAGAAATTGTTTCTGGTCTCTCACTATAATTCAGATCATGTAAAGGCTCCATGGTGGGAAGATCGAATGGCCAGCTTAACTTCTAAATTATTCCAATCATTTTACTCAATATAGTTGGACTTATTTTTAAGGAGCTTTGAAAAAACAGTTTAGCTTATTACTTCTATGTGCAGTAGCACTGCAAGAATAGTCAGTATATAATGTGGTTTTCTTTTTCTATTATTATTATTATTATTATTATTATTATTATTATTATTATTATTACAATTTATTTGCTTTGTATCCCAGTTGTAGCCCCCTCCCTCATCTCATTCTGGTCCCACCATCCCTCTTCCCTATTCCCCCCATAGGGGAAGTCCTCCTCCCCTACTGTCTGACCCTAGCCTATCAAGACTCTCTGGATCCTCTTTCTCTGTGGGCTGGCTAGGTTGCCTCACCAGGAAGAAGTGATCAAGGAGCAGGCAACAGAGTACATGTCAGAGACTGTCTCTTCTTCCTTACTAGGGAACCCACAAGGAGACTGAGCTGTGTATCTGAGCGCATAGGTCTAGGTGCTCTCCATGCAAGATCTTTGGTTGATTCATCAGTCTCTGCAGTCCACACTGGGCTCAGCTCTCTTTGGCTTTGTCAGTCTCCTTGTGTGGCTCCTGGCCCCTCCAGGTAGTTTAATATCCCCCTTCTTCTGTAAGACTACCTGTGCTCTATCCAACGTTTGGCTGTGAGTCTTTGCATCTGCTTCGATCCCCCAGTGGATAGAGCCTTTTAGAGGACATCTGTGGTAGTCTCCCATCCTGTTCCTTCTCTTCTACAGCTTCCGGTGTCTATCCTGTTTTCCCTTCGAATGAAAAACTAGGAATCATCTAGTGATACATGCCCTTTCTGCTTTATCTAATAGAGTTAAAATTCAAAATTTTCACAATAATATAAGGATTGTGTTTTAGTATATGCATTCTTATGTGTTTTCTGTAGGTAGAGATATTCACACGACTTTGTCATGTAAATCTATCTTTTCCCCATTTTGTCCTTTCATCTTGTTGCTTGCGATAAAACACCTTTACCACTTCCACCTCAGAATAAGCCAGGGTGAACCACTCTGCATGTGTCTCTATATACTTTATCGACATTTTAATTGAATTTAATAGATATTGTGTCGTATATGTGTGCAAACACACAAATGTACAGTTGTGCATATGCACAAATAGCCAAGTAGATAAGATTAAAACACAGACTAATGTTTTGATGAGAAGTTAAATATATTTTCCATTGTCACCTTCTTGTCTTATAGCTATTTCATTGGACTGATTAACCTGAGAGTGGGAGAAAATAATTAGCAATCAATAGAAGTAAAATTTGAAAAATTTAATTAAACACATAGTAATTTTAAATGGTCATGTAGATAAATGTGACAGTGTACATTCGTGTTTACATGTGGCCATGTGTGTGGTATTTAGCTATTTTAGTTATAAAATACTTTATTAGTTATATAATATAAAATTTTGTTTAATACAACAATTTAATTACTCTGTTCACTGTTGTAGTTTGAGATAAATCTTTTTTCTTTTTTAAAAATTCTTTATTAATTACACTTTATTCACTTTGTATCCCCCTTGTGGTTCCCTCTCCTCCTGTCCCAATCCCTCCCTTCCTCCTTCCTCTGCATGCGTGCCCCTCCCCAAGTCCACTGATAGTGGGGGTCTTCTTTTCCTTCCTTCTGACCCTAGTCAATTAGGTCTCATCAAGGAGTGGCTGCATTGTCTTCTTTTGTGACCTGGTAATGCTGCTTCCCCCTCAGGGGGAGGTGATTAAAGAGCAGGCCAATCAGTTCATGTCAGAGACAGTCCCTTTTCCCATTACTATGGAACCCACTTGGACACTGAACTGCCATAGGCTACATCTGTGCAGGGGTCTTAGGTTATCTCCATTCATGTTTCTTGGTTGGAGTATCAGTCTCAGGAAAGACCCTGAGCCTGCCACAGAGGACCTCTGAAAGGCTCTGCCCTGTAGACTATCAAAACAGATGCTGAGACTTATGGCCAACCTTTGGGCAGAATTCAGGGAATCTTATGTAAGAAGTGGGAAACAGTAAGATCTGGAGAGGACAGAAGCTCTATAAGGAGAGCAACAGATCCAAAAAATCTGAGCACAGGGGTATTTCCTGAGATAAATCTTAAAAAAGAATTTTTGATTTTCTAATATTTTTTTACTCTAAGATGTTTATAGTTTTCTGTTTATTTTTGTTCTTTAATCTTTTTCATTAAACATTATATGTAGTGTGAGTGTTCACTGTCATTCTTCTGCATGTGAGCATCCAGCTGTTCACACCTCATTTGTGGTGAATACTACCTTCTCTGCTGAATGATCTCAGCCCCCTTAATGAAAGCCACTTGACATGTAGGTTTATTTTTAACTCTCTATTATACTAATATGTTATTTCTCTCTCTATGCAAGTACTATGCTGTTTTGACTTATTTAGCAATGTAATAAGTTTAGGGACCCAGAAGTATAAGTTCCCTAACTTTCCTCCTTTTTAACATTGTTTTGACTATTTACTATCTCTTGAAGTTCATCACAAGTTTATTAATATTTCTGTTTGTGAATAAAAAAGAAAGCACACACACATACACACACTTGAGACTTTAATAGGAATTACATAAATATATTTTCATTTACTTAAGGTGTCTAGAACTTAAAATCATTTACAACTTCCTAACTTTGAATATTGTCTGCCTGTAAAATAGAAGGCATCAATAAATAGCTTCTGAGAAGAATAAACTCAGAGAAATTAAAAAAAAAGAAACACTGACATAGTCTACAGTCACACTTAATATGTAAAATAAACAAAAATTGTGTTAGGATCTTTACATGGTCCTAACAAGGTCACACACACACACACACACACACACACACACACACACACACACACACACTATGGCTTAGCTAATGGAGAATGTCCATAATGAAAATAAACACGTTTATGTCCAATGAAAAGGCAACTTCAACTTCAGAGCAGTTTCTCTTGGGTCTCTCTTCTTGGTTTGTAAAAGACCACCTCCCTTCTGGGCCCTCACACAACTTTTACTCTAAGTTCACAGAGAGGGGGATTTCTGTGTTCTATTAAAAATTCTTGGCTTTCATTTTTGCCTTAACCTTCTGACCTTACACACTATATCAGAAGGCATAGACAGAAAAAAAAATTGTGTAAATCTAAAGCAAAGAAGGGAGTTGGGAGGGACTAAGAAACCTTGTAAAAATAAACTGAAAGCTTGAAATGAGCAACAGAGAATTAGTAACTTTTATATTATTTTTGAGAGATCACTCTACAGCATGAGTTTTATAAAGGTAAACATTCAGATGTACTAACCCAAGGCAGAGTGAAAGATCACACAATTGTCCAGGGAAAGATGTTCTAAAACATTTTTAGTAACTGTAAATTTACCCACTGATCCAGAGCAGGGACATTTTTAGCTTTAGCACAAAGAGATGGCTCTCCATTCTTTCTCCTCGATTCAAGTACATATATACAGCAGAAATTTTTGTGAGCATCTGATATTGGAAAAGTATTAACTCAGATGACTTATGTCTAGAAAATAAATGTGTCTATTAGGAATCACTATATTAACAACATAACAATATTTTACTCACCTATGAATTGAAGTTCACGAGACAAAATTATTCAGATTTGAAGTATCTGTCCTATATGAGACATTGATAAGTTTTAAAGAACCTTGCTAGAAGAAATTCCAGTCTTTTAACCACATCTTCTACCACCCTAGTTTCTACTCAGCTGCTTGATCATCCTTAGAAAATTAACAGCTTCTGAACTAAGAAAACATTTGTTTGAGCTTTAAAAATGTTACATGTATGACAGTGTTCTCCGATTACAGTGTTCTCCGATTACAGTTTAGTCTATTTTACCTACATAATCCTTTATGAATAGTCTGAACTGTTTAAGTGCATTTCCAAGGAAATTAGAAATTATAATGGAGCATTGCTGCTGTTTAAATTGATTAAGATCTTTTATCTTTAAAAGATTTTTACTTCTTAGCTGCCTCACAGAATATGTTGTCTTCTTTAAAGTTAGATTTCAATTTACTTGCTGCGTATTTGTACGTGAGTGTTCCTCCGAGTGAGTGCTGAGTGGGCATGCACGATCACATATGCATGTAGAGGTCAGACGATAACTTACAGGATTTGGTTCTTTCTTTCCACCATGAGTTTTTCTGGGATCAAACTCGGGTACTCATATTTGACAGCACACACCTTTAACACTTCTCTCTCTCATCATCCCAGAGTATATGTTTTGAAGCCATTTAGTTATCATTTTGTTGTTTATCAACTCACCAGGAGGGTAGGGACACACTTTTAAGTTAAAAATACCTATCTATAAAACCATATTTCTTAGACTAATATGTGTAGTGTTGTGATTCAATAGAACAAGAGATCCTTCTTAAATGGCTAAGCTATGTGCTCTTGAAGAAGGAGTTTGTTGAAAATGCTGACACAACTTTACTTTCTATATGGTGCTCTGAACTTACAGCTATAATAATTAAGCAATTAGGAGTGACAGAGAGTGTGAGTTTCCTGAGATAATCACACCTCTGGGGCACTGCAAGTCATGATCCAAAGATAAGTGTTTTTAATCTCCCAGGGGTGTGATTATCAGATGATAACCACACCCCCAAGGGAAGACTTATGACTCATAAAACAATCTCTACTATAAGAAAAAAATGATTATGCTGCTGTATGCAGATGATGCCGGCCATAGAGACTGTTATGTGTTTGCCACAATTAATTAAGAACAGCAAAATGTACAGCATCCTAATACTGCCGGCATTGATTCCAGAAACTGTGCTGTATTCTTACGATTATGGAAATACAGAGGTAAAAGAATAAACATCTACTTCTCCACTCAGAAAGAAAGAAACATTTGATTAAATAAAGCGTATGGTACTGACAAAACCTATTAACTAGATTTTATTTTGTGTGATAAATATATTTTTATTACACAAATTATCCATATGTAAGCAATGAGATCACCCTAGAATAACTACATTTATATCTTAGCATCCATCCATTTATCAATTCAATGATTCATTCATCTATTTTGTTTCACTATTTTAGTGAGATCATATGAAATAAGTATGCTGTAGATATTTTTAAAAACTGAAGATTCATATCTGGGTAATAGATACAAATGCATAATTATAAGACAATATGCAAATGGCATTATGCTAGTGACTATAGCATGTTATTGAAACACAGAAAAGCTGAAAAAAAAACTGAGTATGCACAAAAAGGCTGAATCAAAAATACTTCCTTACACCTTACCAAAAAAAAAAAAAAAATCAACTCAAAATTAAAATGAGACGTCAGACTTTAAAACCACAAAAGTGACAAAAACCATGGATGAAATAATTCCGAATAGACCCAGAAATGCATTTACCTATTGTGTTATTATAGCTCTAGAAATATTAGTTAGCCAATTCTGTTGTATCAAACAAAATGCATAGTAAAGGGAATGTTAACGTTGAGAGTACAGGCCTACTATCAAATGTCTTATCACAAGGAAACAGCACTGAATCTCCAGTAAGGCTCCGTTCTCCAGGAGGAGCAGCCAGCGGCCTAATGGCAGACTAATTACATTTAACTGCTTTCATCACATATAGAAGGACCAGTAGTTTGTCATTATTAAAAGTGACACTTATTCCAGATATGAATTGCCTTTCGCAATGTTTCTTCAAATTGACTTCTCTTACAATGGTGACCAACATTACTTCCTTTGGCCAGAATATCTACTTCTAATGTCACAGGCAAGGTTTAGCTTGGATTCCTGCTCCTGAACACTTTTGATATTACATATCATATTCCATATACTTTAAGAACATTGCTTGGTAACATGGCAGAATGGCTTTGGAAAACAGTTATAGTAGGATCAATGTCTTAAAAAGCCAAGGGAAGGTTTTTCAGAAACTAGCATCTGTTCTAAATCTGTTTCCAAAATATAACTTCACAATAGCTCAAATCTGTGTGTCCAGATATCAGAGAGCACAAATGAGAAGAGGACATTAAAAACAGTTTGCTTTCCTCCTCCTAGAACCTTATGCTCTGTTGACCTAGAAATCCTACTTACTAAGAACTAATACCTCTACGGAGAAATTAAAAAGTGATTTCACTGAACCAGAAAATAAAGTCTCTTGAAATTCAAACACCTTCTTGCCTCTGAGTCATTATCCTGAGAATAGGGGTACAGGAGCACTCAGGAGGCAGAAGCAAGTGGATTTTGAGGCTGAGTTTGAGGCCAACCTGATCTACACAGTGAGTTACAACATAGCCAAGACTACATAAAGGAAGCCCCATATCAAAAACAAAACAAAACAAACAAACAAACAAAAACAACAATAAAACAAATAAACAAAAAAATAGTGGTACAAAATTTATGAGGATTATTTATCCAAACCACCAAACCAGAACGGTAAGACTGAACTACTACCCTGTAGAGGAATTTTAATCCAGCAACATGACTGAGATCAAATTCAAAGACCTAGATCTTTGTAATCTGCCTGGAATGCAGATATGCCCTTAGTACACAACTTTAATACTTCTGGCTGGAATTTAGGACACACCTTTACTCCCAAACAATTACATTTAATTGAGGAGCAGACAAAGTGAAGGATCAGAGGAAGATTTGACAGAATTAGTCAGATATGGGATTTCCAAACTCTCACTAGAACATACAGAAAGAAGAGGCTTCCGAAGAGCAGTGCAGGAGAGAGAGAGAGGGGGATTGAATTCCCTGCAATTCATTTGAATGCAGTTGAGTTCAGCTGAGTTTGTGCAGGCAGTGCAGTTCAGTTCATGGAGTTCAGAGGCAATTTTTTTTTTCAAGCAGAATAATTCAGTCAAAAGCCAAGAGAAGCCAGATGGAATCAGTTAGCTATAAGGTAAAGCTATCCCGAATTTTCTGAGAAAGTGCCAGATTGATTTCAAAAGTGGTTGTTCAAGTTTACACTCCCACCGTCAATGGAGGAGGGTTCTCCTTTCTCCACACCCTTACAAGCATGTGCTGTTGCTTGAGGTTTTGATGTAAGCCATTCTGACTGATATGAGATGAAATCTCAGTCATTTTGATTTGCATTTCACTGATGACTAAGGAAGTTGAGCATTCCTTTAAGTGCTTCCCTGTCATTTGAGATTCCTATGTTGAGAACTCTCTGTTTAGTTCCTTACTCCATTTTTTAATTGATTTTTGTTTATTGCTGTTTGATTTCTTGAGTTAATTATATATTTCGGATATTAGACCTTTGTCAGATGTAGGGTTGTAAAAATCTTTGCCCAATCTGTAGACTGTGTTTTCATTTTATTGACAGTGTCCTTTGCCTTATAGAAGCTTTTCACTTTCAAGAGGTCCCATTTATTATGTCTTGATCTTAGAGCCTGAGCTGTTGTTGTTTTGTTCAGGAATTTGTATCCAGTGCCAATGATTTCGAGGCCAGAACAGCTGAGTTGAACCACCCATCCAGAGTTCAGAAAGTGTTAGAAAGGGTGAGCTTATTCAGCAGTCAGTCTTAGATGCTGAAAATATTCTAAGCCTAGATTAGAAGCTGAAAGCTGGAAGCTGAAACCTTTAAGGTCCAGGGTTACAGAAGATTGGATTGTACAGAGGCTAGAAGCTTCCATGCCTAAGGATAGTTAGAACAGATATAGAAATGGTCTCAGCTCAGCCTGAGTAATGTATCCATAAAGCTTGGGTATGGCTCTCATCTCATCCCTTCATTTGAGGAAACAGAACAATTAAACTGTACTATCATCAGGCAAGGAAGAGTGGTTTTGGAATACAGAAAATTGCATAGTGTATCTTAAAATAACATTGTTTTGTGTGATTAAGGACAATGGACAATTATATGACTCCAACTCAGAAATAAAGATGGCGCATGTATTTCACTTATAAAAGCATGAGCCAGCCTTCCAGGTAAATAACTATGCCTACATACTTGCTCAGCACAAGGAGAGCATGGAATGTAGTAGAAGAAGATGGCTGTAGGTGTCATGCATGGTCATGTGACGTATTTCATATACTTAATTAATATGACTTCCTTATATCGCTATGAACATGCCTGTGCATATATCTGATATATGCACAGATATGACAAGCAAATTATTTTCTTTCATCATGTAATATTATTATTTGAGATTTACAGCATAGTTTTATATTATGGGCTATAAGGAAAAAAGTAAATACTACTTTAAAACTTTATCTGTTTAAAACCAGCTTATGCTATGAGTGAAGACTCTGTATCAAAACATAACACAAAACAAAATTTAAAAACCTTTATTATTTCTTCTGAGAAAAGACTTTGAACATTTGGGCTTATATGCAGGATAGTTGTATCATATTCAGTGCAATCATAGCCTTGCTTGTGTCTATTTGGAGAAGAAAAAATTGCTACAAGAAGACTTATGAAAATTCAAGAAGACAACAGCAGACTTGTGTTGGACCTGATAAGGCCTGCTGCATCTACCTGAGCCTGGCTCGAGTCTGGAGACCTATCTTTAGCTTCTGATTTAAGAGGTGCTGCTTCTGGGCAAAAGTAACTCAGCATATCCCCCTTAAAATGAACCCTGTCTGGTAACTGTTACGTGGATTTTTGTGGCTGGGCAACCTCTCCTTGCACTACCTAACCTCGCCCTCTACGTCATCTTGCCTCACTTCCTTAACCCTGCCCCCAACCCAAACCTATAAAAAGGACCGCTTTATTCAATAAACCAAGTTCCTGCTTCAACAGATCTCCAGGTTCAATGGTGTTTTATTCCCTGGGGCATTGGGGGAGGTTCGGGCCTTCGACACTCATCATCCTGCCCAAACATGGAGGGTTCCAGCTGGACTGACCACCCTCCTCTGAGCAACACCTGCCTGATATCGACCCAGCCAACTTGTGTTTATTTTTTTGTCAATTTGATTATATGAGGAATACTGAGATATTACTAAAGCATACTTGCAGTCATATCTGCAAAGTATCTGAATGGAAAGCCAGGAAAGTGGGTGGAAACATCCAGTGGGTAGAGTTCTTACAGGATAAAGAGTAGAATGGAAAGGTGGCTCAGAGGCTCAAGTCTCTTCTGTCCCAAGTAGATATATTTTCTGCTTCTTTTAGTTGTGCATACCAGAATGAATCACCGGGTCTCAGCTTGTGAGCATAGAATGACACCAGCCGGTTTCTGGAAGCTGTTTAGTCTTTGGCCTGAGACTAGGGTTTTATCATTTTATTGTTATCATTTGGAAGCTTCAGTCTTCTTGGCCTGAGCAGCTTCAGGTTCCCCAAATACAAGCAGCTATTGAGAAAATTATCAGTCTCTGTGAGACTGCACTCCAAACAACAAACTTGTAAATATAAATATTTGTATATATGTATGCACGATTTATTATTCATATATAAATAATAAGAGAGATAACATTGGCTTTAGAAAAGCTTTGTCTAATATTACCCTATCTCTTCCATCTGTATAAGTAAACAATTCATATTTTATGTAGAAACCAACAATCTAATCACCATCTCCATGACAAATTCCTGAAAATAGAGGTTCTTGTTTCCAAGTGCTCATTAAAACCATTATTAATAACTCATACATTCTAGCTATCCTTTCTCAACTTGCTAACTTAGCGATAAGTTATATAACTAAAATATATTTAAGTAGAATACTCCCATCACACCAGTAGAGGTTAGTCAATGAAGGCTGTGCCGTTAAAGTATGATTGTTGTACAATTACTTTATGTTAAATAGGTTGGCACTTTGTTCTGGGTCTTGTTATTTTCCTCGGTATCTTAGTATCCCTATAAATGGAATAGTGTATGGACTGAATATTTAACCTAATATGAGGTAGAACGCTCATATTATATATAGGACATATATATAATATATATTATATATTTGTCATATATATATATATATATATATATATATATATATATATATATATATGTCAGTTAAGTGGATGGCCTAATTCTTATTGCATACAGAAGGTACTAACTATATTTAGTGAGTTGTTACAATAAGAAAGAGCTATGAAAATGAAAAGAGGGTGTAATAGAGGGTCAGCAGGCTGTGGGAAGGGTGCATACAGCCACAATATATCCTCCATATGTGTAGGCAAAGAAAAATTTTAAATTTTAAAAAATGTTAGTTATCATCACGTTCATTAACATAAGTAACCATACGTAGTATATGTGCACAATATCAGTACGATCATTGAAGATTAGTTATTAAAAAGTTTAGAAGACCGTAGAATACCTAATCCTTGCCAATAACTGATAATAAAGTTTTAAAATGTAATTTCATTTACTTAAAAGCATCAGGAATTTGTCTTTAAATCAGACTGTAGTCTTTATGTAAATTTACCTTGCTTCTTTTGTAGATAGAGAAACAAAATTTAAAAGTATTAGTTTTGAGAGAACTCTAACTAAATTTGAATTATATGATTCACTTATTTTTTGCTGTATTTTAATATAGGTCAGAAAGTGAAATCCATATTATCAGCACTTATGCTACATTGATAGACCAAAAGATGCCACACATGTATGGATCACACACAAGATTTTGTTGGTTCTTGCGATACGAACCTAGTAACAATAGGAATCCATAATTTCAGTAAGTCCATTAATCACAAGTGTTCTTTTAACAATAAACTCAACACCCTGGGTTGTCATAGATGGGTTAATTTTCAAATAAACATAATGAAAAAGCAAAGACATAAAGTAAGGGTGAAAAGAAAAAAAAAAAAAAACAGTGGAGAGCCTACTTTGTTCAGGAAGTTTTCCTGGTTATGTGCCCTTCATGAATAAGTTCCATGGAATCTAAACTGTTCTTTAAAATAAACATAAGCAACTTTTTCTTTGGTGACCTCCAAATCCTTAAACATAACTCCTGATTTTAAGTTTCTTGAAGAAATGAAGCCATCATGACACATTAGATTAGCCGTCAAACTGAAGTAAATTCACACTGCTGTCTTCTGACTCATCCACACACCCATTACCTTTCGAAGGTAAAGGGGAAGGCAAAATCTTGCACACATCATTGAAACACTTGCATCAGTTAGAATTAAATCATAAATGCAGAAGTTATATGAATATTCTGGAATTTTCTATCTACTATAAGTAAGGAGATATATATATATATGTGTGTATATATATATATATATATATAATGATAAAAAGACTAAGATAAATATACAAAATGATCAAAGACAAGTTTACTAACTAGAACCATCACAAAAATAAAAATGAAGCAGAATGGATCCATCTGAAGAACCATATTTGTCAAACCACTTGAAAATAAATTATATATGTTAACATTATTTTAAAGTATAACCTAGTTAATTTAATGAGAAAGTAAGTCTATAATAATTGATAAATGCTCTTTAAAAGAAAAACTACACCAGGTAATAATGAAAATTTAAAAATTAGTCATATTTACATTTGACATTGAAAATAAATATGACACTCAAATTTCTTGTGGGCTTCAGGAGTAGACCACTAGCACTGGAAAGGGACAACAGGCAAATTTGGGTTCTAATATATATTAATGAATCCTTGCTACAACCCAATACAAAGCCTAATGCTCCATGGACTGTCTGTAACAGGTGATGCTAATTCTCTTCCCCCGACACACTGGGCATGGCTGGATATGGTGGGCGTTGGCCTTTTGCCTTGTTCTCTGAGATGCTTTCTCAGAGGTGTATTTCACGAAAGTTCTTCATTTTTCTGGTACCAGCAGCTCCTTTTGATGTAAGAATGGAGAATGGATTTGGCAACAGAGTCATATACTTCTTTTCATTCTGTACATTTATTATTTTTATCTCCTATGTTTTCCTCTGCAACATTCAAAGCAGAAAAATAAAAAATATCATGAAGGTCAGATATCCAATGTTTAATTTTTCTCTAAAAACATAGAGCTAAAAGATCAAATTGTAGTGTCTTAATACTGCTATTATTTCTATTTATAATCCATAAAGATGTTTATGTGATATTTTACATGTTTTATATTAATTATTTACAGTCTTGTCTATTTACAATTCCATTGTAACTCTACTCCATCTAAGCGCAGTTCATATGTCTATTTGCACCTACTCAAAACCAGAGCCAAAGAAATTCAAGGCCAAACAACCAGAGACCATTTTCTATCTTCGTAGATGCTAAAATCATTTTCTCTTTTCCATCAAAGGTACAATTTATGTAGATTGGGAAAACTAGATAAACTTTTTTTTTTTTTGGAAAATAACACTAAATTATTTCCATTGTTTATCTTTAATTTTTCAGATAAATGTATATTTCACTTCTTGTTCATATCTCATTGCCTTTGATATCTACAGTTAATACTATAACATTAAAAGAAGCTTACACAACCACAGTACCAAGGAAGCTTTAACATGAGAAGTTACTAGGATCCCTCATATTACTTTTTTACAATATAGACTCCAAAGCTATTGCTGCTCCACTTTCTTATCATCAAGTGTTTTCCTATGATAAATATTATATAGTGATTGAGAATTTGTACTGCCTTATCTCCAAATGTGAGCACGTATTTTTTAGTCATATGTATCTGCATAAGTTTAATCATTTGCCAAAATTCTAGTTTGTGTGAGTAGCTGAGAACTAACTTTCCCCGAGAGAAAAGTTTGAAGATATGAAACTTAGGAGACAACAAATTTAAAATTGTCATTCTATCTGGTTGACTACAATTATGTCTTGAGTCAATAGGTTATACTGAAAGTTAATGATTTGTTGGCTCTAAAGTAGTGGCCATCTTCTTGTGCATAAGTTGCAGATGGCGGAGTGAGGCAAAGACGTCGATTCAAAGATAGAACTGTGGACTCTAAATGATTCTTAAAGTGACATATATTTGGCTTTTATTTTCTATCAAACTTTTTGTTTTGAAGATGAAATCTCTGCCCTCAGTCATTTAGCACAGGATTCTATGGAATCCTTTGGGAAAAGCTACAGAGATGCTGCTTCTGGAAGTATACACACCTTTAAAAACATTCTAGACAAATAAGGGCCTAGAGAATTCCATGTATTTTCTCTGTGTATCTGAATTTTACCTGCAAAATATATATATATATATATATATATATATAGACACATATATGTATGTATATATTATGTATGTATATATATACATATATACATACATGTGTATGTAAATATATACATATATACATACATGTGTATATATGTATGTATATACATATATATACATACATATATATGTATATATATGTATGTATGGGGAGGGAGCATTTCTATCATTAGTTCTTTCTGCAGTGAATTAGGGCCTTTGCCTCTTCGTGGGGTGATTTAACGGTCACCAACCACTGGGAATGAGTGCACACCTCAGCAGAAAGTAAGAATCACTAAAGTCAGGTACTATTGTCAGAGCACAGCAGGGTGGTCATGACACTGGACAGTAATTACCAGCCAATGTAAAACAACAAGTTCAAAATGAGGGAGTGAAAAACTCAATGCCTTGTTCACTGGGTTTCCGGACATGATTAACATACAGCCAGAGACAACTATGTTTTCACTGTGCTTTTCAGTATAAACTTCTCAGATCCCAGGGGAACATTCCTCCCAATTCTTTCACAGTTGCAGTGTGCTATTAACACTATTATTGATAGTGATTACAGTATTATTTTTCATAATATCTTTCTTCTTGGGAGTCCAGGCTGAAAGCTCCAGAGTTTATGAATAGCATTAATTAAAAATCTTTGAAAGTCATCAACTTAATGGGGGAAAAAAGATGCAGTGTTAAACTTGTGACGGTTAACAACAGAAGATGATTATTTCAAACAAAAAGATGATGTGAAAAAGGGAAATGGAATTTGTCAGTTAATAGCACAACAAGAAATACAGAAGACAGAACCACACTCCCTTCAGCTAAACTTGTCTGGGAAAACTGTCATGTTTCATTCCATATTAAAAGTCTGTTATATAAGATCTTTTAAAATTAAGAGGTATAAATGATCACATTTCTTATTTCAAGTTCTGAACTTAGACGCATAATTAAAGGTATCGCATAAGTTAAACTGAGGAGACAAATGGGTACTGGAATGTTCCATGTGACCACATAGACAAGGTCAAATAGGAAAAGAGAACCATACTTTATTGAATGCATCCCAGCCACTGTTTGGCATGTTACCTCTTTCCAACACATTTGAATATGAAGATATTATCTGCTTCTGTATTGGTCTTAATTTCCACCTTGTGTTTTTGTGTGTGTGTTTGTGTGTGTGTGTGTGTGTGTGTGAGTGCATGTATTTGTATGTTTCTTTTATTTTGCTCAAGTATTTATTTAATACAATTAATTCACTTTGTATCCCAGCTGTAGCCCCCTTCCTAGTCTCCGCCCAATCCCACCCATCATCCCTCTTCTCTCCCTATGCCCTTTGCCTGGTCCACTGATAGGGGAGGACCTCCTCCCCTTCTATCTGACCCTAGCCTATCAGGTCTCATCAGGGCTGGCTGCATCATCTTCCTCTGTGGCCTGGCAAGGCTGCACACTCCCAAGGGGGAAGTGCTCAGAGAGCCTGCCACTGAGTTCAGAGACAGCACCTGTACCCCTTACTAGGGAACTCGCTTGGAAACTGAGCAGCCTGTGGGATTATTCTGAGCAAGGGATCTAGGTTTTCTCCATGCATGGTCCTTGGACTATTAGTCCTGAGCCAAGGTTTTTTGTTTTTTGTTTTTTTTGTTTTGTTTTGTTTTGGTTTTTGTTTTGTTTTGTTTTGTTTTGTTTTTTGTTTTGTTTTGTTTTGTTTTGTTTTTTGTTTTGTTTTGTTTGTCTCTGTTGGTCTGCCTGTGTAGTTCCTGTCCTCTCCCAGATTTTATTTTCAACTTTGTGAGACTACATCAGAATAGAAAGTTTGCTGAACAGCTACTCCATGGCAGCCTAACATGAACTATTATTTCAGTAATACAACCCCATAAAATAAGTAGTATTATTACAGGCATTATTTTTCATTTAAAAAAAAAAGTGAGCTGGGAGGCAGCTACACACACTGTTAATCCCAGTATTCAAGAGGCAGAGGAATGCAGATATCTGTATATCTGTGAATTCTAGGCTAGCCTGGAGAGTGGTCTACAGAGTGAGTTCCAAGACGGCAGGGTTACCCCGAGAAACCCTGTCTGGAAAAGCAAAAACATAGACACACTAAACCTGTTAGAAGAAAAAGTGGGGAAGAGCCTTAAACTCATTGGCACAGGAGACAACTTCCTGACCAGAATACCAACATCACAGGCTCTAAGATCAAAATCAATAAATGGGACCTCATGGAACTGAAAAGCTTCTGTACAGCTAAGGACACTGTAGTCAGAACAAAACGACAGCCTACAAATTGGGAAAGAATGTTCACCAGCCCTATATCTAACATAGAGCTAATCTCCAGAATATATAAAGAACTCAGAAGTTAAACAGCAACAAATCAAGTATTAAAATTTAAAAAATTTAAATTTAAATTTAAAATCCAATTAAAAAATGGAGTACAGAGCTAAACAGAGAATTCTCAATAGAGGAACATCTAATGAAAGAGAAACACTTAAAAATGCTCAGTGTCCTTAGTCATCAGGGAGATGCAAATCAAAATGACAATGAGATTTCACCTTATAACCATCAGAATAGCTAAGATTAAAAACTCAAGTGACAACACTTGCTGGAGAGGATGTGAAGAAAAAGGAACCCTCCTACATTGCTGGTGGGAATGTAAACTTGTACAACCATTTTGGAAATCAATCTGGTGCTTTCTCAGAGAATTAGGTCTACTGCTACCTCAAGTTCCAGCCTTATCACTCCTAGGCATATATCCAAAATAGGCTCAACTAGACAACAAGGATATTTGTTCAACCATGTTTGTAGCAACTTTATTCGTAATAGCCAGAATCTGGAAACAACCTAGATGTCTCTAAACTTAGGAATGGATAGAGAAATGGTGGAACATTTACACAATAGAATACTACTCAGCAATTAAAAACAAGGAAATCATGAAATTTACAGGCAAATGGTGGGAACTAGAAAAGCTCATCTTGAGTGAGGTATTCCAAAAAAGAAGGAGAAAGTGGGTATTATAAGTGGGTATTAGATTTATAATATACAATAAACATACTAAAATCTGTACACCTAAAGAAGCTAAGCAAGAAGGAGGACCCTGAGTGAGATGCTCAATCTTCATGCAGAAAGGCAAACAGGAAAAACATCAAAACATCGTAAGTGGGAGAAAACATGGAACAGGACAAGAGCTACCATAGAGGGCCTCTGAAAGACTCTACCCAACAGGGTATTAAAGCAGATGCTGAGACTCGTAGCCAAATTTTAGGCAGAGTGCAAAGAATCTTAGGAAAGAAGAAGGGAGATAGAAAGACCTGGAGGGGACAGGAGTTCCACAAGAAGAGCAACAGAACCAAAAATCTAGGCACAGGGGTCTTTTCTGAGACTGATACTCCAACCAAGGACCCTGCATGGAGATAACCTACAACCCCTGCACAGATGTAGCCCATGGCAACTCAGTCTCCAAGTGGGTACCCTAGTAAGGGGAAGAGGGGTTCTCTCTAACAATGGACTCAGTGACTGGCTATTTGTTCACCTCCCCCTGGGGGAAATGCAGCTGTACCAGGCCACAGAGAAAGACAATGCAGTCAGTCCTGAAGAGACCTGATAGGCTAGGGTCAGAGGGAAGGGGAGGAGAACCTCCCTTATCAGTGGATTGGGGAAGGAACATGGGAAGGAGGGTGAGATTGGGAGGGTTGAGGGAGGTGGATACAACTGGAATACAAAGTGAATAAATTGTAATAAATAAAAGAAAAAATTAAAAATAAAGGATAATTGCGGCACAGAAAAGAATTGACTTACTATGTGACTAGTGAGTTGTGAAGCTGAAATTGCTCTCTAAACAGTCTGAACCCAGAATCATCTTTTTACACACTCTTCTACACTGACAGTTATAAATGACATTGTTTGAACCTAAGGAACATGAACAATCAGTTTTCTGGGGCTTGTCTATATGCTCAATTAAGTATTGAAGTTAAAACCATACATCTGAACTTAAGTTTATTTCAAAGTAAAAAAAAAAGTCTTATAACATGAGAAAGGTCCATCTACAGCCTGTGCATCAACTCAACCTCCCCATCTGTTTTTGTACATCTGTGTTTCTTTTCTCTCCATGTTAATATCACTCCATACTCTGTGATGCCTGGATGTTTGTGAACTTTAAGCATCACTCTGAATAATACTGAATTTTATTAATCTCTTAGGATAAATTGAGCATTTCGTAGTTTTCTTAAAATAAAACATTATTTTCAAATCTAACTGAAGGTTAATAATGAACAAGTTCAGAATTTTTACACTTTGGTATCGAATAAAAACAACTAAGATGACCTGTCTCTCTAATATCTTTCAAATTATATTCACAATTTTAAACCGTCTTATTCTTGGGCTAAAATAATCAGCAGCTAAAAGAAGAGTAGAGCCTAATAGAAGTTCAGAACTCTCCCAATCAATACTGGTTGGCATAAAGTCCCACTGGAAAACAGTGAAAAATGTACCTGCCAACTTTCTAACAATAGGTCGAGTTACTGCCACGGCATTTCTGACAAATGTGGGCGCATCTGAGCTGTGCATTGAAATAAACGCTGTTCTCTTGGTGGGACTGAGGTTTTTGTCTCTCTGTTTTCTCTCACATAATTTGAGAAAAATAGGAATTAAAATGTACAGCTTGAAACCCTTGTTTCGAGTTTCTTCTAAGAAAGCCTCTGCATTGACAGTGCTTACAATGAATATACTGCCTTTCTATTGAACTATGGTTTTCTGTGCGGTCCAGGTGTACAGAAATAGGATACAACAAATCAAGGACCTGGAAGTTGGAGTAATTTAATAACTTTCCCAAGATGCTAAATGCTGCCATGGAATGAAGGCTAAACAGTCACACTAAGAGTGTGAGAACATGCCTGCTTATTCCAAGGGTGCATTGAATACAAACCAGTAGACATTAACTATTATGTCCTTTAGAAACACACACAGGCTGAGAGAAAGTAGATGATTAATGTTTAGAGGGGCTTGAAAAGTTTTTGTTTTCTGTTTTTTGTTTTGCGTTTTGGCCTTTTTTTTTTTTTTTAATTCTGGAGCAATATGTAGTCACAGAAGGGTTTTAAACAGGAGAGGTGTAAGAAGTGTAAGAATAAGTTATTTTTGGAAAATCAATTTTGGCAGAAAATGGACTAAAGAAAATTATGGCTGAAAACAGAGGAACAGGTTGGATGTGGTTGTGCGAGCGTGAGGATTTTCAGTGAGGGCAATTTTGTCCATCAGGGAACAATTATCAACAGAAACAGTTTTAGTAGACAGCTGAAAATCTTACTGGCTGGAGGACAGAGATATTCTGGACTGCCTACCCCATTTAGGAATTAAGTGGCCCAAAAGACTAACCATACCACGAAAAATGAAGTAGTGAAACACTACTTTATTAATCCATGGGAAAGAAAACTAATGACTGGCCTAAAATGTGTAAATGAAACAAGAAATGTGTGTGGAATACATACTATGTACCCATGAGGCATTAAAGAGCTTTTTTAATTTATACTGAAAAGGAGTATTAAAATACCATATAGATAATTGGTACCTCTATGCAAAGCGGTAGAGGTGAAATGCAGAAAGAAGAGGCAGTTTCAATAGAAAGTGAGAGGGTGGGAACAGGACATTGATTTTGAGGTGTTTGGGAGGCATCTGTTTCCCACTAAAATATACAAGTCTGAAATAGAAGTCTATTTTGGATAAACAGATTAGGAAGATATCAACAGATGGCAGTTGGAGGTGTAAGAATAGATAAGATGCCAATGAGAAAAGGTGTGGGGTAGAAAGATAAATAATATTGGAGGTGGATGAGCAGCCAGGCATAGGAGAAGGCCCCAGGTATATCTGGGAAAATAGCAAGAGGACTTTGGAAAACCCCACGAGCCAAGTCAGCCCCAACATGAAGAAGTCATGGCTCTCCTATGACACTTAAAACCTTAAAAATGATAAATTACTCAGAAATTTATGTAAAAAGAGAAGCAAAGTGATTTTAAGCTGATGTTTGGTGCACGTTTTTAGATGAATACATATTCAAAAATGAAATATGAATAGCATTTAATAAATTAAAACACTTGTTATAGGACATTAGCAAAACTAACAAATAGCAAAAATTTTGATTAATCATTTAACAAGTATTGTGACAGTTGGTAGTACAAATTTAAGAGTACTTCAAAATGAATAGTATTTTAAGGTTAAGTAATAGCTTCTAAGAAGCCAACCCTTGTTTTTAGTAATGCCGACCTGCTCTAAAGCTATCATTATAAGTTACAAAGCCTGTCAGAGTATTTAACTACTAGTCAATAAATGACACTCAAAATTATTTTGTAATTACTGTAGCCAAGAATTAAGTCTATAGCAATTCAGATTGGATGTGTTTATTTTAAAATAATACTACTTCTGTATATGACAAACAAAATCATTAAGAAATAAATATAAGTCGTATTTATTTTTTCATCTGAGGGGTCTCTTTCTATTTTTAATAATATCTAGATTAGCTGAATACATTCTAGAACAAATCAAAGTGGTACTAACCATAGAAAAATTAAGACTTACTATAAATAATTTGGAATAAGTATTATCAAATTTGATAGTTGGAGAATCACATTCTTTCATAAATTTTCTATGTGTACTTTACTTTTGTTCTCTAAATTTTTGGAGGTTGTCTTAGTTAGGGTTACTATTGATAAGCTCAGAGACCATGACCCAAATGAACTCAGGGAGGAAAGGGTTTGTTGTGCTTACAGATCCCGATTGCAGTCTTTCTATCTGAGGAATGCCAAGACAAGAACTCAAAACATGTTAAGAACTTGGAGTCAGGAGCTGATACAGAGAACATAGAGGGAGACTACCTATTGATTAATTCAACTTGCCATAACCTTAGCCAGCACAGATGTGAATTGGAAGAAGTGAAGTAGGTAAAATATCTAACTTCGTTGTACATTGTTGAGCATTTCAGAAAGAAATGAATCTGGTTCCTAAATCAAAACTTCCATTAATTGTGACCTTTGAGCCAGCTGGATTTATGTGACAACAGCCAATGCAGCAGTCCCAAAAGACAGAAGATAGTAATTCTATTAGCATATCACTTTACCACATTTTTTTTTCATAAATTCTGTAATGGAGAGTTTCAGAAATAGTTTGAGACATAGTTACAGGTCAGGAGCTTGGGTCATACTGTTTGTTTGTTTGGTTTTCCTACCTACTGGCAAAACACAAACCCACCATTTTTATCCTTTTTCATTTTGCTCCCCTCAGGTGATTATCTTACACAACATATTGTATTGATAAACTTGGTGGAGTGATAGAATAATGTTTGGAAAAAAGTTAACAGACACTCTAAACAATGATTGAATAAGGTATATTTTTGCAAATTATCAGAGGTGAAAATAACTTGCATATTTAATGTTCAGAAGTCTATCTAATAAATCATGGACTGTGGAGAGAGAAGCTGTAGCTTTAAGTACTGTATGACCAAGAATGACAGAGGACATATTATTAGTATATCTATTGAGATAGAACACTGAAAATTCTGAAAAATCAGACTCTTTTCTCCACCTAGGAACTATCACTTTCGTTTTAAAAGAAAAGATAAACAAAATTCTATATGCCACAAAATTTAAAAATCTAAATGAAATGGACAATGTGTACTCTACAACTAAAGATTTTCATAGAAATGTAGTACCTCAGAGCAGAAAATGTAATACGCTAATTAGTCCACATTCATAAGGACATTGCTGAAATTCTGCCATTGTTTTAAATCAAATAGAAAAATGGTCAGTCATAAACTTAGAAAAATAGATGCCTTTCTAGACAGGCAAAAATTCTCAACTTCATATGGAAAAACAAAAAAACCCATAATTTCCAAAACCGTCCTGTACAACAACAGATATTCTGGAGGTATCTCCATCCCTGCTCTCAAGCTGTATTACAGAGCAATAGTAATAAAAACTGCATGGCATCGGCATAGAAACAGAATGGTAGATTATTGGAACCGAATAGAAAACCCAGAAATAAACCCAAAAGCCAGTGGATAGTTGATTTTTTAGAAAGAAGCAAAAACCATTCAATAGAAAAAGACAGCATCTTCAACAAATGATGCTGGTCCAACTGGATGTCTACATGCATAAAAAATGGAAATAGATAAATATTTATCACCCTGAACAAAACTAAAGTCCAAGTGGGTCAAAGACCTCAACATAAAACCAGACACACTAAATCGGCTAGAAGAAAAAGTAGGGAAGAGTCGAGAACTCATTGGCACCAGAGACAACTTCCTGACCAGACACCAACAGCACAGGCTCTAAAAGCAACAATCAATAAATTGGACCACATGAAACTGAAAAGCTTCTGTAAAGCAAAAGACACTGTTGTCAGAACAAAATAACATCCAACACCCTGGGAAAGGATCTTCACCAACCCTATATCTGACAGAGGACTAATATCCAGAATATATAAAGAACTCATAAGTTAAACAGCAACAAATCAAGTAATCCAATTTAAAAAAAAAATTGAGTACAGAACTAAACAGAGAATTCTCAATAGAGGAACATCTAATGGCAGAGAAACACTTAAAAAATGCTCAATGTCCTTAATCAGCAGGGAAATGCAAAGCAAAACGACCCTGAGATTTCACCTTCCACCCACCAGAATGGCTAAGATAAAAAACTCAAGTGATAATACTTGCTGGAGAGGTTGTGGAGAAGGGGGGGATCCTCATCCATTGCTGGTGGAAATGTAAACTTGTACAAACACTTTGAAAATCAATCTAGTACTTTCTCAGACAATTAGGAATAGTGATTCTTTTAGATCCAGCTATACCACTCGTAAGCATATATCCAAACTATGTTCAAGTATGCAACAAGGACATTTGTTCAACCATGTCTGTAGCAGCCTTATTCGTAATAGCCAGAACCTGGAAACAACCCACATGTCCATCAAAGGAGGAATGGATACAGAAAGTGTGGTACTTTACACAATGGAATACTACCCAGCAATCAAAAATGAGGAAATCATGAAATTTGCAGGCAAATGGTGGGATCTAGAAAAGATCACCCTGAGTGAGGTATCTCAGAAACAGAAAGACACCTACAGTATACACTCACTTATAAGTGGATACTAGACTTATAAAATAGGATAAACATACTAAAATCTGTGTACACCTCAAGAAGCAAAACAAGAAGGAGGACCCTGGGTCCTCCAAATGGGATGGACATTGAAAGAAGGAGAAAACAGGAAACAGGACAAGAGCCTACCACAAAGGGCCTCTGAAAGACTCTACCCAGCAGGGAACCAAAGCATATGCTGAGACTCATTACCAAACTTTGGGCAGAATGCAGGGAATCATATGAAAGAAGGAGGAGTGAGTAAGACCTGGAGAGGACAGACACTCTGCAAGGAGAGCAACAGAACCAAAAAATCTGGGCCCAGAGGTCTTTTCTAAGACTGATACTCCAACCAAGGTCCATTCATGGATATAACCTAGAATCCCTACTCAGATGTAGTCCATGGCAGCTCAGTCTCCAAGTGGGTTCCCTATTTAGCGGAACAGGGACTGTCTCTGACATGAACTCAATGGCTTGCTCTTTGACCCTTTGCCCCTGAGGGAGGAGCAGCCTTTCCAGGCCACAGAAGAGGAGATTGCCAGATCTGATGAGACCTGATAAACTAGGGTCAATGGAAGGGGAAGAGAACCTCCCCATCAGTGGACTTAGAAAGGGGCATGGGAGGAGGTGAAGGAGGGAGACTGGGATTGGGAGGGAATGAGGGAGGGAGCTACAGCTGGCATACAAAGCAAATAAAATGTGATTAGTGTAAAAAAGTAAAAATTCAATTAAAAAATAAATAAAAATTTTTAAAAAATTCCTAAAAGTGTTTTTAGTGTTTCCTAAAATAATCAAAGTAAATAATTTTAGCATTAAATGATACATTCCACTCCTTAGCATTCGGCCTCAGCTTTTCATTTCTTCCTATGTAGGTTAACAACTGATATCTTCACTCATTTTTAATATTGTATTCATTTCAGAAGCTAAAACAATATAATTTTAATGTACAGTAACATGTCAGAATTCTGGTTTTTATTCAAATGCCCCAAAGTTTTGAGTCAAAGTATTCAAAATTACTAACAAAAGTAGATCCCAACATGCTTTTTTTTTCAAACCCAGAAAGTAATGAAAACACACCTCCTAAAAAAATCCTATGTCAATCAATCCCCTTTGTCTTTCTAGATGAGGACTGATCATCTTACCCAGGGTCCTCCTTCTTGCTTAGCTTCTTTAGGTGTTAGTATGTTTACCCTATATTATATGTCTAATTTCCACTTACAAGTGAGTTTATATTATGTGTGTCCTTCTGTTTTTGGGATACCTCACTTGGGATTATCTTTTCTAGATCCCACCATTTGCCTGAAAATTTCATGATTTCCTTGTTTTTAATTGCTGAGTAGTATACCATTGTGTAAAAGTACCACATTTTCTGTATCCATTCCTCAACTGAGGAACATCTGCTCAGATGTAGCCCATGGTAGCTCAGTATCCAAGTGGGTTCCCTAGTAAGGGGGACAAGGATTATCTCTGACATGAACTCAGTGATTGACCTGATGATTCTCCCCACCCCCCGAAAGGGGAGCAGCCTTGCTAGGCCAAAGATAAGGACATTGCAACGATCTTGAAGATGCCTGATAGGCTAGGGTCAGAAGGAAAGGGAGGAGGACCTCCCCTATCAGTGGACTTGGAAGAGGGCAGAGAGGAGATGAGGGAGGGAGGGTAGGATTGGGAGGGACAGAGGGAAGGGACTACGGCTGGAATACAAGTGAATGACCTATGATTAAAATAAAAAATAAAAACCTGATACACAGATGTTTGAAAAACTTTCCTTAATGAACCTGTGATAAACATATTAAACAAGCATGGAATCTAATTTAAAACAAACAAACAAACATTTTTTTTTTTTGCTTTGCTGTTGTAACTGTCCCCTCCTACATTCTTCTGTACTACTTCTTTCAGCCTATCTACCCATAATCCTTCAGACAGCTGTTATATATTAATGTCATAATATCATAACTGGAATGGCAGAACTCCTTTTTAATCCATACAAAAATAAACTGAAGAGTTGACGTGTACCACGGGACATGACAGTGGTAGATTTATTTGCGTGCCAGGAGAAGGATGCAGTTTCCTCCTACAGAGAAAACAACTGTTCATGCTTCCTTCTTCCCTCCCCTTTATCTTCGTCCTTCCTTTCTTCCTTCTATCATTCCTTCTGTCCTTCATTCCTCTCTTTGTCCTCCCTTTCATTTTCCTTTCTTCAATTCCTTCCTTCCATTTGCCCTTCCTTCTGTCCATCCTACCTTCTTTCCTTGTTTCCTTCTTTTCTAAATCCTTCCTTCCCTCCCTCCCTTCTTCCAGTTGCTTTTCTGGAGATCAAAACTGCAGTGAGGAGCATGAAGTCTGTATAGTGTAGTCACAGGAACATGGATCTGAAAACTGAATTCAGTTACTGATATGCCAGTTAGGTATGCCTGATACTGGCGCAGCTACTTAAATTTACTGATTCAGGTCCCTTATCTATAAATCAAGAGTATCAGTATCTATGGCAATGTTGTTTTCAGGATTAAAGTAACTCTCATCCATCAAACACTGAAACCATCAAGTTCTTCATGACTCTTTGTTTCAGCCATATTTCAAAAACTAAAATGTTTCCAAGGATAGTAGAAAGGCACAACCTAGAGTTCTGCAGAAGCAACTGAGCAGGCAAACACTTGGGGAAAAAATGAATGAGTTTCATATGTTGATGAAGGTATGAAGCAGATTAAACCATACTAATCTTCAGATAATGAAGATTGTGTTGTGTTTCTCTTCCTAAAGGACTGTATCAATGGTTTTGGATAATAGTGAAGTACCCCGTGTTTCTCCTCCACCATTACTGCTTCTAGGAACTTTTAATGTTTTCTGGTATGACATTATCTACTAGACCATTTCCTTTAATTATAATATAGAAATATAAAACTAAAATATATTAAGAGCAATTTTCATTTAGGCATCATAAAAGTAGTAGTTTATATTATTATGGATAAATGCATATAAATGCTCTCTCTATATACACACAGAAAGAGAGACAGCCAGACAGAAACAGAGATCTGTACCCCACATATCTACATAATGATGAAAGGCAGAAAATGTGCTCTTTGTTCAGTGCCCAAACTTCTCTTCTCCTTACATAGGATTCTTCAAACGATTTACTATACACAATCACTTTCTGTGAAGTGTTGTAAACGGAATGGATCATAATTAGGAAGACTTAACAATGAAACCGCCCTCATAAGGGAGTTTTACTAATGTGTGCATACTCTGCCCAGAAGTGAGCTGTGACAGTAACTGTGATGAAAATTAATGCTGCTCATGGAAAGGGAAGCCACACATGCTGCAGAGGTTTGCATATGAACCTTGTCCCACCAGCTCTTGATGTTTCAAGGAAACAATATTCAGAAATTGTACTAGCAGCCACTCGTGTTACATCCCTGCAAGTCATTTGCTTATGCACAGAAATTTTAATTGTGGCTGTATTCAAAAGTTAAGCACAAACTTGTTTTATGGAGGGGATTTCAGCACAGCATGGCATCTGAGCTCTGCCACTTGCTACTGCCCCTCTGCTCTCGTCAGATTTACATTGAGAAACAGCAAAAGGTGTAACAGAAAGATGTAAAAAATGAGTAACGTTGCAAGGAAAATTACAGACACAATTAAAGTTCCATTCACGAAGGACAAGGCATGTGCAAGCAAAGGGACTACAGCTGCTCAGGAGATCAGTGCACCGAAGCAGGAATGCAATGTCCTCTGGAATGTTCTCTTGAATGAAAGACTTGGACCATTCCAGGCTGTAAGTATTGAAATAGAATTTAAAGCCAATGGGATGAGCCTCGCTGATGAACATGCTCTTCACTCATTAAAAATAACATCCAAGGGAAAAAAATGGCCTACATATTGCTGGTTTTGTAGGCAGATAGAATATAGACTTGCACCAAGGTTACAGCTTGACGATGAAACCAGGAAATGTGCAGAATTCCTGTGTGGATTCACTCAGTGGATCCTGACCTGGTGGTTTGAATGAGAAATGTCCTTTCACGGCTCTGATATTTGAACAGTTGATTCCCAGTTACTGGTGCCGTTTGTGGAAGTTGTGGAAGGTATAGCCCTGATGGAGTAAGAACATCACTGGGGGTGGACATTTATAGTTCACAGCTTCATTCCACTTCCTAACTGATCTCCCTGCCAAGCATTTGCGTTTTGAAGATGTGATCTTTCCACTTCCTGCTCCAGGTGCCTTCCCTGATAGCTCTTACACCTTTATGGACTTTCCCTCTAGTTTTGTCACCCAAAATTAACCCTTCCATAAGTTTTGTTGGGCTGTGGTGTTTTATCACAACAAGAAAGTAAATGATACATTCAGTGAAGTGTGAATGTGAAGCCCAAGTTTCACTGGAGAACTATGGTGGTTGAAGATATACAGAAATTGAGACATCTGACAAGGAAATTCCTAAGTATTCGGTTGAGTCACACTAAGAAAGAGGCTGCCTGCTATGGGTAGCAGAGCAAGAAGGGAGGGCTAAGCCTGTTAGAGTCGAGAGAATTGCACACTAAGCCCCGGACACTGAGCAGGAAATTTCAGGGTTGTATGTCATCCTGTGAGTTGGGGTCTTGCTCCCTATGATATTGTCATTCCTCCCTTCTAAAGTAGGGATGTTTTTATCATGCCATTGTAAATTGCAAACATGTATCTTATTTTTACAGTCACCGTTATTTAGGAGATTGCCTTTAAAGCCAAGAGAGTGTTTGGACTTCTTTGAACATTGTTGGAACTGTAAGAATACAGAGACATTTTAATATGGACTAAGCATCGCATTTTGAAATGGCAATGAAAGGAATGAAATGTATTGGTTTCCTAAAACACTGAATTAGTTGAAAGATATTAACTGTTTTACAAATTAATAATATTGTAGATCAGCAAATCATTCTCTAACAATTTGAGCATTTTCAAAGTAGACCTTACTCATAGAATATTTTCTTTTATATTGGTTGTTACACACTTTTCTTCTATATTTTATTCCAAATTCATGAATATGTACATTTATTCCATCACTGCTCTTAATGGAATATGAGCAAAGAATTAGCATGAAGATAGTGTTCTTCCATGGCTGCTGAATTCAAGTTCCTGCCCTGACTTTCATCAAAATGGATTATGATCTGGAAGTATAGACCAAAAAAACTTTTCTCCTCTATACATATGATACAAATTATATATATATAATATATATATAATTTATATATATTATATATATAATTTATATATATTATATATAATATATAATTTATATATATTATATATAATATATATATATATATAATTTGTAGTTTCTTAAGGAACTTTCTATAGTGAACAAATTTATTTCCATCATAAATCTCTTAAATGCAACTTTGCCTTGCAGTCTGTTGAGATTCTTTAAAATGCTTTTGCTTCAGTGTCTTCATTTTAATATAGGCTTTGTATACATCATGTCAGAGTTAAACAGTTTATTTTCTGTATGTAGGCTCCTGTCCTGTTACTTGTTTTATCCTACATCCAATGTCCATCCCATTTGTCTTTCTAGGTGAGAATTGATCATCTTACCCCAGGTCCTCTTTCTTGTTTATCTTCTTTAGGTGTATAGACTTCATTATGTTTATCATATCTTATAGGTCTATATAAGTGAGTGTATAGTATGTGTGTCTTTCTCCTTCTGAGATACCTCACTCAGAATGATCATTCCTAGGTCCCACCATTTGCCTGTAAACTTCATGATTTCCTTGTTTTTAATTGCTGAGTAATATTCCATAGTGTAAAAGTACCACAATTTCTGTATCCATTCCTCTGTTGATGGACTTCTGGGTTGTTTCCAGGTTCTGGCTATTACAAATAAAGCTGCTACAAACATGGTTGAGCAAATGTCCTTGTTGTGTCCTTGAGCATCTTTTGGATATATGCCTAGAAGTGGTATGGCTGGATCTTGAGGAAGCGCTATTCCTAATTGTTTGGGAAAGCGCCAGATTGACTTCCAAAGTGGTTGTACAAGTTTACATTCCCACCAGCAGTGTAGAAGGGTTCCCCTTTCTCCACAACCTCTCCAGCTTGCATTGTCACTTGAGTTTTTGATCTTAGCCATTCTGATGGGTGTAAGGTGAAATCTCAGGGTCGTTTTGATTTGCATCTCTCTGATGGCTAAGTATGTGCATTTAGACAGTAATTTTGTTAGGTTATTTGAATAAGCTGCGTTTTGAACTCTTCTATTAAGAAAAAAAATGAATGTTTTACTTTTATTTCTGAAATCACCTGTGTGCATGTGAAGGTATGTAAGCACGTATGTAACAGCCTCTGTGGGGAGGTCACAGGACAAATTGCAGGAGTTGCTTTCCCCCATGTGTGTGCATGAGATTGATTTCAGGTCTCAGGCTTGACAATAAGTGACTTTACCTTCTGAGTCATTGTTGGTTCCTTTATAAAAATGTCAATTAATTGTATGTGCATGTGCAAACGTGTGCGTGTGAATGTATGTTTGCATGCACGAGTGTGTACACGTGCTTGTGTGTCTGTGCGTGTGTGTATGTGCGTGTGTGAAGCTGAAGACATATTTGGAGGTTATAGGACAACTTCTACCACTCTTTGAGTTCTGGAAAGTGTACTCACGGCGTTAGTCTTGGATGCCTTATCTTCTGAGGCATCTCAAGAATCCATTGAATTATTTAATTTCCAATTTATTTCTGACATTATGCATTTTAGTATAGCATTCACTAACATGATACCATAACAAAGCTTTGGAATAAGGTTATATTGAATAACTTCCAGTGGGAGAAGATCCACTAAGCTTCCCTTCTAGGAAAAACTAGAGGAATTGCAGTTAAAAGGTTGCTAGTGGATGGAAGGTGGGTTAGAAAGAAAGGATTAGGGTTTACAATTTTTCTCAGCACTTGGCCAACTGAAGTCTTTAAAGGCTACATCTTGTTCCATAATAGTCCCAAGGGAGCCTTTGCTCTCCCACTACATACTTTTCTAAAGCTTTATCTTCACAAGTCTGTACTCAGCAAGAGACCTCCAGCCAGGCTTTCTGCGGCTTGCCTGTCCTAGCAGGTCTGGGTAAACTGTGATTGTTCTTTCATTTATACCTCCCTAGCGATTCTTCTCCAGCCCCAAGGGAGTCTGCATGGTGACTGGAGACGCTCGCTCATCAAGGGACTCCAGGTGCTATACCTACCCGGTTTCTGAATCTCCTTTGCAGGGTCTTATTCCTTATCAGTGTACAATTCTCACCACCTTTGCCTCCCTGTGATTCTGTCCGCTCATCTCAGCAACGCTGCGTGCTCTGCCTGAGAGCCCTCTCCTGGATCACCGTTGTCCAGAACCTGTCTGAAGTAGAAAAGCAGGAAAGCAAGTGTGCAGACGCTTCATTCCCCTTTATTCCAGATACACATTCTTAGTCTGTGTTTGCAAATCATGAACATGGATCCTCCTTCTTTTATTCCTCATGTTTTTAAAACAGTTTGTGGTTGGAAGGCATGTAAGAGAACAAGGATAATTTACTCCTTAGCCAAAAGTAGAACTCTGAATGGCTGTTTTTAGGATTTACTTTTTAACTGAAACAAAACAAAACTGCAATATGCAGGATATAAGTCTGAGGCAGCTGAACATGCAGAAAACAGGTTATATTTAATGAGTGGTATTATGATAATAAAATAGGTCGCAGCATGCTCAAGTTTGCCTGTTGTAACCACAGGGGTGAAGAAATAGAATGCTTCACTTTAATGGAGGAGAAGAACTAATAGAAAATTTGTATTTTCACTTTAAGGAGATATCCATAGTGCCAAACTGTATCTCTTCCTCTCTTGGTGCTTTCAAAAATACATTATAGACATATTTTCCTTTATATGCATGTGAGGGAAGGCTGAAGACAGAAAGCTCTTTAAAAAAGGAAGCCCTTGACAACTTACAACAATTAAATCAGTGAGAAGTAAATGGTTAACCAGCAGGACTGTGGCTAGCCACTCAAGCCTTTCTGAAGCACATGTACTGCAAATAGTACATATTCACTTTCCTCTTCCTAGGTGGCAGCTCATCACTCACTTCCAGTGGCTGTTATGAAAGGAAACATAATAAGAATGATTGCTTAGACTCCGAGATACCATCTTTCACCCACCCACCAGAATGGCTAAGATCAAAAACTCAAGGGACAGTGTATGCAGGAGAGGATGGGGAGAAACGGGAACCCTCTTCCATAGTTGGTGGGAATGTAAAATGTTACAACCACTTTGGAAAACAATCTGGAGCTTTCTCAGAAAACTGGGAATAGTGCTACCTCAAGATTCAGGTATACCACTCCTGGGCATATATCCAAAAGATGCTCAAGTATGCTTATAGCAGCTTTATTCATAACAGGCAGAACCTGGAAACAACCTAGATGTCCTTCAATCAAAGAATGGGTACAGACATGGTGGTACGTTTACACAATGGAATACTACTCAGCTATTTAAAACAAGAAAATCATGAAATCTGCAGGCAAGTGGATGGAATTAGAAAAGATCATCCTAAGTTAGGTAACCCAGAACCAGAAACATACACATGGTATATACTAATTTATAGGTGGATAGTAGCCATTTAATATAGGATAAACATACTAAAATCTATAGACATAAAGAAGCTAAACAAGGAGGACCCTAGGGAAGATTCTTTTTTCTTTTTTTTTTTTTTTTTTTGTTGTTGTTGTTGTTGGTGGTGGTGGTGGTGGTGGGTTTTTTGTTTGTTTGTTTGTTTTTTACTAATTTTTACTTTTTATATTAATCACAGGTTATTTACTTTGTATCCCAGCCATAGCTCCCTCCCCATTCCCTTCCAATCCCACCCTCCCTCCCTCATCTCCTCCCTGCCCCTTTCCAAATCCACTGCTAGGGGAGATCCTCCTCCCCTTCCATCTGACCCTAGCTTATCAGGTATCTTCACAACTGGCTGCCATGTCTTTCTCAAGATCCAGTTATATGACTCCTAGGAATATATCCAAAAGAAGCTCAAGTACACAACAAGGACATTTGCTCAACCATGTTTGTAGCAGCTTTATTCATAATAGCCAAAAACGGGAAGATTCTTAATCCTCATTCAAAAGGGCAAACAGGATCAACATGAGAAGTGGTAGAAGAGAAGATGGGAGTCTACCACAGCTGTCCTCTAAAAGACTCCAACCAGGAGGGGATCAAAGCAGATGCAGAGACTCACAGACAAACTTTGTGCGGAGTGCAGGGAATCTTATCAAAGAAGGGAGATATAGAAGGACTGGGAGAGGACAGGAGTCCCACAAGGAGACCAACAAAGCCAAAATGCTGGGCACAGGAGGGACTGCGGAGACTGGTGCATCAACTAAAGACCTTGCATAGAGAGAACCCCCTGCTCAGATGTATCTCACAGATAGCTCAGTTTCCATGTGGGGTCCTCTAGTAAGGGAGACTAGACAGTCTCTGAGATGGACTCAATTGCCTGCTCCTTGATCACTTCTCCCTGGTAGGGTGACATAGCCAGCCAAAAGAGGAGGATCCAGGCAGTCCTGATGGGACATTCTGGCTAGGCTCAGCCAGTAGGGAAGGAGGAATTTCCTCTATCAGTGGACTACCAGAGAGGTATAGAGGAGGAAAGGGAGGGAGGATGTGTCTGGGAGAAGATGAGGGAGGGAGCTACAACTGAGATACAAAGTGAATAAATTGTGAATAATAATAATAATAATAATAACAATAATAGATCATGAGAGACAGAAAAAATGATTGTTTAATGTTTAAACTTTTTAGCTTAAAATTTTCAGTGGTCAGACACCATGAAGGTGATAATCTGGGGATATAATACAATAATACACTAAAAGATACTTTGTGTAATTTTCTACAGTAGCATATTATGTTTTGTATTAATTGAAGTTCTCAATCTTTACTTCAACACAGGCTTTGTGAGCCACTCAGTCTTTTATTTTTTTTAATTTTATTTTTCTTTTTAGTTACATTTTGTTAACTCTGTGTCCCAGCTGTATCCCGCTCCCTCATTCCCTCCCCAACCCCACACTCCCTCCCTGGTCTTCTCCCTGCCCCTTTCCAAGTCCACTGATAGGGGAGGACCTCCTCCCCTTTCATTTGACCCTGTTTTATCAGGTATCTTCAGGGCTGGCTGCAAAGTCCTCCTCTGTGGCCTAACAGGACTGCTCCTCCCCTGGGGGGGGGGGAGTCAAAGAGCTTGCCCTTGAGATCCTGTTAGAAATAGTCCCTGTTCCCCTTACTTTGGAAAACTACTTGGTTACTGAGCTACCACGGGCCACATCCGAGCAGAAGTTCTAGGTTATATCCATAGATGGACCTTGGTTGAATGTCAGTCTCAGAAAAGAACCAGATACTCTAAATCAGTTGAAAAAAAAGTGGGGAACAGCCACTCAGTCTTTTAAACACAGGACAGGATGTAAAGGAGTCAACTTTCTGAAAGATATTTAGGTGGGGACAAGCCTCACATGAATGCATGGTTCAACATGGGGTAATGCTAGATAGTAATATCAGCATTCCGTATGTTTCATGCCTTTAGACTGTGGTATACATCACATATACTAGGAACAAGGAAGTGGAGGGCAGTGTGACCTTAAGTCGGCTTCTTTAGGGAGAAATACCCAAGCCAGTACTACTTGAATTCCCAAATCGAAAGAGCAAGATCTTCCAGCCCTGAAAACTGTCCTAAAACATTCTTCATAAATGGAAGGAGGAAACAACAAAATAATCTACAAATGAATAACCCTTGGTATATTTGATGAAGAGAAAGTCCAATAAATAAAGACTATAAGTAATGGAGAGATTTGTGCAAGTTGAGAAAGGAAAACTAAAACAGACACAAATACAAAGAACATCACTTGAAGGCTACAGGCAGTTGCTAATTTTATTATCTGAAAGTGTCTAGAAGCAATAGAAGGGTTTTAAGCCAGAGAAGAATAGTGCTAATAAAGAAAAACAAAGGTCCAGCCATAGATGGTCAATCCAATTCTTTGTGGGAGATCAATAAAAATATACAATGTATCTATGCCTACTGTGGATTGATAGGAAAATAAATGAAGAGCCTATATATATTATTCCAGCTCTTATTATAGATTCACCAAGGTCACACACATTCACTCATGCATGAACATGTGTTGACAAGTAATTAAGGGGATAAAAGAAAGTTTTTAAGTTAAAAATCAAGTTTCCTAGAAGAAGAACTAGACTAGGTTGGAAATGATTGAGCTGGGAGTGAGATTTCTCATCACCTGATTTTGTAGTTTTGATAAGAATGGTGTAATCTTTTTATAACCATACAGAAAAAAAAATGAAATCAGATGGAGATATGGGTTCCTGGCAGAGCTCTTGGGTAGAATGCATAAGGCTCTCAGACCTGAAAAAAAAAAGCTATACAAAATGCAAGTATCTTATAAGGAAAAAGAAATACTGTGGAATTTGAAGGCAATAAAACTTAGATAAACTTCATGTAAGACACTAAGTCATACAGTCACTCAAAATACTTCATTAGTCTAGAGTTGCATTAATAAATGTGAGTGCACATTCTCATTCACACACTTGTGTATTAAGATGACCAAAAGAACTTTATATTGGAATTGAAAGAATTCAAAAATTTTAACATAAGACATGCATGTGTAAAAATTGAAATTCAAATTAATACTAGAAGTTGTACTTAGGTCAAGAATTCATGTCATTTTTCATCTCTAAAACTTTCTCAAGTTTTGTGCATTCACAAAAGTCATAAAGAGTAGCCATTAAATTTATTAGTACACAAGGGACTCAAAAATAATTTTTTTAATCTGGGAACAGTGGCGCACTTCTATAATCCCAGCACTAGGGAAGGCAGCAGCAGGCAGATTTCTGTGTGTTCGAGGCCGGCCTTGGCTACAAAGTTAGTCCAAGACAGCCCAGGCTACACAAAGACATCCTACCGTGAGAAAACCAAACCAAGCCAAACCAAACCAAAATTCAGCTTAGAGTTTTTATAAAAATTGTCTTTTCCAGTTTCTGGACAAATGAGTGCAAAAAATCCTACAATTAATGGGTCATAACAACAACCATCAGGAACCAACTTGAAATTGTTCAACAGGACAAAAATTGAGGATAGTAATAACAGCTGCAATAGACGTATGTTTAGATATATTAAGGTTTCTGGTTTCATAACTTTATCCAATGCTAGTTATATAAATATTATAGCATATCCATAAATATGTTAATTGACTTGAGAGATGCTAAGAAAATGATCAATTTTTCTAAAACTTGTGACTAATAAGAAAAACATCCCACTGAGCCTGCATTTCCTATGCAAACCTCCCTCAACAATAACAACATGATGTTGGGAGATATTCTCTGTAGACTTTAGCAAATCCATGGAAAATTAATGTGAAATATTAAAATATTACAAGCTTTCTACTTTCAATAATATGATTACTTCAGACTACAAACTTCAATAAAGTTAGGAAACATTATTATGACTTCAGCATATTGACAGCCCAGTAACCTATGGATCCATTTTTCAAATCATCAAAGAAAGAGGAAGAAAAGAGAAAGAGAAAGAAAAGCTACTAAAAGGTAAGAACCAGGGAACCAAATACAGTTGGTCAAAAGCGACAGGGGCAGGGGTAAAAGAAAAGGAAAGAATATTTAATTGTTGAAACGTTACTCTAGTGTTTTAGTTGGAGCTCATTAGAACAGAATTGATAAAAAGAAATCTGATGAGAAAGAGGATTTAATAGGTTGTCTTGCGGGATACTTGCTGGGTAGTTCCACAATGGCTGTCTTCACCATAGAATGACTGAGAGAGTGGTAACTGCTGTTCAGTCCATAGAGACAGAGTCCTCGGCATTCCAATGTGAAGCTGAAGGGTTGAAGGGTTTCTGGAGATCACTGCACATCAGTCCACTTTGGAGGGCTGAAAAGGTGAGTGTGGATGGCAGTAAAGAATGACAGCAACATAACAAACACTGAGTAGACATACCGACAATTGGGGAAATGCAGACAAGCATACAGCAGCAGCCTCTCTATTTTTTCCTTTATTTTTTATTTTTTTAATTTTTTATTAATTACACTTTATTCACTTTGTATCCCCCATTAGTCCCTCCCACCTCCCCTCCCAATCCCACCCTCCCACCGCCTTCTTCACACATGCCCTTCCCCAAGTCCACTGATAGGGGAGGTCCTCCTCTCCTTCCTTATGATCTTAGTCTATTAGCTCTCATCAGGAGTAGCTGCATTGTCATCTTCTGTGGCCTGGTAAGACTGTTCCTCCCTCAGGGGGAGATGATCAAAGAGCAGGCCAATCAGATTATGTCAGAGGCAGTCCCTGTTCCCATCACTATGTATGCCACTTGGACACTAAACTGCCATGGGCTACATCTGTGCAGAGGTTCTATCAGGATGGTCCCCCAAAAGATGTTGCCAGCTCTGGGGGACAGTCTTCCCCTATAAGTACCTCTACCCAGGGAACACCCTCACCAATCAGGCCAAAGTGTGTCTGGTCACTGATTCCATATCCAATCAGGATGACAAGTAATGTTCGCCATCACAACTAGGTGATACAAACACCGCTGTAAACTGTTCCTGTGGAAATGTGAACTTGATTCTGAAATAGTTCAAAACATAGTGTCCAAGCTTCATAAAGTATGAGTCAAAAGTAAATCTTAAACGGGCACAAAGCCTGAAGACATACAATTTGAAAATTTTCCAGATGATCAAATGGCAAATCTCTTCTACAGGTAAAGTTGAAGAAAAATAAAAGATGTACATAAATTGAATGATAGGACATGTAGGAAAACTCCAAATGAATTAATGTATGAAAGATCTAAATCTTCAAAATAATATATTAGACAACCATAGAAATTTGAAACACTGAGTAAATTTTTCTTTAATAGAATTATTAGAACCGTTACCTCTCAGTAATATATACTAAAATCTTCACAGGTAAGAGCTATAGTGTTCACAGGTTATCTCCGGTATCTGCGGGTTTATTGGAGCCAGTGAGGATTTATTTGAACAACTGAGAGTCTGTCAGCCTAGCAGGTGTTTGGCAACACAGGTGGTTCGCTTCCCTGAGCAATTTGTACTAACTTTTAGTGTGTTTGGAATTCTCTCTAATGGAATTTTGAAAAGAAACAAAGAGTGTAAATAATGAAGATCTTCCCTTTACTGAGAAGGTTTCTGAAGTAGAAACAGAAAGTTCAGCTGGGAGTTCACTGCTGTAAGACAGGAAAGAAACACATTGGATATGAAGCAAGCGACATTTTAGAGGTTGAGACATCTGTACTTTCCACTGGTTAGATTCCAAATTGCATGAATTCACTATCAACAGTGTTTCCCAGTGTGAATGGCTCCTGTGAAAAATACAAAATGTTGGAAGTTGGATCTTGAGGAGGAGAAAAGGGAACCCACATAGAACCACTGGTACATATAAAGGTATGGCAAAGTCATTCTGGAGAAACACATGGAGTTCCCTCATGTGCCTGGAAAGAGAGCTGTGGTATAACAGCAACCCCAGCGCTAGGCACATAACCAGAGAAATTGAAGTCATTGCTGTGTACCCATCTTACTCCCTTAGTTATTGCAGCACTAGTCACAATAGCCAAATGGAGAAAAAGAAAGGGTCCAACTACCAATAACGGACAATGAAAATGTGTGACACACTGGAATACTATTCAGCCACGTTTAAAAAATGATATCTTGTCATTTGAAGCATAAAGGTAAGTACTTTGAATAAAGTAAGCCAGGGATCGGAGGTCAAATCTTGTACAATCTCACGTGTAACTTGAGGTATATAATTCGTAAAGCAATGAACACCAGAGGCTGGGGAGTCATGATTAAAAATGAGGAAGATGATGGCTAAAAGAGTGACAGTTAAAAGCTCATGATAGCAAGTAAAGTTTAGACAGGAGCAAGAGGTTCAATGAGTGCATCGCTTATGTTAATGTTATGTTAATGTGCTTTTCAAAAAGCAGGAAGAATCTTCAATGTTTTCATCCTAAAAAATAAAGGTTTTTTATTTTATTTAATATATCATTTATTTAATGTATCAAGTCATTACATGGTGTCATAGTTATGAACAATTTTATTAGTTTGTTTATTACTTTAAATTAGCTTGTAAAGAGAAACAGCTCTGGGATGCCTGCTGGAGGTCTGAGAAAGTGTCTTTTTTGTGAAATTGGAAATACTTGGAGGTGGTGAATAGTCAACGTGGAATTACAACCTAAGACAGAACCATGACCTCTGATTCCTAAATTTTAAACTATGCCATTCTCCAGTGCAGACAGCATACCAGGAGAAGCCAGTCCAAAGATGCAAATTTAGTATCCATCAGTGTGAAAAGAAGAGTCTATCTCAGAGGGCTGGCTGAGAACCCATCCAGAAATGATGGAAACAAAGAGAAGAACTAGAAATGCCTGGAGGAGCGACAGCTTCAGCTGCTGCAGAAAGAAAGCAGCACAGAGGAAGCAGAGGACAGCAGGGCAAAGTGAAAACAAGAGGTGAATGTCACTGTTCCTTCTTCAAAAGCATCTTAATAGCTCAGAAGCCAAACGTCACAGAATGTATCCTAACAACTGCGTTTACTGATAAGCAAACGAGCCTGGGCACCTTCACTGCCCCCATACACTTAATGCCTGCTTAATGGTTCAAATGTCAAGAACCCGATTACAAAAGGAAAGCAACAAAGCAAAAAGCAAAGAAACTTCTGGAACCCGACCAGTAATATTCACAATTCCATACCTCAACAGGAAAACTCAACACCATAGAACTTTACCCCATTGGGGTACATATGAATTTTCGTAACTACTGCATTCTACACCAGTCAATTGAGAGGCGCTGCGCACTGAGCTTCCCTACATTTTCTTGAATTCAGTGAGAACTGATTAACCCATTTAGAGGAAGCAAAACCTATCTTTACATAGAGCTAATTATGTACTAATGCATACATTCAGTAATGCCATGAGGCTGTCCATCTGCAAACTGCCAGAAATAAGCTGCCCAAATTCAGAGAAAAACTTATTTTAAGGCTGAAAAATGACACGGTTTTAAAGCTTGCTTTTGCTGATTTGATAAACTGTAAGTTGAAACAATTACATTAATGTAGCCCATCTTAAAGCCAGTGTTTTTTTTTTTTCTAAAAAGAAAGTGAAGAAAGAAGTAATTGCTTTTAACTTCACGTTAGTACAATAAGGATGATTTTTTATACGTTATTTTCTCAGACTTCCTTAGAATTGCCACCTTAGAAAATCATCAGTAAAAAGAAATCAGCTTCTAGCTGCATCTCAGTATAGAAGGTTTCTAGAACGGTCTTCAAGCATAAGAGGGACTAAAGGTTGGGAAAACAAAGTGTCTTCTTTGTAAGTGGTTTTTTGAGGTCATTTCTTTATCTACTGTTGGTAAAAATATCAAAGGAGAAGTGATGTAGTTCAAAAGTTAGAAGGCAATCGATCCATTCAAGTGATTTAGACAGGGGGAAGAGCCACGTTGAAGGGAGCAAAGAATGATCCTTGAGAAATCCAAGAAGTAAAAAAAAAAAGGGGGGGGTGGTTAAGACCTCAAAGCTTGACAGAAAAGAGTTGATTAAAGAACACTGAGCCTTATCCAAGAGAAATCTGTGACAGGAAGCCTTACTGGGAGAGTGAGGGGACTGAGGAAGATCAGTATCTAGAGCAAAACCCATAGCCTTCCTGTGCAACCAGAATGGACCAACTCATTTTCTTTCCTCTATTACACCCTCATGGACCGGATGTGTTGTCTTTCCTTATAGTGTTCCCAAATGGGGAAAATAGACATTTAGTCTTGAAGTAATTAAAGAATTCTCTATTTGACGCTACCACAGCCACGAGAATTAGGTACATCATACATCATATGCTTATAATTCATACATTAGTGAATACTGACTTAATGATTTTTTAATGTATTGATTTAAAAAAAAAAAGTCAATGTGCATATCCCTAACCTAGATCAGGTTCTAGTTTTTGTTTTGGTTTTAACTTTTTGAAAGTATGTTATATACCCAAGGCTGAAGGTCACATCCTCTAACTATTATTTCCAGTTGATGTGATTATGTAGTAACACAAATTAAGCTTGGGCCTTTATGCATGGTAGAAAAATCCTTTTAACCAACTAATCTCCAGCCCAGCACTAAACTGTGCTCATATAGTGTTCTGCCTTTCTTTTCATTGCACTTGGCAAATAAGAATGGGCAGCCGTAAATGGTAGACTGGGCAGTCATGGGAATTTTAGAAATAATATAGCTATGTTTTGAGTAGCATGAACACAAAATAGAATGTTTCTTTATTTTTTTTAAGATATCATTCATTGAAAATTTGGTTTGTAAAAAGTATAAAATTCAAAAGCCACACATTTATAGCTTGAATAAAAATTATACAATCTAAAAAAACAAAAAAATTTAAAAAATAAAGTAACTCAACATCATTTCACCAAAAGAGAACTGGATAGTAAGAAAGTACATGAGCTTTAATAGTCTGCAGTATAAAGTAAACAGACTAAAGTTTACTAAAGTAAACAGACTAAAGTACAAAATAAATTTGTTTTGAATGTCTGGTGTCAATCCAAACCACTCTGGATATTTAATTATACTTAAAATCATTTTAGCTTAGAGCATTTTTAGATAGTAGGATGCTTGACAATGCAAGACCCCGAGTGGTATGTGGCAAGATGTGTCTAATATTCATAACCAGAGCCATCTAGTTTTAAAAATGAAAATACTGCCAAGGGGCTCCTGCTGATTTCCAGTGCTTTTGTTTTGATGGGTGGGGCTGTAATGGCTACCAGGAGGGTAGTGGATTTCTGGGACATTCAACCTTGAACAGAACTATGGGTTACAGTGACTGACAGATCAATGCTAAAACAATTCTTTTAAAAACTCCATCATGAACCTCACATGGACATAAAAATGCCTCAGAGTGCAGTTTCCAGAGCAGCCTGGTGTTGTTAAATTGCAGATAATCTGGGGGAGATTTTTAGTGCTTTAATGTTCTCGCTGCACGCAGCAAGTGTGAAGATAGAGGGTCCTGGATGCATTAGAGACCTTTCTCCTCTAACTGAATGGGAGCTCATTTTGCTTCATCTCCTGTTCCATCTTTGCTTACATGACACTGTTTTGCTCTTTTGAGATGCATCCCTGAACAGCCCTGGGCAAACACGGAGTCCACCAGGGTTCCCTTTTCTACAGAAGCCGCTGCTGCTGTATGAGCCATCATCCTGACCTTTAGGGTTCCCCTCACACCCCAAGAAATCCTCCCTATGCTTCACAAAAAATGGAGGGAAAATTATACCAGAACAAAGGCTTCACTGTGACAAAAATGTTATTTTTTTTTCTTTCTGTTTTGTGTACTGAGCAAGTAATAAGGATATAAAACTGCAGTTTCTTAGGCAAACTTCCACTGGCTGAAAGTTTCCTTGCCTGAAAAGTCTATTGTGTTTTTTTTTTCTAACTTGCAATCATGCATACCTCAAAGCTGTACCCTTAGATCAATTTAAAGGTCACTAAGAAATAACTCTCTAAAATTTCTTTAGTTCAGTCATACACGACAAAAAGAAGATGGAAGGTGGAAAGAACAGAACCAACATAATTATCCATTTATCCATTCCATGAGGAACAAATAAGCCCTGTTGTAGCTAAAAATTCCTTGTAATGTGATGCTACAGCTTAATATATACCTACCTAATAAATAGTTCTTAAGATACACTGATCAAAATAAATCAAAGGTATACAATAAACTGTATAGTATACTGAATATTTTAGAAGATATTATTAGAAATGTATTTACATGTAGCATCTAAGAAACCATGTATATAACAATTCAATGGCATGCAGTCACAAAGCTGATATAAGATACCATGGCCACAATCACATTGATGTTTTATAATTTCAGCTCTTTCAACTCTCTCCAGTTTTGATGGTTTTTTTTTAATTCACTGGTTGCTACAAAAACATTAAATCATAAACACAAGTCAGTAATCAAAATAAACAAAATGGGAAAATAAAAATGAAAAATAATAAATTGATTAAAAGGCAGGACTGAATAGTAAAAAAAAAAAAAGGTCTCCTAACAGAAGAATAAATTCAAGTGAGTTTGTTTGGTGGCTTCCAAAGGCAAAACAATGAAAACAGTATAAACACAGGTTTATAGAGATAGGTTATCTCTAATAAGAAAAGTGTTAGACACTAAAGGAGGGTTTTAAGTTTTCTTTATGATTCTAACACATTTTAAAAGTTTTAAAAGAAATTGTAGAAATGGAATTTTCACAATTGGAAGTAAGGCTCTAAACTAACAAAACTGGGAGCCCAAATGAAATAGCAAGGCATCAGTTTGAAACCATAATGAGTACAAAATGATATTTTATGTGTTTGTGTATATGTATGAATAACAAATACTAGTAACATCAATTCTATGAGTCACATATGATCTCTTCTGCCACACACATGTATGTACAGATATACAGACATATATTATACATATTCTTAGACTAGTGCAATGAAAAACAGTGAGGCTGAAGGATACTGTAAGTTTCATATCCACAGAAAATACCTAGCCTCTGAGGTTGAAAATAGTAGAAAATATACAGTGCATCTATAGTAAGCATTTTCTTTGCTTTTTGTACGTATTCCCTGAAAGACACAGTGCGACAGAGACTTCCTTAGTGCTTACACTATGGTGCACATTATCACTCGTCTGTAGATGATATGAACTGAAAGGAAGATGTCATAAGTTCTGCGGAGATAGACTGCATCCCATGTAGAGGAAGAAAATATCTGCAGGTTTTGACATCCATCTAGGGGAACCTGGAACCAATTCCCTACCAGTACGGAGGAATGTTTTATAATCTGTTTTTCACTCATTTAGAATAGCAAACAAAGCCATGTTCTCAGCCCACTGACTATGCAGGATAGGCCTTAGACAAATCCCTGATGTGATGTAAACATGCTACAACTTACTAAGCATATGAAGAAAATATTACCAGGCTTTTCCTTAGTGAGAACCATGTTGCTCTCTTAACATTGTCCTCTTCTCACTCTCAGTGACAACTAGGCACACTTTTCTGAGGGACCTTGGACTTTAATTGACTGGTGTGCTTATTGTGAAAATGGTATTGTCATGGTCTCTGTAAATTCACATACCTATCAGCCCTGTTGTGTCTAGAAAATTCTTTTTCCTTAGAATCATCTACCACCTGTGCCTTGTACGGACATTTTGTTTCCTGTTTCTCATAGATCCCGGAGTCTTGACAGAAAGGATGTGATAATGGCATCCCAATTAGGAATAAAGAAGCAATGTACAGTTGATAGTTGTGGGAGAGGAAAAATCCATATCCTTCAATGGTGTGACACAGAGGAGATAACCACTAGGGCAGGCCTCATGCTCATAAGATAAAGGATATACACTTTGCGTAGGAAGGTGATGGAGGATCTGGGAGGAGTAGGAGGGAAGAATATGGTAGAGATACATTATATTAAATCTGTACATCTAAAGAAACTAAGCAAGGAGGACCCTGGGTAAGATGATCAATCATCATTCAGAAAGGCAAACAGGATGGACATCAGAGAAGGGAGAAAACAGGAAACAAAGCAGGGCCTGTCAGAGAGGGCCTTTGAAAGACTACCCAGCAGGGTATTGAAGCAGATGCTGAGACTCACAGTCAAACTTGGGGAAGAGTGCATGGAATCTTATAAAAGAAGGGGGAGATAGGAAGACCTGGAGGGGACAGGAGCTTCAAAAGAAGAACAACAGAACTAAAAACTCTGGGCACAGGAGTCTTTTCTGAGACTGATTCTCCAACCAAGGACTTAGATATACATGGATATAACCTAGAACCCTTGCAGAGATGTAGCCCATGGCAGCTCAGTGTCCAAGTGGGTTCCATAATAAAGGGTACAGGGACTGTCTCTGATATGAACTCAGTGGCTGGCTCTTTGATTACCTACCCCTGACAGGGGAGCAGCCTTACCAGACCACAGAGAAAGACAGTGCAGCCAGTCCTGATGAGTTCTGATAAGCTAGGGTCAGATGGAAGAGGAGGAGGACCTCCTCTATCAGTGGATTGGGGGAGGGGGAATGGGTGGAGATGAGGGAGGGAGTGTGAGATTGAGGGAGGGGGATACAGCTGGGATACAAAGTGAATAAATTATAATTAATAAAAAATAAATATATTTAAAAAGAAGACACAATAAAAATTATAATAAAATAAGTCCTGAACACAAGAATGGCACCAGTGACCATCTCGTCAGTCTATCTACACGTCCACTTCTTCAAATCTGATACTATATCACACCTCCCTCGTTGGCCCTTTTTCTCTCTATCTACTTTCATGTCTTCTTGCTGCCAAAGTAGGAGATGTTTCTCAGGTCGCATTGGCATTCTTTCCATGACTAACAGGGTCTTGATGTAGAAGTTCTTAGTTTTACCAGCTACAGGCTGTAAGTGTAGTGTTCATCCCTAGCGAGTTCCAGGCCTGCTAATACTCAACTATTTGGTTAATATTGGAACAAGATTACCTGCATGTGTAGAAGATAGTTGTGACTGGAAACTCAGAGAAGGGTCTTAAGATCTCACCTCCTTCCAGGTGGATAATCCCCATCACAATAAAGTTGTCAGCTCTGTTATCTTGCATATTTCCTTGCAGCACTGAAGGCCAAGCTGCTCTCTAAGTCAACACTATCTGCTTCATTGTAGTTGATGGTGGTACCTTATCGGAAATGCCAGCCTCACAGGTTCTGGTCCAGAGTGGGGAATCTGAAGATGCTGTCATCCAAAATTAGTTTTTATCACAATCTGTTAAAACATGGAGTGATTTATTTGTAATATGTAGGTTATTATTTAACTCAAATATGTATCCATGATTGTTGTTTAAAAGCCACGGGTAATCAGATAAATAGCTTCAAGAACACATGGGTCTTATCTTTTGTATAAGAGGAGATCAGTAATGTATCTTACTAGGTGTAAAAAAGTGACCCTGTCTAGGTATTGAAGAATATGTTCATTAAGATACTTTTAACATTTATTCTATTTTTTTTTACATTAAAGACTTAAAGGAGATAAAGAGATATTCCAAAATTGTGCCAAATAAATCTTGAACTGTGTCTGTATTCCACAAGTATCTATGTTGAATTTAAAAATAAAAGGAACAATTCTAGATAATAGTTTTAATGTGCTTTGAAGGAGATAGTTGTAGCTTACTCTCTGTTGCTGTGACAAGCACTGTCCAAGCCAAATTCAAATGAGGGTAAGTTTTATTTGACTTATACTTCAATTTCAGGATATATCAGTGAGAGAAGTCAAGGCAGTAACTAAAGCAGAGAAAATGAAGGAATGCTGCTCACTGGCTTGCTTCCCTTAGCTTGCTCAGCTGCCTTTCTTAAAGAACCCAGGGCAATCTGCATAGGGATGGCAGTGTCCATTGTAGGCTGGACACTTCCACATCAATTAGCAATTAAGAAAATTCCCCCAAAAAAATATGCCAACTGGCCACCCCAAATGCCAAGAATTTCTTGGCTGAGGTTTCCTTTATCCATGTGTGTCAAGATTAAAGCCAGTATTAGCCATCCCAGAGAACAATGATTTTTTAATATTAAGTACTTAGTTAATATTTTTTTAATTATGAAAAATAAGCCCCAAAGCCTAGTTATATCTTGGTCAATCACATTGGTAATGTCAAAGATAAAAGTGGTTTAGAACAATATTATAAAAGTCGCCAGAGGGTAAAATATTTGGAAAACTGAAAATCACTTTATCTTTGTCCTTTTCTGAAAGTAATTTTTCTCCCTGGGGAAAACTTTTTGTTGTTGTTTTCTGTGCTGTCACAAAATAGTTTCTGTGCACTCTGCAATACCCAATAATGCCAGCAGTGCGATCGCCAAGGGGGATGACTTTGATTCCATCTGTTTCTAATTTCCTCACTAGCCAATTGTCGATATTTAGAAGGTCTGAGCTTTAATAACACAGGGGTATGGAGAAAGAAACCGTATACAGACTTCCATGGAGAAGCTAGAAGAGTAGAAAATGATAAGACAGCTCTGTCTAGTTTCTTGCGGTTGGTTCCATCCTACTCTTTCCTGCTGTCATACTTTGACTGTTATCCTGAGCCTACATTTATGTTTGAGGGCATTTTAGATGACTAACAGCGTATTGCTCTATACAGCTTTCCCTTTTATCTACAATCTTTTTTTTGTTTGTTTGTTTTTATTTAGGATATATCCTCAGAATCTTAAGACTGAAGAATGAAATACTTTCTTCAGGTTAAAAGCTATGCAAAAAAAAAAAAAAAAAAAAAAAAAATTACAACAGGCTGTTGGGGATCAGGGATTCTTGAATGGACTTTTGATACGTATCATTTTCTGGTGCAGTGGAGTCTACAGAATGAAGACAGTAAAATCGGGGCAATTCCTACAACATGGTGATGTAGATTGAAATAGTATCCATGATCACTGGGCCACACTCAATTTCTTTCCCACTCCAAAATGATCTGCCTTTTAAAAATACATTTGTTTGTTTGGTTTTTGTTTGTTTGTGTATGTGTGTTTGCATATGGAAGCACAAGCTAAGGCATATTGCCACGGGGGTCAGAGCATAACATTCAGGAGTTGATTAACTTCTTCTAATACAGGAGTCTAAAGACTTAAATTCAGATCATTATATTGTTGGAAAGTGCACAGATCTGCTTCCCAAATACGTATATTTTCTCTCATCATTCACACTGTTAAGAATATCTTATACTTTATTCATTCCTCTAAGAGCACAAAATATATGCAGCCCTACCCATCTTTCAGACTTTTGAGAATGTAACTTATATACATATATATACAAATAAATGTATATGTTTACATATATATGTATATATATATATATCCCTCTGCATCCTGTCAAATGAAAGATATTCTTTTGTTCTAAGTAAAGTATTTAAAGGTATAAATTTTAAATTTATAAGTTTTCTCATGCTTTGAACTCATAATATTTTGAATTATCAGTGCTTTTATGAATTTGTGTATTATATGTTGGAATGTTTTTTTGTCTTGTCTTCATTCAATTGCTATCAAACTCCCTTAGAGAACAAGCATTATTTACCATCCATCTTGCCCCAGGAACTCAGCAGGAATCTTTGCACATACTAAATATTCAATGAATATGTATTGAATGAATTATTTTAGATAAAAAACAAATGATGAATATTTGTATTTTTTTCAAAAATAGAAATTCAAATATTGCATGATTATTTTAAGAATGTCCAAAAACATTATATTTTAATATGACAAAACAGTTGATTTTTCATTTTGTTCCTCTGCTATATGGAGATATTTGAAATGGTTTAAAAATGGTTTGTGCTCTTCTGTTTAATAAATCTATGCTTCTCAAAATGTATAGGCTGAAGTCTAAATCTCCAGTGAGTTGGCATTTGGAAGTGAGGCCTTAGGAAGTAATTAAAGAAAGTGATTAGTGTCCTTACAAGAAGAGCCAAAAGATTAATGGATTAATGTTTAAATGGACTAAATCCTCCAATCAAAAGACATAGCAGGACTGTTTAAATATAAATAGAACTAATATTTACTACCTACAAGTGACTCATGTACTCAAGTTGAAGGAATGTAAGAAGAAGATATGTTACAGAAATTGTTACAAAAATAAGCAGAGATGCCTGGGCAATATTTATTCCTTTAGGCATAATAGATTGTTAAGTCAAAACTTAGAGACAGAGGATATCAATACTATAAATGGGCTGATTCATCAAGATAAATTTACAGTTGTCAATATAGATCTTTTCAGCTTTGTAGCGAGTGAATTTATATAAAGCAAAGATTAAGAGACTCAAAAAAAGTGAAATAGACATTTACAAAGTAATGATTGGGAATTCATCCCCTGACAGCAATGAGTAGAGCTTCTCGAGGTATCCAGAGACAAATATTAAATGTGGTAACTGCAGAGGGAAGCGCATTGCTCACACATCAGATCTACCTAACAGTTTAGAACATGCTATAACTACTTCCATCACTGGTCAGTGCTGTTCCTGCCTTAGTCACATAAATATTTTCATATTTATAAAAAAAATAGACTAATGTAGTTTTCAGAAACAAATTCTCCTAGACAGTTGACTAAGGAAACTTCACTTCCAGTTCTGAGATGAGTTCTGCTTCCTGTGTGTGCTATCCTGACTAGTTAGAAGGTTGATAAAATCTGGAAGTCTGTTTCCCTCACTCACTCTGATAAGGCGTTTGAGAAAAGAAATGTCGAGGGAGAAATGGAGATTTTTTGCCCTGGCTTCACGGATCTAAGTCTACAGCTGACTGATTCTGTTGTTTTGGGTCCTATTCCACGGTGAGGCATAGCACCCGTGGCCGAGAGTGGGTGGTAACGTCGAGCTGTTCACCTGACAGTGGCTGGAAAGAACTTGTGAAAATTTGAGTAAACCGAGAACGAAGGCGAGCATAAGGAGAGGGGTCAGAGTGCTACTCTCCTTTGCGTCATGACTATAACAGCCTTATATCCTTTCACTAGGTCTTAACCCCTACATGCTGGTAGCAAGGTTTTTTACTCAAGAGCCTTTGTGGAATATTTGGAATGTCTACCATCACAAAAATAAGATACTACATTGTTCCCTATTCTGAAAAGGAACATTTGTTAAGATCCCTGTGTAAGTACACAAAGTAAACATGAAAATCACAAATGTGTAAGGTTGTCATTAGGGGAAATCAAGAAAATGTCTTGTGTTTTGTTCAATGGTCCACATGCAAACCCTTTTACATCTCATTGATACCAAGAAAAGTAAAAGCATGACAAAGCCAGAGAAACACCTATAATAAAATCAAATTGTAAGACTGTTGGAGGTTGGTCTGATGCTAATTACTAGCTCTGAAGATCTGGTTACTGCCCACCAGATACACCCATCCTTGTTTTTGTAAACCTGCCTAAGATATACCTGATTGGTTGATTAAACAGCCTATACCTGGACAGGGCAGAATGGCATAATCATGGCAAGGGTTCTTGGGCTTTGGAGGAAAATCAAGGGAGACAGTCAGAGACAGAAAGAGAAGAAGGAGGATGCCACCATTGGTTATCACAGGGAAAAAAAAAAAACCAGACAGAACTGGAGGAAGAACTCCATGATGCCCTGGAATGGCCCAGATAAAGAATAAAAGCAAAAGTGGGATTATGGATGAAAAGTAGTTCAATTGAGAAGGACTATGGTGGATGGCATTGGTTGGGGTCAGGGAGATGGATGGTGAGGATATTGAGACAGTATAATAACTTTCCAGGAAATATCTACCTGGCCCAAGGTAAATAAGGCAATTATAACTCTAACAGGTATCTGTGTCTTATTATTTGTGATAGTGGGTAAAATGGTACCATTGTGATAATCATAGGACATTATATTTTAATATATATAATATATATACAAAAACATTATATAGCCCAATACTCTTATTATTTTTTCTTATTTACTACAACATAAGACATATTCTGGCTTAGTCACGGACTCTCAGACTTTATTTGCATTTCCTTGCTGGCAATTCAGATTTTGTTTTTCGTCTTTATTTTAGATCTGTATCCCTCCACATAAACACGAGGAAAGCAAGCAGAAACTCTTTCCTAATTCTCATCAGTGAATTAAAGCAATTGTTCATGACATTAGGTGAACTGGAAATGTCAATTAAACTCTTAAGACTAGCCTAACATTGTAAAATAGAGCAGTTATGCCTTTCAAAGCACTGGCAAACAGGTTATAATACGCTAGACTTAATAACCCAAACTTAATAAATCTCATAGTGATGTGTATTCCTATGCTAGCATCATTTAAAAACTTAGATTAGTTTAAAGATCTAGTATCCATATTACTTGTTAAATACATCAGTATTTTTCTCAATGTTATTTGTTCCTACACATTTTTAATTCCTTGAACACCTTAGGAATAGTACAGCTGGCCTTCCTGAAGCAGATGACTCCAGCTATAGACAATGGGAGGGAAATGCACGTTGACTTCTCAAGGGGGTTTGATTGCATATATTTAAAAGAGGGTGCTTAAAGCCATGTGGCCAGTAATTCCTACAGCTGTTCAGATCAAAGCCCTTCAACGTGCCTTCCAACACATGGAAACCTTTCCACCTTTTTAGACTCCTGGAACATACAGAGGTTTCTGCTCCAGGCTTCTATTTAAAGTCTTTTCTCTCTATTATGTTTTTGCAGGGATTTCAAGGGCTGCTTCTAGATCTCTTTCTACTTTTTCTTTCTTTTTTTTTCTTTAAATCCTACTGAGGCTTCTATTTTTGTGTTCCTTCACCAGATGTCCAAACCATTTAAGTCTAGGCCTCTAAATCCTTGATAGCTATTTGAGGGTGTCAGTATGTTCTCAATTCAATTCACTTTTCACCTGATCCTTTCTTTTTTTCCCCCCTATGGAAAGGATAAACAAACACACTTATCTACTGGGTGCAAATCATTGTCCTAATCATTGGGGGACAACTTCAAACACTTGCTTCTGACTTTTGAGGAAGTCACACAAATTAGAGAAGGTCAAATTGATTTACCTTTTTATTTTATTTATTTAAACTGTTATTGTTTTTGTTTTTCAGTGCCTTAAATAGACCAGGCTGGCTTCAAATGTACTGTGTAGGTAAGGGTAACTTCAAACTTCTTATCCTCCTGCCTCTACCTCCCAAATACTGGAATTAAGACCTGTGTCAGCATGCCTTAAATTGTACAGCACTGGGGTTCAAAGCAACGGTTTTGTTCAGGGCAGGAAATCATTGTACTGAGAACTATTTGCTAGCATTTCTTATGGACTCTAAGAAATACGCCTCTATTTTGGATGAACTTTCTTCCCTCATTTTCCAAAAGTTTGCTCACCTATGCATTAGGAATTACTATGCCACGTAGAGAACTCTAGGATCCCTTTTAATCCAACCTCTCACTGGACCTACCAGAAATTCCAAACATATTTCTTACTGGTGTCCCCAATTAAGTAAAACTCTCAGTACCACATATTACAATATTTAGCCAAGGGGCTAATGAATACTTCGCTACCATTTTCTTACCAAGCTTATTGTCATTAGCAATATTTTCCAAACCTTGATATATTTGACATAGTTATTTGGTTCTATAATTAAAAATATGAAATGTTTTATTTTCTGATACACCCTAATCTACAGGGGAACACAGTTGTTTTCAATTGGATGTTTTTGGAGTCAACCTAATAATGTTCAAGAATATGCAGATAGAACTTTGTTATGTGATTTAATTATGTCATGAAAATACTGATACCTATTAACTAGCTATAGACATTTGTGACCGAGAGAGTGTCAGGTAATAATTATTACTGCACTTTGATTCAAATTGACAACTATAGTTATTTCTGAGTGTATTATATGTTAGATCTGAAGTATATGCTTCTCTAGTGAAAAACTTTGAGCTGATTTTGATTAAAGCCCCCAGACAGCATAGCTTTAAGCAATAGCCTGAATCTTAAAAGTCCGAAGAAGCAGATCAGAGCCAGGGCCAGACACCTTCACAGGAAGGTACTCTGGGTAGACAATAGGCAACAGCTAGACTTGATAGGAGCCATGGTGAAATCCTTAATAAGTATTTAGAATTATGTTTGGTCTGTGCAGTCCAGTGGGAAAAGGGAAGTGTATGAGCAGATATATTCACTGCGTTTCCTTGCTGCGTATTTGTAGACAATCTTCATGACACTGGCTGGGCACCGCAAAGCAGACATAACTTAAGTGTGCTTTCTGTAAGTTATGTAAGTAAGCAGTGCTATTAGCAGTCCTAGAGAGGTCATGCTTTCGTTCAACCGAGGACTTGCTTCAGGTAGAGAAAAAAGTCCAAAGCCTTCTAAGCGATGCAATCTACCTTTCCCATTGCTGTTGGTTACCGATGAGCCCTGCCCCTCCACTAGTAAGGTGGTACAAGAGAATCAAAGACAAGGATGCCCAAAATTCCTTGGCCCAGAGTTATTTGTGATGCTACAATGTGTGTTTTCATCAGGAAGTGAAATAAAAAAATTCTTAAGTTCTAGTTTTTGTCAATATTTCTTTCTTTAAACAAACAAACAAACAAGAGCATGAATAAGGTATGACACACAAGGAAGTGATTTTCGCATTTAAGCAAATAAGTCAAAGTCTCATATTTTTTACTTAAAACCAACATTTTAAAGAACACTTATTCATATTAATGATCCGATACATTTTAATTTAAACTGAATAGCAATGCATAGTAAATTAAATGTTTCATGGCAGAGAGGACTTCAGTAATTAAGAGGAAATAGTGCTCTTGCAAAGGAGCTGGGTCCTTGACTCCCAGAAACCACATGGTGGCACAAAAACGTCTATAACTATTGTTCAAAATATCCACACCCTTCTCTCACCTCCACGGGCACAAGGCACGCACTGTAAAAACATATAGGACCACAAATTACTCATATACATCAAATGAAATAAATAAGTAAATCATAAGATAAACTTAAAAATAAGTCTCATGACATGTTAATTACATAATAAAGATGAAAGAAAATGCACTATATTTTATTATATCTAAAGAATATTTTTAAGCCAGGCGTGGTGGCACATGCTTGTAATCGCAGCACTCAGGGAGGCAGATACAGGAGGATCTCTGTATGTTTGAGGTCAGCCTGGTCTACAAAGGGAGTCCAGGACAGCCAAGACTACACAGAAAAAACCTGTCTCTACAAACATACATATACATATATTACATATATATATATATATATATATATATATATATATATATATATATATA
>NW_026592510.1:16724293-16752030 GCF_907164565.1 Psammomys obesus | reverse complement strand
ATATATATATATATATATATATATATATATATATATATATATATATAAAACAAGGAGTTCCTACATTCTTACATTTTTCTGTCCTCCAGAGAATTTGTAACAAAGCAGTGAAGATACATCCCATAATCCTGTGCCTTGACAACCTAGATTCCAACCCTGGTGTTCTGTCCCTGTGACCTCAGGATTATGGCTTACACCACCTCAGCCACATTACTGGAAATGTGAAATAAATCCAGATGAAAGCCCTAAGTAGACTGTACTTTTCTATTTGAAGTTCAAGAAAATTTATTCCATTCCTTTTGTCTCCTTTTGCTAAAAAAAAAAAAAAAAGAAAGAAAAGAAAAAAAGCTGTTTTTACAAAACTCCAGTGTTCAAAGAGAATCTGGGAAATGAATACTGCTGATTTACCTATGCAGCTAAAATGTGGATGCTCCAATGGAAGAAGAAAAGGAAGGATTAAATATCGCAAAAGAATTTAGCTGCACTTCCCACACAGCCAAATCTAAGGAGGCCTGGAAAAAAATCAGTGACTAGAGGTGCTGAGAAAGACTCCTCCAGAGAAAACAGAAAGTCAGGGAAGGGATAGGGAAGAAAAAGGAAGGAGGCCTAGAGACACTTTTTAATCTAAAAAATTACATTAATTACTTGAAGAAAATTATAAATAATCTAAACTAGACTCACAAACGTAAACTGTTGGAGTCTATCAGTAAGTGTTATTTGAGCAAATTTCTTTTTTAAGGCATTTTGTATGAATTATAGACAGTCTCCCTTGGCTACATAATGCAGTGTGTGATACATAAGATGACATTAGTTCAAGTATCTGTTACTTTTTATTTTAAGAATAAAAAAATCATGTATCATTTTATTAATTCTGCTGTCATAATAAAGTAGACAGTTTATATTTTAACACCAATTCACAATGAACAGTTATAATCTTGTCACAAGTCATCAATAAACTATTTCTATACATTGAACTTACAAAACATATGTTGAAATTACAAATGTTTGTGTTATATAAAATATAAATTTTCTGACAAATTTTCAATTACTCTTAAACTACATATCAAGAATATAATAGTCCTTAAATATTTTCCCATATTTAAACAAGATCTAGCAGCTTTGAATTATTCTATTAAATAACTTATTAGCCTGCCACTACTCTTCAGGCACTTTGAATTCATTATTTTTAGCCTATGCTTATTATACCAGGTATAATTGGTAAATAGTATCACACAAAATCAAATAAACACATTAAATAGGGTACTGAACTTGAAGTAGTTTTCATATAATTAACTTGAATAAAACATCTCAGCATCCTGGATAACTAAATAATTAAACAGGCCCATGTTATTATCCCCATTTTATAGATGGAATCATAGGGACAGGGATATTAAATAATTTGCAAGAGCACATAGATTTAGTCAATAGCAGGGATAAATCCGAAGTAATACTCAAAATTTGCATTATGAGAAAAACTTCAGCAGAAATTTCTGCTACATCTGTATTCTACATAGAAAGCTAAATTGAAATTATCACAGCTTCATTATTAATATTCATTTAGTATCAAAAATGTGCTAGGTATTATAATACACAGAGAATGAGATAAACCCCCTGGCCCCAGCCCAACAATACATCTAGTTCTCTCAACTTATTACTAATACATCCAAACGGATGTTTTATCACCTTAATTATTTTCAAGAAATGGCACCAAGGACAAAGAATCCAGTGAGTCTTACTGCTGAAGAAAATTTATTTATCATATTTACCCAAGGAGCTCTCCTGTCATGAAAATGTAGACAGTATCTGAAATGCAAGCGCTGTCCAAACTACTGAAGACAACATCCTGCAGTGGACAGCCTTTGATCATGTCATTAAGTAGGGTTGTGTTCGTGTTCCCAAATCAGCTACCCATACTTCTGCTGGACAGAAAGCTCTCCTCTCACTCCATAATGAAGAGGACCTAGGTTAGCCACTTTTCCTTTTCCATGACCACCGGAAATGACTGTCGCGGGTGATTCCTAGTGTGTGGGGAAGGAAAGTTGAAGGAAAATCATTTGGGTGTTGATAACTGGTATGTAACCCAACTAATTCTAGAATTTTCCATTGCAATTAATCACACTTAAGTAATATTGCCTTATTTAAAAAACTTCAAACTCCAAAAATATCAGATATTGTCCATCTATATTTCAATAGTTAGCATTTATTAAAGTTGATACACGATACACGTAAATATTTAAATATACTTATTCATTAATTCATGTTTTTAACTCACCTTTTTTTCTTCCTTTTTATAGAATTACTTAAAAATCCTTTCCTTTTCCTAGACTGTCTTGAAAGTTATAAATTCTTTTGTTCTCATAGTATCTCAAAACTTTTACAAACATATTTGTAAACTATAAGTTGAATCAAATGAAATCTATTAAAATTAGATTATAGGTACATACTAAATTATAGGTACATACTAAAATATATTCAGTAACCATATATGATTATTTTTATTATTTCCAGATTTTTAATTAATTTTTTATTATTACAATTTATTCACTTTGTATCCCAGCTGTAGACCCCTTCCTCAACCCCTCCAATCCCACCCTCCTTTCCCTAGTTCTTCTCCTCCCATGTTCCTCCCCCAGTCCACTGATAGGGGAGGTCCTCCTCCCCTTTCATCTGACCCTAGCACTTCAAGTTTCATCAGGACTGCCTGCATTGTCTTCCTCTGTGGCCTGGTAAGGCTGCACTCACACTTGGAGGCTGAGCTACCATGGGCTACATCTGAGCAAGCTAAATAATCTTGCACAGTCATTGGCTGGACTATCAGTATTTGCAAAGAGCTGTGGGCCCAGATTTTTTAGTTCTGTTGCTCTCCTTGTGGAGCTCCTGTCCCCTCCAGGTCTTTCTATCTCCCCCCTTCTTTCATAAGATTCCCTGCACTCTGCCCAAAGTTTGGCTATGACTCTCAGCATCTGCTTTGATATCCTGCTGGGTAGAGTCTTTCAGGGTCCCTTTGTGGTAGGCTCTTGTCCTGTTCTGTTTTCTCCTGCTTCAGATGTTTATTCAAATTGCTTTCTGAGTGAGGACTGAGCAACATCCCTAGAGTCTTCCTTCTTGTTTAGCTTCTTTAGGAGTATAGATTTTAGTATAGTATATTATATGACTAATATCCACTAAAGTTAAACACCAAAAAATCAAGTAATCCAATTAAAAAATAGGGTACAGACCTAAACAGAAAATTATCAATAGAAAAATGATGAATGGCAGAGAAACACTTACAGAAATACTCAACTTCCTTAGACATCAGGGAAAGCCAAAAGGGAAATAAGATTTCATCTTACACCCATCAGAATGGCTAAGATCAAAAATTCAAGTGACAATATATATTGGAGAGGATGTGGAGAAACAGGAACCATCTTCCATTCAATCTGTTGCTTTCTCAGAAAATTAGGAATAGTGCTTCCTCAAGATCCAGCTCTACCACTCCTAGGCATATATACAAAAGATACTCAAGTACACAACAAGGAAATTTGCTCAACCATGTTTGTAGCAGCTTTATTCATAATAGCCAGAACCTGGAAACAACCCAGATGTCCTTCAACTGAGGAATGTATAGAGAAATTGTGGTACATTTACACAATGGAATACTACTCAGCAACTAAAAACAAGGAAACCATGAAATTTGCAGGCACATGGGTTGGAGAGATGGCTCAGCTGTTAAAGGCTAGGCTCAGAACCATAAATATGCTTATCTTTTAACCCTGCTAAGGATCAATTGGATCTACTCACAACAGGAGATTATCACCATTGACTGTGTTCAGAATTTATATCGTTTTGTTCAAAATCTGTTTTCACGTCAGAACTGTTATGCAAAAGATGGAAGGATAAACAGAATGCACATATAATGCAGCATGGTTCAGCCTTAAAAGTAACTGAATTTTGTTATATGCCATGGCATACATAGACTATGAAAGTATTCTGATCCAGGAAATAAGCCAGTCATTCAAGGACATACATATAGGATTAGCTCACTTACAGGAGGCGCTTAGACTGGCTACATTGCCACAGCAGAAATCACAGTAGGCGTCAGCAAAGCAGCAGCAAGCAATGGGAGTTACTATTTCTTTGGTAGATTTTCAAATATCTGGGGGCATAGATCTATCTGAAGAGATTGAAAACAGGAAGGAAACTGTTGTCCTCTCTTTCCTGACCATTCTTTTTCAGATTCCAGGAAAGAGCTAGTCATCATTGAATGGGCCACTCTGTCACCACAAACTTATGACACAAATACATTTGAAATATTTGGTTACAACCTGAATCATTACGTGTTTGTTATTGGATTTTGTATAAAATTTGTAATAGCTAAACTATGGGCAGAGTGCAGGAAACCTTATTGAAGAAGAGGGAGACAGAAAAACCTGAAGGAGGGAGGAACTCCACAAGGAGACCAACAGAGCCAAAAAATCTGAGCACAATGTGCTCTACAGACGCCAATATTCCAACCAAGGACCATGCATAGGCTTCTCATTTTCCAAATGGGTTCCCTAATAAAGGGAGCAGGGGCTGTCTCTGATATGAGCTCAGTGGCTGGCTCTTTGATCACCTCCCCCTGGGGGGCGGTGGGGAGTGCAGCCTTGCCAGGCTACAGAGGAAGATGATGCAGCCAGCCTTGATGAGACCTGATAGGTTATGGTCAGATAGTAGGGGAGGAAGTCCTCCCCTATCAGTGGACTAGGGGAGGGGCATTTGGGGAGAAGAGGGATAGTGGGACTGGGAGTATAAGAGGAAAGGGGCTACAAGGTAAATAAACTGTAATAAACAAACAAACAAATTTTCAAAAAATTGTAAATTTCAGTCAATATTTAATTAATTTCACCTGGCTAATTGTTCCAGAAGAATGGATTCCATCACAGTGAGGATGACATGACAAAAAAATGTGTGAAAGATCACATTTCAGGAGCACATGGGAAGCAGAAAGAAAGCAGAAAGTACAGCCAGGCTATAAACCCTCAAATCCCTTCCAGTGAAATACTTCACTCCTGAAAAGCTCTACCTTCTAAAGCAAGAGCTTCTGGGTAATATTTGGTCTTCCATTTTTCTTATATTCTTCCTGGCCACCGTGAAGTAGCGTATGTCATGATGCAGTTATTCATCACAGATCTAAAAGCAACAGAGACAAGCACCCAAGCACCGAACCTCCAAAACTATGAATCCAAATTAACCTTTTAGGAAGCTTCGGAGTTTTCAACCGCTACAGCCTCCAGGGAACCCAAGGGAGCTGGAGCTGGAGTTCAATCACACAGCTTGAGTCTGGTCAGTGACACTCCAATAACACTGCTGATGTTTGCAATTTTAGCTTGAACAATTCATTGCAAAGTGGAAAGGAACCAAGATTGTGTAGCAAAGTCCTTGGGCACTACAGCAAGAGCAGCATCCCAGAAACTGCATCTGCTACATGTTTTATTTTGATAACAGAACAGGCTTCATCCTCTCTAAAACAGTAGACTATGGCTGGTTCCTAGACACTCACGAGGAAGATGAAGAATGTTGGATGCTTACGTTTCATGAGGGACACATAGATTTAATCTTCAACTCAATCTCATTTATTCCTTCTCTCAACTGCCAATGAACCCACAAAGACTTTTGTTGTTGTTTTTTTTTGTTTGTTTGTTTGTTTTTTGTTTTGTTTTGTTTTTTAGAGGTTTAAACTCCTTGGATGTTGGAAGTGTGTTTCATGTTTTGACAACTGCCAATTGGCGTGTTTTGGTGTTTGACATGTAAATAACCAAAAACTAGTCACATATTTATTGTAAAAACTGATAATTTAACATTTACTAAAAAAAAAAATCCCTTTTAAATGATCTCAAATGTTTTGCCACAATAATTGAACGTGTTTAACAGAGATTTCCTCACAGACTTCTTTTCTTAACTCTTTTCCTTTTCTACAAACTAATTATTGGATAGTATTTTGGATTCTGGTGAAGATCATGATTGACATGGCTTTCCAGAGCATGCAGATAGATGAATGTATGGCATATTCTGTTCCAATGGGGAGAGCTGCGTGGAAATTACTCATGCATTGAATGAATTTTTGGTAACAGTGTATACATTATATTATTTAGAAAAGCAGTGTTTTGAGAAATTACCTTAAAATTTTATAGTTCTATAAAATAAGCACTATGATGCTTTTGCTCATAATATGTTGTGTGAAGTTAAAAGGTAGTTGTATTTTCCAGTCAAATATAATTGTTAGAATCAAAAAATGTAATTTGTGCTCTATTGAATCCCTAATAATAGAGTCAACCACTTAATTATTACTGTTGTGCATTTCTGTTCATGTATGTATTCTAACCAAAACATTGTTATTATAGTTCCTAAAGTGATTCTCCTAGTCGTTTTTATCTTGCTGAAAAGGGGGGGGGAGTATTTTTTCACTTTAAGGGATGGAGAGATTGCTCAGTGACAACATTCTTGCTTAGCATGCATGAGACTAAACTTTTGTTCTCAAATAGCATAAATGAAAAGATTACTCATTTTGACACTAACATTATTTTTACTGTGCAATGTTTGTACTGTGCATATTACAAAGAACCTTTGTAAGGTCAAGGTAAGCTTCAGTAATAAAAGTTAACTCTTCAAACCTGGTGGCAACAGCAGGTATTAAAGGCCATCATAATTGAACGGGATCTGAAGAATTTTGGTGTTCTTAACATGAATAAGTGACTACCTAGAAAGCTGATGGCCTCTTAGTCACCAGTCTGAGCCCAACCCCCATAAAACATGACTGGCATTTTTACCACAGGACAGCTCTGTGCTCATCTGTCTTTCTATTTTCAATATGAAATGTTAATGAAGAGCAGTCAACATTCTAAGAGCTACAATTGCTATAAGAATTTGAGAATTCATCTTTAGCAGCATTGACAGACTATTACATGAAAATGGTTTTCTTCTGTTCGCTAACAAGAATATCTGGAGAAAATGGAAAGAGAAATAAAACAGTATTTTATGTTCAGAGAAAAAGTAAAAGGCAGAAATAAAAACAAACAACAACAAAAAAAAGATAACAGGGAAAGAAGAAAACAATCTCCCTGAGTCTGTTACCACCCATTAATTCATCGAATGTTGGTTCATGCCACGCTATAAGAGAATGAACAGAATGAAAAATAAAGTCCATATAGACAATGGAGGTTTTATTATCCACTACATATGATAAAACAAGCATACATGTAACTATAAAATGTGATAGAAGATTAGGGAAATGCAAATCAAAATGACCTGATATTTCACCTTACACCTGTCAGAATGGCCAAGATGAAAAACTCAAGTGACAACACATGCTGGAGAGGTTGTGGAGAAAGGGGAACCCTCCTCTATTGCTGGTGGGAATGTAAACTGGTACAACCACTTTGGAAGTCAATCTGGCGCTTTCTCAGACTATTAGGAATAATGCTTCCTCAAGACCTAACTATACCACTGCTAGGTATATACCCAAAATTTGCTCAAGTACACAACAAGGACATTTGCTCAACCATGTTTGTAGCAGCTTTATTTGTAATAGCCAGAACCTGGAAACAACCCAGATATCCATCGACGGAGGAATGGATACAGAAATTGTGGTATTTTTACACAATGGAATACTACTCAGCAATCAAAAATGAGAAAATCATGAAATTTTCAGGCAAATGGTGGGATCTAGAAAAGATCATTCTGAGTGAAGTATCCCATAAGGAGAAAGACAAACATAGTATATACTCGCTTATATAGACCTACAAGATGTGATAAACATAATGAAGTCTATATACCTAAAGAAGATAAACAAGAAAGCAGACAGGATGTAAGATGATCAATCCTCGCTTAGAAAGACAAATGGAATGTGCATTGGACATATGACAGGAGTCTATCACAGAAGGCATCTGAAAGACTCTACCTAGCATCGTTTCAAAACAGATACTAAGACTCATAAACCTTCGGCAGAAGGGGAGTTAGTATGACTTAGAAAGGACAGGAGCTCCACAAAGACCAAATATATCTGGGCACAGGGTTTTTTTCTGAAACTGTTTCTCCAACCAAGGACCATGTATGGATATAACCTAGCACCTTTACTCGGACGAAGCTCGTGGTAGCTCAATAACCAATTGGTTTCCCATAGTAAGGGGAACAGGGAACAGGGATTATTTCTAACAGGAACTCAATGGCAGGCCCTTTGACCTCCCCACCCCCCAAGGGAGGAGCAGTCCTGCTAGGCCACAGAGGAGGACTTTGCAGCCAGTCCTGAAGATACCTGATAAAATAGGGCCAGAAGAAAGGGGAGGAGGTCCTCCTCAATCCGTGGACTTGGAAAGGGGCAGGGAGGAGGTGAGGGAGGGAGGGTGGGATTGGGAGGAAATAAGGGAGTGGGATACAGAGTTAATAAAATGTAAATAATAACAATAATAATGATAATAAAATATATCGACAAAAATTAAAATTTAAAAAAATGTGATAGAAGGAACTACGGGCTAAAAAAAGATACTTATGGTACATCTTATACATTCTAAGGAGACAGTAAAGACATGTTTGTATGACATAAAGTATATGTTAAGACATAAAAACGTAAGTATAAATAGACATCAAAAATCTATTTATATTCACTCACATCATAAACTTTTAATTCATTCAATCCATTGATATTTTTCCTTGTTTAATTGATCTAACAAATTTCAACATATGACTGCTTTGAGGCAAAATTTCAAAATATATGTTATTAATTACAAATCTACTCATAATAAAACTACTAGTGCTGTTCATTCACACCTTCATTTTCTATGACTTTTCAAAAGAAAAATGAATCATATTAAAGACCAAATCTAGCAAATATTAATTATCATATAAGATAATGTAGCTAGTAATGTGCTTAGTTGTATGCTTAGCTACATTATCTGAAGATGATCACTTACATTTGCTAGATTTGGTCTTTAATATTATTTATTTTTCTTTTGAGTTGTCATAGAAAATTAAGGTATGAATGAACAGCATACAACGAGGCACAGACCCAAAGAAGATAAGTAACAGGGAGGATCCAAAGGAAGATGGACAAATCTCACTCAGAAGGGAAGATACAATAGACAGCGGTAGTGGATGAAGAGAGGGAACAAGGTAGAAGAGGGGATGCAGAGGTTAAGAGTGTGCAGATCAGACCTGGGGAAAGTTAGGGCAAGAGGACAGAAGGCCCATAAAGAAAAGAGAAACTGAGGGTCGGGGTATCTCTGTGACAAGCTGGAGACCTAAGACAAGGTAGGTTCCTGGGAAAACATGAAGGGGACTCAAGCAGAATTCTTGGAGGCAGAGGCTATAGAGACTAATTAAAGGACATCCTAACTAGTCTCATAGTATAAGGAGGAACACCAACCCACCCACAAAAACTTCGACCCAAACATTACCGTGCCTATAACATGTCCAGGGATAAATGAACAAAGATTGAGAGAATGTCCAACCAGTGCATCCCAACCAACAACCCACACGATTGGAGAGTGCCAACCCCTGGAAGATACTCTGCTAAGTTTGCAGTCAGGAGCCTGAAAGAATTGTCCTCTGAGAGGCTCTACACAGCAGCACCAAAACAGGTACTGAGATTCATAGTAAAAAATTGGGCAATGGGTGAAAAGTCTTGTGGAAATGTGGAAGGAAAGAGATAAGAACCTGGAGCTGACAGGAGCCCCACAAGAAGACCAACAGAGCCAGCTAACCAGAGCCAGCCCAGAGGGGCTTGCTGAGACTGAAGCATCAACCAAGGACCATGCACAAGCTGGACCTAGGCCCCCTACAAAGATGTAGAGGATAGGCAGCTTAGGCTTCCTGTGGATCCTCCAGAATGAAAAGCAGCAACTGCATTGGACATGAACTCACTTGCCAGCTTTTTTACCACTTCCCCCTGGCAGGACTGCCTTGCTGGGCCACAGAAGAGAGGACAAGCTCAGTCTTGATGAGCTAGAGTGGATAGAAAAGGGAGCTCCCTTTTTCTACAGAAAAGGGGTAGGCAGACAGGAAGGGAGAGGAGGTGAGACCTGGAGAGGAGGAGGGATGGGGCTACAACAAGGATGTAAAGTGAATTTTAAGAAAGATGATGTAACTTTACACACACCAAAATAAGATGTAAAATTAATATGATTTGATACTAATTAATTTCATCAATAATATTTTCCCAAGTAATAGTACCTAATAAAATGTTAAAATACGCATTGTGCGCTGTGCAAGAACTTTTTCTAATATCTGCCCTACTGATTTCCTTGTAATTACAAAAACAAAAAACCAACAAAGCTAACCATAGTGAGTCAAGGTACAAGGCTGAGATAAGAACTAAAAATTTCTTATTTCTTAAACTTGTTTCATGTGTGTAGATGTTTTGACTACATATATATATGTGTACGTATGTATGCATGCGTGTCTGGTACCCTCGGAGGTCCGAAGAAGGCATCAAATTTGTGAGGACTGGAGTTACAGACAGTTGCAAACTACTATGTAGGTGCTGGAAACTGAGCTTATGCTCTCTGCCAAAACAAAAGTTCCTAACTTCTGAGGCATCTCAACAGTGCCCAGGTTATTATCAAAAATGAATCATACAAGACATCCTCTCGCTTATGGATAATATCAAAATATGCTATAGTTAGCAAGATGATTTAGAGCAAATGAAAATTTTCTTTTTAAGTAGTTAATTTGTAGCCAGGAAAGAAGTTGAAAATTTTTATTGTGCAACTAAATTATATATGGCCAAAGGGAAAAGATCTAACTTCAGTAGGATCAATGGAAATAAAGTGTGCCAGAAAAATAGTTTCTAGTTTTATTAAAGACACCAAACGGAATAAATCATAATCCCAGAGACAAAATCTAGAAAAGCAAACAGTATTTTTAGAGGCAGGGGCCCCCACTGCTTACTAATTCTAAAACATGCCAGCAGTCAGAAAACCACAGCTCACACTGTCACGAGGAGGGCTCCAAAGGAAACACATAGTATAAACAAGTATGAGCAGATCCAGATATTTAACTAATGGATTGTGAGAATGATAACCTGTGGGAAGTTCAGACAACTCTTATCTACTGTCCTGATTTTAATGAGGTTTCATGAAATAATATTTGCAAAAATAGGAGAGGGGAACAGGAGTGGGGACTAGGAGTAGGGAAAGAGGGCCAGGTGAGAAAACGGATATCAGAGGTGGGGAGTCACCTCTGGGACTTCCCAGAGATCTGGGATAGGGGAGGCTCCCGGAAGTCTATGGGGTCAACCTTGCTGAGCTACCTAGCAACAGGGTATCTGCAGCATGATGTAGCCACCTCTGTAGCCAAGCAGGACTTCCAGTGGAGGGAGAAGGACGCCCACCCACCAACAAACCTTTGACCCAAAATTTGTCCTGCTACAGGATATGCAGGGACAAATATGGAAGAAAGATGGAGGGAATGTACAACCAAAGACTGGCTCTACTTGAGACCCATCCCATGGTAGAGAACCAATCTCTGACACTATTGTTACTCTGCTATTCTTGTAGACAGGAGCCTAGCATAATGCCTCTGAGAGGCTTCACCCAGTAGCTGATGGAAAGATATACAGAGGCACATAGTCAAAATTAGAGAGAGCTCAGGGAGTCCTATGGGAGAGTTGGGGGAATGATTGAGGAAGAACGCAAGTTCAAGTAAACAACATAAAGACCTACAAAGTCAACTAACCTGGGCCCATGGGGGCTCACAGAGACTGAACCACTAACCAAAGATAATGCATGGACTGGCCCTAAGATGCCTACACATATGTAGCATATGCACAGTTTGGTCTTCATGTGGATCCTCCAACAACTGGAGCAGGGGTCCTCTCTGACTCTGATATCTCCCTTTTGATCCATTCCCCTAATGGGCTGTCCAGTCTGGCATCAGTGGAGCAGGATGCACCTAGTCCTACAGAGACTTAATGTGCCAGGATGGATTGGTACCCATCAGGAATCTATCCCTTCTCTGAGAATGGGATGAAGGGTGTTTGAGAGGGGGCACTGGAAGGAGAAGAGGGGACTGCAAACAGGATGTAAAGTGAATAAATGAATGTAAATACATATATATATATGCATATATATATATATATGATTGTATTTAAGAAATAGATACTTGATAACCCTGTTTCTTCTTTCCCATACACTGTTCAAGCCCACCATTCTTTGCCACATCACAGGCCATGTGAGATTGTCTACTTGCAAGTATTGATGGTATCAAAGAAGAATAAATTGTGCTTCCTCAAAGAAGCAAGGTTGCTTTGAAAACAACAAGTGAAAGCAATCTTTTCCCTAGCAAACACAGATTCACATATGCTACAAGCATAATTGCGAGGCAACTGAGATATTGATATTTCATGGAAGATCAATTATGAAAAAAAGGTATCAAAAGAGACTCATGAAAAAAAAAAGGCCTGTTTTTTTTTTTTTTTAACTGGCATCTTGATCTAATTTAGAACCACCTGGAAAGAGAGTCTTAATTATCTAGAATCTTCTATATCAGATTGGTCTATGGGAATATCTGTGAGAATGTGTTGGTTGTTCACAAGGAAGCAGATAAGCAAGGATGCATATATTTTCACTTTGCTATCGACTGGGGGTGTGATATGACTAGATGCTTGAACTTCTTTAACTCCTCTGAAAGGATGAACTGTAACCTGGAACTTTAAAATAAATGTTTCTTCCCCTAAGAGTTGTCAAGTTATTTTACAGAGCAACAGAAACCCAATTACAACAACTAATTAGCAAGTGCCTAGAAGCAAGATTAAGAACCATGAGCTAAACAATTAGAAATCTAGTCCAGATTGTTCAGAGACAGATCTGGTCATACCCAAGACAGTTAAACCTTAACTTACACATTCAATAACATCTACTGAATACAAACGTAAGGTAGTTAGTCCATTAGATATTCTGTGGGATAATCCACCAACTCAAGGAACTTGGAATTCACCAATGTTAGTATTACTTTGTAGAACAACATGTTGGGAATTGAGACAAAAAGGTATTTTGTTTATGGAATGCTCTGAAAGTCTTCAGAGAATAGTTTTAGCTGTCTTTGAAGAGACATCTCTTAAAGGATCAGATTGTGGAGGACCCTGAGTCATGGAACGGTGTGAATACAGGGTTACAGAGAGAGAGCAGGTAAAAGGAACAGTGAGGGACGACTGAGTGTAGGACACATGAAAGTCAAGCTGAGCAGTAGGGATATCATGTAATAGATAAGGGAAGCCACCCTGAGAGTCAAGGGACAGCCTGGGATGCAGAGAAAAAGAGGCTGCAGATCCCAAAGATGGAGAATGAAAGCAAAGCTTCTGCTCAAACATGATAACAGTGAAAATGTTGAGGAGCTGGTAGATGGCAATGCTCTGCTATGCACAGGGGTGAGTAGGGCAGGAACTGAAGGACTTTCAGGACTCACTTTAGGATGACCAGGTTGACAACAGCATTTCCTTCATGTCTTTCTATAGTGTCTGATGGCATCTGCATGTCTAATGAGATCAGCTCTGAGCTTGTCCTTATAAAATAAATGATTTTATTTTAAATAGAGACTGTTTCCTGATAGATCAGCTGGACAAGATACAAAAAATCATTCCAATCCCACAGAGGTCTTTTCTGAGACTGATGCTTCAGCCAAGGACCATGCATGGAGATAACCTAGAACCCCTGCACAGATGTAGTGCATTGCAGCTCAGTCTCCAAGTGGGTTCCCTAGTAATGGGAGTTCCTATCTCTGAATTCAGTGGCTGGCTCTTTGATCACCTCCCCATGAGGGGGAAGCAGCCTTGCCAGATCACAGAGGAAGACAAGGCAATCAGTCTTGATGAGACCTGATAGGTTAGGGTTAGAGGGAAGGGGAGGAGGACCTCAATTATCAGTGGACTTGGGGAGGGGTATGGGAGGAGATGAGGAAGGAAGGGAGAGGATGTGAGAGGGGACCACAGCTGAAATACAAAATGAATAAACGAATTAATAATAAATAAATAAATTTTAAAAATCATTTCAGTCATAATCAATCAACATTAATTATTTCTTCTAATGTGGTACCCAGTTTACAAGAAAAGAAGAAAAATCTGTATACTCTATAGACATGTAAAATAAAAATTAGCACACGCCAATGTAACATTTCCCTTTCTCTTATATTGGGATAAGCTTCCTTAGGAATTTACCTTAAGAGTATGAACAACTCATGGGATTTGTAAAGAGAAAACATTACTTGAGTGGTAAAGAAAGAATAGTTAATGGTCACATTTAAATCATTAAATCACTAAACATACATCAAAGTTAATACTGTATCACCAAAAATAGGGCCCTGATATGTATTTAAAAATATATTCAAGATATTTTAAAATATATTTAAAAATATACTAAAGGTCTAGTAAATCTTGATGAAATTTCATTTGTCTAATTATTGTACATTAGTGCATTCTGAGCTACCTCCAGTGGTAGAAGGACATGTTTGAGACCTAAGAATTAGTTAAAATAGATAAGATCACTGACAGTTAATATGGGCTGTAAATGAAAAAAAAAAAAACATGGAAGAAGTAGATTGTTCTTAATCCCCCAATTTGGTGGACTACAGCTGGAAGATAGTGTTCATGCAGAATGGATATTAAAATGAGGCTCACTGGAGTAGGTGACGATGATTATTGCCATTTATAAAATAACTGAAGCAAAAATCTAAAATGAAGGCATGGTAGCAGATGGTTCCTCATTCAGATAGAAAGTAATGTCTGAAACCAGGGGTCATAAATCCTTTAAAAACGACAAGGACAAAGGCAGGAGAAAGCGTCGTTTGCTTTTCTTTATCTCACAATATTATTCTATTCATTTCATCTGCTGAAGTAAAATATGATGAAATTTGAATAAAATCACACCCAGCATGTCAGATGTCGTCTTCCAACATGTTTCCCTTGATCTTCATTACTGGAATGATATAGCAAGTACCACAGAAATAATATAGAGAAAAATTACCTCCATACCAGGCATCATTACCTAATGGTGGATAAATCTTCTGTCTGGATACACATTTATTGGATAGACAGAGAAATGAAATGTGTTTACTTTGGTGTGATCATAAATATTGATGGTGATCTATGACGCTCACCTGGAATGACTCTCATGCACATCTACTTCTAAAGCAGCAGGTGGTAACTTTGTGCTGAAATCCATAACGGAACAATCACTTCACCCCCATCATCATTCTTAGCTCAGTCATACAAAGCACACATTGCATAGTCTATTCAGGATGCTTTATTTTTCTGGACCCAAATGAACTGTGAAGCATGTTTCTATCAACCTTAAAACATTCACATGTATTTCATTCCTTTTAATTTAAATATTTGATTTTCACACACACACACACACACACACACACACACACACACACACACACAAATGTAATCTTATCCTCTCTATTGGGACCAAGGCCTACTATACCAGACTCATTCTTCTGTTGATTACGATGAACAAACATATAGGCAGTTGGTACCAAGACTATTTTCTTTCCAACCCTATCTTTGATTGTGGAAGGTCCAATTATAATTATGGAATGCAACATGTCCCTCATAAACTCATGTACTTGAATACTTGGTCCCATTGGTGGTATGGTTTGGGGAGGCTGTAGAGCCTTTAGGAGGTGGAGCTTTGCAAGAGAAAATACATCACTCTGGGCAGTCTTCAAAACTTCATTGCATAACCTCATTTTCTGTTCTTTCTCTCCTTCTGAAATGCAGATACATTTAGACAGACCATCTTCATGTTCCTACAAACATGCTTTCCCCACTGTGTTGGGCTGTAACAATCCTGAAGGTGTAAAGCAAAGTAAACCTGTATCACTTCAGTAGCTTTTGCCCAAATATTTAATCACAGCATTAGAAAAGAAACTAAGACACTTGCTTTGACTTATAGGCATTAAAATGCTGATTTTCTTCAGCAATTTACTTGACAACAGTTCAGCTCTTTCACTGCTGTTACCAAAGACAACTGGCACTGTGGGTTATACTCATCTCAACAGGAGCGATCTGCTCAGCAAGGTCTTGTAGTTGCATGGATTGTTGTAGCAGCACTTTAAGTTAGTTTACATTTATTTCCTGCTTACTATGTAATTTCTGTAAGATTGAAAAACATATTTATGCCTCTAAATTTATTCATTAATGATCTAATAACTTTGGAAAATAAACTATTAAAATCCATCTATAAATCAAAGCTTAAAGATACATATCAGAAACCATTAAAAATTAATATGAAAAGAAGGAATCATTAAACAAGTAGAATGGACACATTTGGCAATTGTGCCTTGTATAAAAATTAGGGTGGTGAAAATTAGGTAGAAACTTCTAAAGTAAAATAAACATTCAATAAGCAATTAACTTGGTATGATGATCTAAGTCAAAAGAAAATTAATAGCAACAGGACTTTAGTGTTTTAAAAGAATGATCATGAAAGAAAAAAAAAGAGAATGGAATTTGATTAGTTTCTTATAGAGCTTTAAATTTCTGGTTATTAGCAGGGAGAATACCAATTCCATTTTCACTTAAGGGAGATATTACTGAAGTAAAATAAACTACCTGATCCTAATATAGTTTACTTCTGAAGTTTTTTTTATGCTTATTCTGGTTTCATATGATTTGGGGTTTTTAAACAGAAAAATACTGAGATGGAGATATTGCTTTTACCTCAAAAAGGTAAAAGGTAAAAAAAATATTAATGAAATCAATATATTTTAGCACTTCACTTTACACTCTTTATAGGAAGATAAATGCTCCAAAAATAAAAAAAAATTAATATCTCATTGAAAATGTGAAGTGCTCCATTGCTTAGTGCACTTTAAGCATAAATATTAAAACCTTAGTGTTCAGACTCTCAAACAGAGATTGAATAGATTAATAATAGCTTCAATTACATCATGGTATTCCAATTGTATTTTGAATGAAATACAGGAAGTCCTAAAGAAAAACAATCTGAGTTTTTCATGGACAACACGGCAATTAGCTGGAATTTCGTCTCCACCATGGAGCTAACATTACACCATCTTTCATTAGGCCAAACCAAGTCCTCAGCTTCCAATGTCATTATGACCTTTACATGTCTGGAATTATTCAAGCTTGACTAATCAGGTAATCCATACTAAATTTTTGGAGTACTGTTTATCTTCTCTAACTTTTATGTAATTTAAATAACTTTGCCAGCAGAATAAGATATCAGATGATAAAATAATTTCAAAATATAAAACCTACTCCTAAACTTAAAATACGTACTGCACATCTGTGTCCCTGGGAAGTCTGTGTAGTGTGTGTGGTACTTGTTCCTGAAGTGTTCCTTCTCTGCCCCTAGTAGCACGGGCTTGATATTATACACCTTATCAATGATCTTCCCTATTTATTTTGTTGGACTGAATTTCAGTCAAGCATTTTTACCATGCTTCATTTAAAAATTAATAAAAAGACATAATTCTAGAAATGTTCTGTCTTAGAAGTATAGGTAATGTGATAGGAAAAAAATACAGAGCTTTATTGCTTAGCATAGTGAAATTTATCATCTCGTGACAAGCCTAGACATCTCTCCAAAGCAGTTATCTTCAACAAGCTGCTTAGTATTACAGGTGGCTTCATTCGTGTGAAGTCTCTCCTTCAACACATGCTTTCACAGTTTCTGTGGAGAAAAGAATGGTACCAGACACTGTATAGATTTTGTTTGTTTGTTCGTTTGTTTGTTTTCTGAGACAGGGATTCACTGTGTAGCCTTGGCTGTTCTGAGCTTGCTTTGTAGACCAGGCTGGCCTTGAACTCACAGCAATCCACCTTCCTCTGCCTCTCCTAGTGCTGGGATTACAGGTGTGAGCCACCATGCCTCGCACAGCTGATGTGTATTACTTCACATCTTCCATAACTTCTCAAAGAGAGAGGACCACTGATCTCCAGAGGCGTGTTCCAGAGACTGATGGAATACAGAGTCATCACTAACCAGTTGCCACACTTCCGCATCATGTAATCTGATATGATTGTTACAGCTCACCAAGCTGAAACTTAGAGAAGGTCACAAGACTGGCAGGTAACAGGAGGTGGAATATTATTATTTTAATCATTGTTCACTAATAATTTCATCAAATTAATAGATCATGAAAAGTATGGCTCTAAACTTGGTTCTATCATAGCAGAGTACACTTTTACTTTTTTTTAACTACAGTGTGTGTGTGTGTGTGTGTGTGTGTGTGTGTGTGTGTGTGTGTGTGGTTCTGAACACTATGCCATGCTGTTGGAGGACAACTTGTGGAAGCATGTGACTTCTTTCCGCTGTGTGGGGCCAAGGAATAGAATTACGGTTGCCAGGCTTAACCACAATCACTGTTATCCACTGAGTCACCTCATAGGTGCCCCTTTTATGGTTTTTGGATGTTTTATAACAAGAATCCAAACTAATTTTTCCAAGTGAACATCATTTAAGATATTTATAACGTCTAGGTCATCCAAAACTAGTAATTTCAATTTTAAATAATGGCGAGTAAGCATTATAAATTAATAAATTGATACTTTTTAACATAAAATCTATGCTTCTTTTTTTTAAAGATTTTTACTTGTGTATGTGTGCATGTGTGTTGGAAGTATAGGGACATTTTTGTACAATCAGAAATTAAAATGGCATAATTCCAGAAGGCATGAAATTCTTTCAAGAACTCTTTAAACTTAGAACATTCAGAACACATGGGCTATCTGGACCTGACTGCTTACATCTCATAGCAACCAAATCGTGTCATGGGGGCCAGACTTGAAAGCATGGTCCAAGGGCTGTATTCTGTGGGATACTCATTAAGATACTAGGGGCATTGTTTGGATGAACCTCTGTCAGCCCATACAAAGACAGGTAAACAAACGTTGCTTATTGACTGATCAAACTGACCTGTGCTATGAACTTTTACTAAGAACATTTTAACAGTCAAGAGTAACACTAAAAAGTGGCATATATATATATATATATATATATATATATATATATATATATATATGTCTCAAGAATTATCTGGAGAAAAATATATAATTCTATGTAATGATAACGTGTAAAAAGGTAAAAAGGCAAGCCTCTGCTGTCTTCAACTGTGGGTGCATCTGAAATGCAGAAATGATAAAAGGGTGTACCTGAAAGGGACTTGGCAACAGAATCCCACTGTCCTATCATGGTCAGAGAACTTAAAGTTCCATAAAACTGTGAAGGAAAGAAGAAATTTTCATGCTTTGTACTTTTTGCATGATGTTGCTTTTGCGATTCAAGCCTGCGATGGTTAATTTTTGTTTTTAACTTGATAGTTAGTATCTGTAAGCTTCTAAGAGCTATGCCTCAGGACAGAGGTCCCAAGGCACTTCTCAGAGGCTTAAGTGAAGGAAATGCTTTCTCACCAATACCATAGCTAAGCAGCGACAATCTGGTTATAAGGGCATTTTTATAGTCTTCTGAAGGTTACTTCAATTTGGATTTTTAAGGAAGCCCTATTTAGTATGTACCTTGCAATTCCCTACTCCTGCATTTTCTTGTTTGGAAAACTTTAGACTTTATTTATACTTGGTGTTTCAGTTCTCTGCTTAGAGAGAAAAATAATCAATATGACGTGTGAAAGAAAAAATGCATTGGACCAATTAAAGAGCCGAGAAATTCTTCAATACAACTAGTGCAACAGGAAAATAGATCGAACTCAGTTGTACTGAAACAAAGAACTGTGGAGGTTTTAAGTTGAGGTGAGCTACTGGTAACCCTAGGAAAATATTAGGATAAAGCTGTTAAGAGTGAATGTGTTCAGTCGTCGCAGAGTCATCAACAGTTATTGATTTTCACTTATCAAAGAAGTCTAACAACTTTCTTCTTCTTAGAATCTTTGCCAATGAAATTCCAAAAGAATGGCTTCAGGTCCTTGAGGATTCCTCGGTTATAACAATGTATATAGCTCTTTCCCTTCAGTTACCACTTATCTAAAGCACTTCAGGTAGTGGTAGGACTCTAGGCCCATTTCTCTTCATATTGGGATTTTATCTGGCTTGGTCATAGTTAGGTCTTGTTCATGATGTCACAATGTCCCTGAACTCATATGTGTAACCACTCTAACATGTACAAAACAACAGTGTCTGGTTGTAGTCATTCTTCAGCTCTGGCTCCCACAGTCTTCCCCATCCCTCTACCCCAAAGATTCCTGATCCTTGAGAAGCTGGGGTGTAACACAGACATCTCTTTTAGAGGTGAACACTCCACTGTCACTCATTCTCTATTCCTAGGCCACTTGTGGGTTTCTGGGTTAATATCATTTACAAAAAGAAGTATCTCTCCTGAGGATTGAGAAATGTATTAATCAATGATTATAAAAAGTTACTAGGAGCCAGATTAATACACTAGCAGAAAAATAGTAAACTACCCATAGGGGTTGTGACCTGTCTAACCATAGGTTATTGGCTTTAATAAATATTCTAATCCATTTTTGGACTGAGCCCTTAATCTAATCAGAAAATGTTTAGTTACACCCATGACATTGCTGTCAATATTTATGTTGCTTAAAATACTTAAATTTGAGACAAAGCCAATTTGTACAGACAATTCCAGTGGTACTGTCTTGATAGAAAAATTATTATTATTATTATTATTATTATTATTATTATTATTATCGGTTACTATATAACTATATTATAATAATTGTGTTTTTGATTGTTTATATTATACACATATAGAGATTGGGAAGCTGAGTTTAAAAAAATTCAACATGATATACTGCAAATCTTTCTCCTCAGGCTTTTTCATATAAGTGTGCACAGAAAATACTTGAGGCAAACAAGTCTCTGGATTTATTTTAATCTGGTTCATACATATTAAATTCTTCTAATATCGATACAGTGAACTATTGACAGATGAAAAGCAAATGTAATTCTTTGTTACTAATTATTATAAATTAGACAAAATGTACAATCTGCTACTGTAATTCAGATGTTGCCAGTGTCCTCTGGTTTTACCTCACTTCCTCTCTTCATCGCTTTCTCCTTTCCTTCCTTTTACCCTCTCCACCCTTAATTCTCTCATTCTTCCCTTTCCTTTCTTTATTTCTTCCTTTTTAAACTGACATTAGCAGCATCATAGACCAGTAAAAGAACATGACTTAAAGGATATAAATGTGTTGACAGCTGATTTGAAGCTTTACAGTTCAGAGAAATACAGCTCTTGATAGAAACAAACTGCTAAAAAGCACAGATGGTAAAGAGGAAAGTGAGCCGCAGCATCCTGACTTAATAATATTATTAGAAAGTAAATACTGGCTTAACTGAAAGGGCTAGACAAACACAGTATTTGTCTCTGAAACACACGATAAGATATGTTTTGTAAACTGGATAGAGAATGGTGTGTTGTCTGAAGGCATAAAATCAATAATCCCACAGTACTTACCATTTTTTAAAAGATTTATTTACTGATTACATATACAGTACCCTGCCTGCATGTACACCTGCACACCAGAAGAGGGCACCAGATATCATTCTAGATGGTTGTGAGCCACCATTTGGTTGCTTGGAATTGAACTCAGGACCTTTGGAAGAGTAGCCGTGGTCTTAACCTGTGAGCCATTTCTCTATTCCCTAGTACTTACCATTTTTAACACAAATTGAAACTCCAAGAATTTGTTGTCAGGATGAGAAAAGATTTTATGGGTTTTATGGGTTGTATTGAGTGAGTGAGATCAGTGGTAACAGAAACATGTTATTTCAAATTCAAATTGTTTACTTTCTTTAAATATGGTGATCCTAGATCTCACCGTTTGCCTGCAAATTCAATGATTTCCTTGTTTTTAAATGCTGAGTAGTATTCCATTGCATAAATCTACCACAATTTCTGTTTCTGTTCCTCAGTTGATGGACATCTGGGTTGTTTCCAGGTTCTGGCTATTATGAATAAAGCTGCTATGAACATGGTTGAGCAAATGTCCTTGTTGTATACTTGAACATCTTTTGGATATATGCCTAGGAATGGTATAGCTGGATCTTAAGGTAGCACTATTCTTAATTGTCTAAGAAAGTGCCAGATTGATTTCCAGAGTGGTTGTACAATTCACATTCCCACCAGCAGTGGAGGAGGGTTCACTTTCTCCACATCCTCTCCAGTAAGTGTTGTCACTTGAGTTTTCAATCATAGCCATTCTGATGGATGTAAGGTGAAATCTCAGGTTCGTTTTGATTTGCATCTCCCTGATGGCTAAGGACGTTGAACAACCCTTTAAATGTTTCTCTGCCATTCTATATTCCTCTACAGAGAGTTCTCTGTTTAGCTCTCTACCTCATTTTTTTAATTGGATTGCTTGATAATTATTTAAAAAAATATGGTGATCTTAAATTAAATTAAAAGAATGCTAGCACAACCTAGAGCTGAAGGGAGAAGTAGATACATGCCCCCAACCCTACTCCAGAAGCTATCTCCAACTGATAACCACTTGCAAATAAATATTTAGTTTTCTCCAAAGGAGTCTCACAGGGGAAACAAACCGCTAAAGAGGCTCAAGTACACAATAAGGACATTTGCACAACCATGTTTGTAGCAGCTTTATTTGTAATAGCCAGAAGCTGGAAACAACCCAGATGCCACTCAACTGAAGAATGGATGCAGAAATTGTGGTACATCTACACAATGAAGTATTACTCAGCAATGAAAAACAAGGAAATCATGAAATTTGAAGGTAAATGGTGGGAACTGGAAAGGATCATCCTGAGTGAGTTGTACCAGAAGCAGAAAGACACACATGATATATACTCACTCATATAGACATATAATATAGGATAAACCTACTACACCTAAAGAACCTAATTAGTGGAAGAACTCTGGCTAAAATGTTCAATCCCCATTGCAAAAGGCAAAGAGGATGGACATCAGAAGAAGAAGAAAACAGGAAACATGTTAGGAGTCTTCCACAGAGGGCCTTTGAAAGGCTCTGCCCTGCAGACTATCAAAGCAGATGTTGAGACTTATGGCCAAATTTTGGGCAGAATGCAGGGAATCTTATGAAAGAAGTGGAAAATAGTTAGATCTGGAGAGGACAGGAACCCCACAAGGAGAGCAACAGAACCAAAAAATTTGAACACAAGGGTCCTTCCTGAGATTCATACTCCAACTAAGGACCATTCATGGAGATAACCTAGAACTCCTGCAGAGATGTAGCCCATGATAGTTCAGTGTCCAAGTGGGTTCCATAATAATGGGAACAGGGACTGCCTCTGAGAGAAACTGATTGGACTGCTCTTTGGTCACCTCCCCCTGAGGGGGGAGCAGCCTTACCAAGGCACAGAGGAAGACAATGCAGCCACTCCTCCTGATGAGACCTAACAGACTAGGATCAGAAGGAAGAAAAAGAAACCCTCCCCTACCAGTGGACTTGGGAGGGGCATGAGTAGAAAAGGGGGAGGAAGGGAGGGATTGGGAGCTGAGGAGGGAGGGAACTACAGGGGGGATACAAAGTAAATAAAGTGTAATTAAAAATAAAATAAAATTTAAACAAAGAAATTTTACTGAAAAAAAAAAAGAGTAGTCTGAATGCCAATCAGTAGATGGCCAAAAGAAAACAAATTGAATGCCATCTTGGGAAATTTCTTGTCCTATAATGACATGTCAGGGCTAATTTTTATTGTATGTTTATTTCATTTTGTTTTGTTTATATTTCTCTTCATGGCTTCAAGATTAATATTTTTTATGGGACTCCTGAGTGTTCAAAAATGTGGGTCTTTGTGTCCTTATCTGCTCTTTGTTTTGTTTTTTTCCTTGGGCTATTTTCTTTCTGTTTGTTTCTTTTGTCCTATTCCAATGTGTTAGTTTTTGTTTTGTTTTGTTTATTATTTTTTTAATTTTTTATTAATTACACTTTATTCATTTTGTATCGCCCCATAAGCCCCTCCCTCCTCCCCTCCCGATCCCACCCTCCCTCCCCTTTCTGCATGCATGCACTCCCCAAGTCCACTGATAGGGGAGGTTCTCCTCTCCTTTCTGATCTTAGTCTATCAGTTCTCATCAAAAGTGGCTGATAACCAAACCCTCGGCAGAGTGCAGGGAATCATATGAAAGAAGGGGAGTTAGTACGATATGGAAAGGATAGGAGCTCTACAAGGACCAAATATATCCGGGCACAGGGTCTTTTCTGAGACTGACACTCAACCAAGGACCATCTATGGATATAACCTAGAACTTCTGCTCGGATGTGGCCCGTGGTAGCTCAGTAACCAAGTAGTTTTCCAAAGTAAGGGGAACACAGACTATTTCTAACAGGATCTCAAGGGCAGGCTCTTTGACCCCCCACCCCAGGGGAGGAGCAGTCTGTTAGGCCACAGAGGAGGACGTTGCAGCCAGCCCTGAAGATACCTGATAAAACAGGGTCAAATGAAAGGGGGGGAGGTCCTCCCCTATCAGTGGACTTGGAAAGGGTCAGGGAGGAGACCAGGGAGGGAGTGTGGGGTTGGGGAGGGAATGAGGGAGTGGGATACAGCTGGGACACAGAGTTAACAAAATGTAACTAAAAAGAAAAATAAAATTAAAAAAAAAAAAGTGGCTGCATTGTCCTCTACCATGGCCTGGTAAGGCTGCTCCCCCCTCAGGGGGAGGTGATCAACGAGCAGGCCAATCAGATTATGCCAGAGGCAGTCCCTGTTCCCATTACTATGTGACCCACTTGGAAACTGAACTGCCATGGGCTACATCTATGCAGGGGTTCTAGGTTATCTCCACGAATAGTCCTTGGTTGGAGTATGAGTCTCTGGGAAGTTCCCTGTGTTCAAATTATCTTGTTCTGTTGTTCTCCTTGTGGAGTTCCCGTCCCCTCCAGCTCTTACTATTTCCCACTTCTTACATAAAATTCCATTCACTCTGCCCATCAGTTGGCCATCAGGCTCAGCATCTACTTTGACAGTCTATACTGCAGAGGCTTTCAGAGGCCCTCTGTAGCAGGTTCCAAGGTTGTTTCCTGTTTTCTTCTGGCTTTCAGAGGCCCTCTCTAGCAGGTTCCGAGGTTGTTTCCTATTTTCTTTTTCTTCTGATGTCCATCCTCTTTGCCTTTCAGGATGGGGATTGAACATTTTAGTTAGGGTCCTCTCTTTTGCTTAGTTTGTTTAGATGTACAGATTTTAGTGGGTTTATTCTATGTTGTATGTTTATATGAGTGAGTATATACCATGAGTGTCCTTTTGCTTCTGGGACAACTCACTGAGGATGATCCTTTCCAGGTCCCACCATTTACCTGCAAATTTCATGATTTCCTTATTTTTCATTGCTGAGTAATACTCCATTGGATAGATGTACCACAGTTTCTGCATCCATTCTTCAGTTGAGGGGCATCTGGGTTGTTTCCAGCTTCTGGCTATTACAAATAAAGCTGCTACAAACATGGCTGAGCAAATGTCCTTGTTGTGTACTTAAGCAAATTTTGGGTATATGCCTAGGAGTGGTATGGCTGGATCTTGAGGAAGCGCTATTCCAGTTGTCTGAGAAAGCGCCAGATTGATTTCCAGAGTGGTTGTACGAGTTTACATTCCCACCAGCAGTGGAGGAGGGTTCCCCTTTCTCCACAACCTCTCCAGCATGTGTTGTTCCTTGAGTTTTTCATCTTGGCCATTCTGATGGGTGTAAGGTGAAATCTCAAAGGTATCCCTTGTTTATTATTTTAATTTATTACTAACTTTTAGAAACCTGTTTATTTTTCTAATGAGGGACAGGAAGGAGGTGGATCTGGATGGGAGTAGAGGTGGGGAGAAACTGGAAGGAGTAGAGGGAGGAGAAACTGTAATGAGAATATATTATATAAGAAAAATCTATTTTCAATAAAAGAAAAAACCTTTTAAAATCCAATTCTGAATCATTTCTACAAAATGATATAAGTCTAACATAGAAAGTAATCTTCCCTCTAAGAAACAACCTCAAGGAAGAAAAGCTACCATGTACATGGATATCATTTCTAAACTGACAGCTTTGGGCGAAGTGTAGGGAGTCTTTAAGAAAAGTGGGAGGAAGGATGGAAGGAATTGAAGGTGCCAGGAGCACCACAGAAGACCAACAGAGCCAGCTAACCACGGCCCCTGGGGGCTTGCTGAGCCCGAAGCACCAACCGAGGACCATGCATGAGCTGGACCTAGGCCCCCTACATCGATGTAGCCAATAGGCAGCTCAGGCTTCATGTGGGTTTCCTATTAAGGAGGTGGGGGCTGTCTCTCACACAGACTCTGTTGCCTGCTTTCTGATTACCAGCCCCCGACAGGACTGCCTCGCCAGGCCACAGGAGAAGAGAACATGTTCAGTCCTGATGCAGCTTCATGAGCTGGAGGTGGATGCAGGGAGGCTCCCCATATCTGAGGAATAGGGGAGGGGCAAGGGAGGAAAGTGGGACCAGGAGGACTATGATCAAAATGCAAAGTGAATAAATAAATATTAAAAAAAACTATCTAACTGCTCCTTTGTTCCACATGAAAAAGTAAATAAAAGTGTGAATAGTCCAGAGAGATGAGTGTATAGACGGAAAAATGGCTTCAAAGGCACCGGAGGTCCAGCAGATGAGCATCTGTTTGATATTAATTCACAGGTAAGTCCTATACCGTTCTGGTTAGATACTAAAGTCATCCATAAGAAATCCATTTTCATTCAAGCTCTTTCTGAGTTTAATTTGGCATGGAAGAATATCAGAACACATAACCTCAAAGCAATCTATATGTGGCAAAAGAATAAAATGACTTGGGCCAATACCCCAGCTTAAAGTATTTCTCCATTCAATATCCATTCTTCAATTCCTAAGTGCCTATCACTGCACAAACAGGTACAATAATTCTGTGTCGCCACAAAAGCTGTGTGTGGTCCAGAGAAATTTAAGCTGACCTCCTGGGGTGTCTGTGAATAACTTATTCTTTCTGTAGCTTGAAATGCTTAATATTCAGACAAAGGCAATTTAGTCATGCAAAAGTTATACTGGCCAAATACGTTTCTAATAAATACTCCTTAACATATGGAAAATGAATTTGAGAGCAACCGTGACAGTTGCCTGTTTGTAGATTTATCAGCAGCATACAATACAATAAACCACTTAAACCCATGTGACAAATTCTGCTGTATGATAAATGACAATCATTTACTAAAGTTCACCTGAATTTTTTTTTTTTTAACAAAGAATAGGACAATAGCTTGAGCCATCAGGAAAAAAAAAAGGCAATTTATACTCTTTCCTTCTTCTTTTCTCATTGTTCTTCTTTCCACTAATTTTTGGCCTGTTTTTCTCTTATTTTTTTTTTTAATATCTTCATTTATAACAACAGCGTGTTCAGGGCAGGATTTTAACATCTCCTACATATTTTTGCATTGCTACTGAAGAATATGTTGCTAGACCAACAAAGCAACATAACACTTTTTATATAAGAACCTTGATTGGAACATTAATGAAAAAAAAAAAAAAGACATGAGTGGGGTTTATTGACATATCAGTTAGAAACTTAAACCATGTCAAGTCCCAATAGAGACCCTATAGTATTCTTTTTCTAAATTATCACAGGCTTCTTCGTGGGGAGTTTTTAATGAAATTTCTAGATAAAAAGAAAGTTCCACATTTGAGGGGCTCTTTGACATTCTTTTGTATATTGTGATTACAGGAGATGTCTTCAGAGCATGGGATTAATCAGTCTGAACCAAGAGAGGGTTCTCTATGTACTGACACTGTAAGGTCTGTGTGTGTGTGTGTGTGTGTGTGTGTGTGTGTGTGTGTGTGTGTGT